>NC_137137.1:9206265-9712809 GCF_949319135.1 Squalius cephalus
ATTTTAGTGTGACACACTTCATAAGTTTAAATACTCTTTACTATACCCTTTTTCTTTTTACTAAAAAAATTGCAATCTTTTAGCACCGCCCTGATGAATATATATACGCGTGTGTGTACGTACGTGTGTGTGTGTGTGTGTGTGTGTGTGTGTGTGTGTGTGTGTGTGTACTTGTACAACTATCTTTGTGAGGACCAGTTTGAGTTTTAGACCATTGGAGTGAGGACAAAGAGTAAAATGAGGACATTTTGGGCCGGTCCTCACTTTCTGAGACCCTTTTAAAGGACTGTTAGAGGGTCAAGACTTGTTTTTAGGGATAAGGTTATAATTAGGTTAAGGGTAGGTTTAGGGTAAGGGTTTGGGTTAGGCACTTAGTTGTGATGGGTAAGGTTAGGGTAAGCGGCTAGAGATTGCATTGTGTCAATGAATGTCCTCATAAAGATAGATGTACAAGAGTGAGTGAGTGAGTGAGTGAGTGTGTGTGTACATACTATAATATAACATCCACAATATAAATGTAAAATAAAATTTAAAAATACCAAAAAGATTTCCTCTCTTATTTTTTTTTAAAATGTTGTTAAATATCTTTAAAAAATTACACAAAGGGTATGTAAACTAATGAAAAAAAAAAAAAAGTGTGCACTTGTGAGCACAACTGTATCTACCTAATCGCCATTACAGCAATATAACTTTAAATTACCACTAGACCCAAGAGGGGACATTAATATATTGTTTCAGGTGTCAACGATTTTACCCTGGAGTTCAGATCACGTCTCCCTTTAAAACCCTACAATAAATTAGCCTTGTAAATGAGTGTTGATTTGTGAATGGTGGTGTTGATGGTTATTGGACTGGAGGTTTCACACTCAGTGAGCTTGCAGTCTTGAGATCAACAAAAACCATCAGTAGTGCTTTGGCTCAGAACAGCCACACACGGCCAAATCTGTAGATGTTGCTCTACGGGTAATAATACTTGGCAGATATTTATTACTTCCTTACATTATAAACCTCCAACCCACATGCATTACGCACCACGATAGTGATTAATCAAAGGTAGGACATATTTCCACACTGGGGAGTAATGCCCATAAGCAGGAGTGAGACAGATTCTGTAGAAACCAGGCCTGAGGACTGGGAGGTGCTGCTGGGAAAAGCAGCCATTGCGTAGAGCAATTCTGACTTCAGATCGGATTAAAGGTGAGCTGTGAGATCAGGTTCAGCGCTCTCTTGACAATTAGGTCACACAGTGGCCATATCGAGTCCTACAATCACATGACGGACACATCAGACAGGTTACACTGCCAACTTGAAATACAAACTTCTTTGTACACCGGCTAAAGAAAGAAAGAATGTTTGTGAGACACATACACGTACTCATAATGTAGCGATCAACATAGCGATCGACATTCTGTGATCCAGCAAATAAAGGTGTGTGTGAGTTTAGCTGGAAGCAGAACCGAAACATGATCGTTCTGACAACGACAGTGTCGTCTTCTCTGAAACTCTATAGTCGCTGCTAAGTCAGTCAGTGACTGCACAGTATAAAATACATGCTATTTTAAATCTTACATAAATGGTATAAAATATATATAATACATAATATAATATAATATAATATGTTGCTATGTTAGGGATGTTTAAACAAACAAAGCAATGTATATATAATATATGTAATATTCAGTTCATCTTTAAGGGTCAAACTACAAACTTTAAACAAGATTCAGACCGACTCAACCAGATTGAGAAAAGATGGTCTCATCAGTTTATTGCAAACAATTTTGGGAACAAGAGAATTAAATCAAATGATGACAAAACATCAGATTTGTGAAAAAGGCTTTGCTGTGTAAATGCAGCCTAACAAGCCTTGTTATTATATCAATAAAACAACATTAACAAGAAAAAGAAAATCATCACAAACTAACGCATAAGATTAAGGGAATCATAAGCAGTGAGGGAAAACACTACCTTTAAACATTTACCTGTAAGATGTATTGTAGTAGGCAGTTATGAATATGGACACGCCATATTTCAGTTATCAAGTGCACAGAGCTAGACACGTCGCTGTTAAATTGCTCGTTTGAGAACACCACGAACAATAATCAGGCACTCCAACACCGCGAGTGCAAGATAATGATTTGATTGGTTCAAAGAAACAGACAGACAGAAACAAAGAGATGAAGGGAGTGAGGAAAAAAAAAAAACGAGAGCTGGCGAGCGGGGAATTCTGTTTGGTCTGGTAGGCTTTGCTGCTAAACAAAGCATGTCGAGGAGTATCCGGCCCTCCCTCATTACTGGAACAGACATCCAGCGGTCCATTTTCTGCTCTCTTTCTCCAAGTCTGTTCCAATAAAGCCTAAAAAGCACCACTCCCTCCCTGGACTCACTGGACTAGACAAAACAACCCAAACCTTCACTGCACTGTACGCTTCCATTGCCTCTAAAACCCAAGAGATAACAAAACAGAACTGTAAACCAGTAAAACAACTATTATTCCTGATAACATTGTCATCTACAGAGTGCTGACTTTTCTTTAGAAATCAAATCAATGGCTGATACAGTGCTTTCACAACAAACATAGAAGTGAAGACATCTGTGCTTCACATTCCTGTGCATAAATATCACTCGATCAGCCCAAAATAAGGCTACAGGCTAGCATGACTCAACCAGACAGACTATGAGGAGCAGCAACTTTAGCATCTCCAACACTACTACATTTAACATTAGCTTCCCAAGCTACCAAGATAAAGTAGCTACTATACTGAAGCTGTAAAGGGGCATATATCTTTAAAAAAATACATTACATAACTAACAAAGGATAAATCGATTGATGGATAGTCCAACTTCACACAAAGCGGACTGTTGTGTACAGCATTCGAATTTTAAACCAGGCTGAAATCAAACTTTTTTTTGCATGTTAACATACCAAATGTGTTATGGGAGCAGACATTTTCAGCACCTGCTTTGCACTCCGGGGCAATCAACTCTATCTTTTTCTGTCTCACACACCATTTGTCCTTTTCTTAGCATTGAGTGGGCTGAGGAGGTGGACGCTTGTCTGAGCGCAGGAAGGTTAAACAAACAGCTGTTTGAGTGCTACTAAGTCAGCGGTGCAGAAATGGTCTGTACCAGCTCAGCACAAAATCAAGGTCTCCATTACCAAACAGGAAGAACACACTCACCACACATACATGTACAGGTATATACACAAATACATATTTTATACACACACACACACCATACAAGTCTGTTTCCATAATATAGATGTGTGTACATTTATATAGTTGTGTGTGTGTACATATATGTATATGTGTATGTACACACACATACTGTATGTATGTGTATGTATATACACATATACATACACACATACTGTATATACACACATACATAGCTTCTTAAAGGGATACTCCAGAAAGGAAGATATTTAGAAGAATGTCAGTAACCAGACAGTTTCTGGTACCATTGACTTCCATAGTAGGAAAAAAATATATACTATGGAAGTCAATGGTACCAAAAACTGTCTGGTTACTGACATTCTTCTAAATATCTTCCTTTCTGTTCAGCAGAAGAAAGAAATTCATACAGGTTTGAAACAACATGAGGGTGAGTATATGAAGACAAAATTTTCATTTTAAAGTGGAGTATCCCTTTAAGCAGTGTGACACAAAAATTACATTCAGACCACACACTATTTAGATACACAAGCCCTCAGACACAATTTCAGCAGTGCCAGACTGAAGGGAATTTGGTTACAGGGAAAACATAACTACTTGTTTATGCTGGTGAATCCTAAGTTAAGTGTTGTTTTCTATTTGTAAATCACAAGATTCTCATGAAATGGATGTTTTGCATTTCTTTAAAGTGTGCTATGTGTTAAGTTACACAGATTCAGGTCACTAAATGGTTAAATGTTTAGTCTCTGACACTTAAAAAGCTGCAGGCCCGTTTCTTCACACTTTGCAGACGTTTATCTCCTATGAATGGTTCATTGTGCGCACTGCATGGGTTTCCCCACATTGAAAATCAACACCTTTCGTCAAACAGGCTACTTCTTTTATAAGAAATTAGTATATCAACCATGCTAAAGCTCTCCTTCTGTCCCGCTTTAGTTCAGTCATTGTCTGTTCTCACACAAGCTTTATGGGAGTTTATGGTTTATTTGTTTTAGCATCATTGGCGTGAGTAGCCGGTGTAGTGGTAAAGACCTGAGCAGATAACTGAAAGGTTGCAGGTTTGAACCCCTAAACATTTGATCCATACACTGATCCATCCTACGAGAAGATGCCATAACTAATGTTCACACAAATGAGAACGATGTTGTAAATGACAGAAATACAGCCTATTCAATATCTCATACTGAACTTTGGTATCAACCCAAGATGCATTGAAAGCATGGGCAAAAATAAAGAAGAAATGTTTTTTAAAAATAATAATTCCAGTGGACAAACAACTCCTGAAAACATTCAGGAGACAACAAAAATTGTGACCTAGGACCCTAACACAGTATGAAATTCTGTACTAAATGAAAATCCATCATATAAAAGTGTTATATTATTTTAATTTTATTATAATATTATTTCACTTTCCAATAATTTTGGCTCACGTTTTTTCAAAAGATATAGTAATTAGTTACTCAGGAGACAAAAGTATCAGTGCAGAGAGTGTGATATAAAAAAAACTATGTAAATACCACTAATGAACAGAATATTTTTATTATGTGTCAATCAAGCTGTAATTTTGCAAAAAGTGTGAAAATATTTAATCGTATTTAGGGTGCATATAATGCTAGACAATATAGTCTGCCATTTATTCCAAAAATGTTTGAAATGTAATTTCCAACATCATAAATCATTCACACATCATGCTATTAAACACAATGCATCATTTTAGATGTGGTGGAAATGTTTATGAAGTATTAAAGACTACCGGGCCAAAAGTGTCCATAGCTTAAAAAAAAAAAAAAAGTGTGTTTGTCAGAGAGAAAGTGAGACAGGTAAAGTGAGGGTAAGACTTAGGATTGAGTATGTCCACTTAAGATGAGCTGTCAGGCAGGCTACTAGGTGACGTAATCCATGTCAGAGGGCAGAGAAAGAAGCCTGTTAGCTCGAGCTACAGCACGATAAACAGAGAATCAATTGATGAGTGAGCAGTGCAGAAACCACAACACCTTTTAGGCTAAAGGAAACCTCCATTATTTCTACTGTTGGCTCCCGCACAGTCTTTCTCTCTCACAGACGTGCTTATCTCACCACGTCCAGCCCCACACGCATGAGTCAGCAAATGCTGTCAGCTGCTTTCCAAACTACCAGGAAGACCTCATACACGTCTCTTCTTCACTCCTTCAGGATCACTTCCCGTTTCAATCAGATGCACCCTACAGCACCAAAACACTAACAGGTTATCTTTACTGTTCAGTCACACAGACCAGAGTGGATCCGGCTGTTTTTCTGAAATAGAGCCGTTCTCATCGGTTTAGTCTCTGTCTGAGACACAGGGTGTGAAACTAGGCTAACTCTACTGAGCTTCTTACACAATTGTGCTAATGCTTCTTAACATAGCAGCTAAAGAAAGCCAGGAACCATGAGAGCTTTGATAAGATATCAACCGCTAAAGAAAACCTCAATGGAAATGTTTAACGGAAAAACTAAATAAATATACTTAACTGTTCAAGAGCAATTGAAATCAAAAGTGAGAGTAAAGACAATTTATAATGTTACAAATAATTATATTTCAAACAAATGCTGTTCTTTTGAATTTCCTAATAATTTTTTTTTTTTTTAAATCAGCACAGCCGTTTTCAACACTGATAATAATAAGAAATGTTTATTATTAGAAGGATCATGTGACACAGGTAAGCCCTCGCAGGAATAAATTAAAATTTAAAAATATATTAAGATAGAAAACAGGAATTTATATTGTAATATTTCAAATTACCATTATTTTATCAAATGAAAGGTAACCTGGTGAGCATAAGAAACTTCTTCCAAAAAGCATTAAAAAAAAATCTTACCGACTCAAATTTTTAATGGTACCGTACATTATTTGACATAAAATGGGGTCCAAAATTCTAAGACCGTCTTAAAAATAAGGCATTTTATTTTTCCCATGCATTAAATAAAGTATGATACTGTAAAATGCATTTAACTTTTTCCAACTTTTCATTCAAATTGCAAAGCTAATCTTACAAGTTGTGAAAAACATAAGATTTAGAGTGCAAATCAGAACTGTTAGAAAAATCTATTTTAACATTGCCGCTTCATTTTCTGACTTCAAACACATCGTTCTCCATTTCTGCACACAGTTAATGTGGCATATTATAAGAGAAACCTTAAAGTTCACCATAAAATGAAAGTTCTGTCATTATTTATTAACCCTCATGCCATTACAAACCTTTATGACTTACTTTCTTCTGTGGACCAGACCAGTTATTTTGAAATGTCTCAGTGTTTTTTGTCCATACAATGAAAGTTAATGGGGTCCAATGTTATTTCAGACCCTAATGCCTATGGACAAAACAAGTTAAAATATTATATCTGAAGAAAGAAAGTCATACAGGTTTGGAATGACACGAGGGTGAATAAATTATGACAAAATTTTCATTTTGGGGGGAACTATCTATCTAGCAGATCACGAATTGGATGGCTTTGTTGTGTTTGTGTTCTGAAAGTAGTAACATCAAAGTATTCTTGAAAGTTTTTGAAGGCTTATGAATGAGGCCATTAAAACAGCTTTTACAACTATTTACTACCGCACACTAAAGAACCCTTTATAACTTAAAAAAAAATAAGCAGAACAGATTCTGTACATACTTGAGAGCATAGGCAGCCCATTCTAGCTCCCTGCCTGAGACTCTGGGGGAAAAAACGTCAAGCATTCTTGGCAGGCGACGCAAAAATGTGCTGAGATTGGGAATGATTTGGGTTCTCAAGGGGGCCGTGCAAACAGACCTCCTGTCTGTCCAGCATTCCGACAATAGGCCGAAGCGTGCCATCGGAATATTGCACAGAGCAGCAGTGGCGTTAACAAACGCTGGGTGAATTCAGCACAGCGCTGTCTTCTTTTGCTCTTTATTTCACACCCTTGTCTGATCTTGCACCCAAGAGACTCGATAAATTCACAAAACAGAAAGCCGAGCATGGTTTTTGCTGGTGTTCAGCAGAAAGGTGCGTCTTCTTGAAAGACACAGCCCAGTAACACAAGAAAGATATTAGTGGCACATGTTTGCATTTCAACCCTGGAGATGATGATGTGAGAGATTTGCTTAAAAAAAAATGGATGCTGTTTCTACCCATATAACATATGAATTCATTGTATGGAGTGCAAATAAAGAATTATTGTAGAAAATAAAGCAGCAGCCACTGGAAAAGATTATCACTAGAAGTCTACACTCTTAAAAAATAAAAGTGTCAAAAAGGGGTTTGACAGTTATGCCATTGAAAAAAACATTTTTAAAAGAAGCATTTTTTCTTAGTGTGAACTTTAATAATCTTAAGAACATTTTTCACTATAAAGAACCTTTTGTGCAGTGGAAAGGTTTTATGGATGTTAAAGGTTCTTCATGAAACCATAGGTGCCAATAAAGGACGTTAATTTTAAGGGTGTAAGATGCAAATGTCACAAAACAAGTGTGATAACTCTTCTGCAATCATTATACATGCAACACTACCTAGAAATGTTTTATAAACCTTTATACTTTATAAACTGTGGTTCTCCTTTGAATCAATTTCCTGGCCCATCAGAACATTCAGGCTGTTTCTAGACAACTATGTGGACTATGTGCAGAACGCTGTTAGTACAGCTGAAAAGCGCAAGGAACGCCCCACCTTCTGCTTTCATTGGCTGGTTGCTTCCACTCTGTGCCAATCATCATCTAGATAATCCAGCCAAAATTGAAACCAAGATTGGAGAGGAAGTTCTAAACTTCTGGAGGAAGGTTTTGCATAAGATGATTTATAACAGTTACATCACAGCAGTTGAGGAAATTACTGCATGATCGTTTGAGATGCATATCTGATTATCTTTTGGAACCTAATGGGTCGATGGCGATTTGCTTATGGGGAAGCACAGTTTGCTGGTATCTTTTTGTAAAGCAGATAAGATCAATACACAACAAAGAGGATGTAACAGCCATCACAGCAGCAAACATGACTAAAATACCACAGAGCTCAGACTTAATGCACAAACATTATAAACCATGTTGCTTCTTAAAAAACACAGTGACAGTACATAAAATGTTTGTGCTTACACGATTATTCGTTTCAATATGGCACAACACAAAGACATCCAGTCAAACCCAGTTCCCATAGAAGTTAAAACGTGTTGACATGTGATGAATGCGTTCCATTTAAACAAAGTAATATGAAACATGACATCATTTTAAACAGCATGATCTCATGACATGAGCTCAAACTGATATCAGTGTGGAAAATCCCCAAAAGCAATGGTTCCCAACCCTTTTGACTCCATGCAGAACAATGTTGGAAGGCTGACTCATTGTCTTATTTGAAATATTTTAAGCCATCTTGCGGCCCCTATGGAGGTTTGCAGAGACACCAGCTAGCTAGGTTGCCCTAGTACAGATATCCCAAACCAGGGGTATGTGTACAACAAGCGTATGTGGCAAGACTTCAATTAAAATACATATAAAACTGCTAATAGATGAATTTATTGTATTATTTTGTGTGTGGGGCACTAAAAAAAGGACACAAACGGGTTGAGGAACACTACCCGGGAGAACAACATCGCAATGACGTCACAAATGCAAACAAAGCGCGTCACAATTAGAATTGTTACTTTGTCGCAATAAAGCTGGCGCTGGTGAATCAACGCGCCACGGAGGCAGCAGTAAAGATGAAATGACAGGCTGTCCATCTGTTTGGACGGTCGGACGTGAATTGTAGGCCAAGTTTATGTCGAACAAAGAGGATTTAGTATTGCACACTGTCTAGAGCGAAATGAAACAGATGGAGCTCCTGCTGCAGCCTGGTGTTACATAGACAACCTATACATCATATCACATTAGAGTGCATTTGATATTTCACATTATCAATATAGCAATGTGAATGTTTATATTAAAAAGCATGAGAAATGTGCTAGCCGAAAGGAAAGTTTCTTTGTTTATTCTGAAGGTTTTTCATAAGCTTACCTGATATGGAGGTGGCGGTTCCTGATCCGGATCGTTGGCGTCACCGAAACTGGCCCTGTCTGACTGTGATTCGTGGAGCAAGGAGATATCATCCGAAGTGGGAGATTTCAGACAATTCCCCATCTCCTTTCCAAACTCCTTGTTATCTAAATGTTGAAATCCTGCCTATCTGTTCCTGTCCGCCCTTAATCACTCCAGCCGGACTTCTGTCCTTTTAAACAGAATGACTAAACGTCTATCATTCATTTAAAATGATCCGATCACCATTAGAGATCCTGACGGAGAAAAACAAACCATTGTCGACACACAAAGAACCCTGGAAAAAAAGTGTTATACACGGATATGAAACGATGCTTTTATAAACACACACAGTTTAACCCTGTCAAATGCGTATATTTGCCCTAAAACCGTGTTATGTAGTGTTGTCCTTTTCTCCTCGTCTCAACCGTAAACACTGGTTAGGCTACAACGGATAATTTCTACAATATCAAATATGCGCTCGCTCTCAATGGCGACTCAAGCAATGTTGCCTTTCAGGCAGTCACTTTAAGTCCCGCCTCCGTGCCGTATGGACCAATCAGCGGGTTTCTTCTTTAGTAAGGAAGTTATTAGTGGTTATTCGTCACCCAATCATATTGCCGACTTAGAACACCAACAACAAGGGGGTTTAAAGGCTGTAAACTTGACCGCATTAGGCCGCTTTAAAGGCATATTTCACTCGAAATCAAAAATGCTGTCATTATTACTTAACCTCATATTGTTGTGAAAATACATGCCTTTATTTTTTTCGTGGAACAAAAAAAAAAAAAGAAAAAAAAGAAGATATTAGACAGAATATTTGGCAGTCCCTTCACAATTCACTTGCATTGGAGGTAAAAGGTTGAAACAAATAGGGACCACTGTTGGGGAAAGTTACTTTTAAAAGCAATGCGTTACAACGCTGGTAGGTTACATGATAAAGACAACATGGTGACTGTAGCAAGTCCGAATTACATCCATACATACTCCACACATACAATACAGAACATATTTTTTTAGCAGTCGCGAATTAATTGCATATTCAAAAATAGTACCTACTTGAGAGTATGCGATTTGGGAAGCAGCCTCTTCCGGATTATTTTTTTTTTTTTTAAACAAATGTGATTTTTATCTTAAGCAATTTTTGACTATTATGGTTGAATTGGATCATCAAAGGTCTGCAGCAAACACATTGGTTAATAAAGTAAGATTAAATACATAAAGTATATGCGTATTTAACATTTAATTATTGAAGGTTTCTGTAATATTCTAAGCTTGCAATTTATTTATTTATATATATATATTTTCAGTTATTCATTCATTTTAAGGAATACTGAATATGTTTTTGTGCAAGCGAGTTAAGTAAATGCATGCTCACATTTAGTCTAGAACTAAAATAACCATCATGTTTATACAGAGCACACAACGCCTCTGCACTCCTGATTTCTCTCAACATGGGGACAGGTGAGGTGTTAGTCAATACATGGGAAAATGAAGTAACTTGTGTTACTTATTTAAAAAATATATTTTGTTTAAAATTTAAATTTAAAAGATAAAAAAAGTAATCTGATTACATTACTCACATTACTTGTAATGCATTACTACCCCCAACACTTATAGTGATTATATAGACTGTCAGTCCTGACTCCCTAAAATTCTGCATATCTCCTTTTATGCTCCAGCGAAAAATAAAATTATACAGCATATTCAACATACTTTACTCATTTACATGAAATACCTTATGTAAACGAGTCAACGGTTATTTCATTTTTGAGTGAACTATCCCTTTAACAATGAAACATTTGGTCCCACTTTATATTAAGTAGCTTTAAGTACTATGTACTTACATCGAAAAATAAGTACATGTACTTATTGTGTTCATGTTGTATTGTAAAACACCTTTGCTGCTAATGAGGTGTGATACGGTTAAGGTTAGGGACAGGTGTGGTGCTATGGGAAGGTTTAAGGGTGGGTTAAGGTGTAAGGGAAGGGTCAACAGTGTAATTACATTAATTAATTACAGCTGTAATTACATGCAGGTATTTTCAAAATATAAGTACAATGTAAAAACATGTATGTACACAATAAGTCTGTTGTATCAAATTATTAATTTCAATGTAAGTACATAGTACTTAAAGCCACTTAATATAAAGTGGGACCAAACATTTTAATATTATTTAGGTTATATAGTATATAATATATATATTAGCTCCATAGTTCAAAGAAGGAAAACAAAGATGTTTTGGGAATGCTATTATATCATTTAATTTTAAATAAAAAAAAAAGAGTCCAGTATTTACAGGAATGCGTTTACACAGTAGCCATGCACCACATACAGGATTTGCTGACCTCTATAGCCCAAAGTCTGTAAAATCTAAATCAATAAAAATGTTCAATTAGGGAGAAACAAAAGCCATTGCAATGAAAAACCCATGTATCATTAAATGTTTACCACACTTGAAACATGGCATGTTGAAGGTAGTCTGTGACATTTTTGAGCAACATGAGCTCATGATTGTTGACTTTGGTAGAACTGGATGGATCTCATAAAACAGGCACTACAAAGATTACATTGCAGAAGAGCAAAAATCCATCCATGGACAGTGGACACTATTAAAACTAATCTGGGCTAAATCAATATAAAACACAATCCTTGCTGTACTTGACAACAACAATGCAAGCTGTGTTTAGTTGGTTCTCAACACAATGGGGAAAAGCTCCATGAAGTAGCGTTCATACAACAAAGTACAAACATGAACAAAGTACAATCCTCTGTCCTGAACCAGCTCAAATTTTCTTTCTCTGCGTAGAGTATAGCTGTAGTGGTTGTCAATGCATCCCTCACGTTGACTGGAGCTGGCATGCCAGCCTGTCTTGCATGTATCTAAAAGCCTTGTTTGTTTGAGCTCAAGTACGATCTGGACCAAGTCCACATGAAGGAGACTGCCTTTCTAAAAGACACATTCAGCTGCCCACTTAAAACGGGACATTTTGAAAGGCGCCATCATAGTGAATAAATACTAAAAAAGAAATATAGCTAACTAAACCCACAAAACTTCCAGTTTACATTCTAACAGTCATTTGATGCTGTTGTGAAGATGCTTGTTTTCTCTTTTTTTAAAACACATTGCTAAAACAGACTAATTATGTACACAGAAAGACAATGATAATGCTATATGATAGAAATTAAGCTTAGAAAAGGAATCCTGTCCGTGGGATTTGACAAGGCCACAGTACTCTATCCAAAGAGTAACGCATGATATCGAACCTTAAGTTCATCAAATTACCTCTGGACAATAGGTTTATTTTAAAACCTATTTAAACTCCAAAGATTAAAGGAAACTAATATTTCTGCACGTGCTTTAAATCCAAATAAATCGGTTAGCCGTAAGGCACAGCCGTGTCTAGGCTATTGATGTCACAGGGTGACCAATAGTGAAGAGAATTACCAACAAGAGGTCTGAAAGCAGCCAAAAATGATTGACGGATGGCCTTACTTGAGTTCACAATGTTCTTAGCTTGCTGCTGTACCAATATAATCCTATTGGACTGGCATAACTTGTATATATTGTATTATATTAATATTATCATTATTATTAATGGTACATTTAAAATACTAGCACAATGTTATTTATATGACATCATAAAAGCATGACGTCGTTCCTGTGTCTTGACTGAACTGCACTGCCTCACAAAACATATTCATGCAGCTGTTGTCCTTAAATTGTGTGCGTCATTAAATGAAGCTGATTTGTCACTATAAACTCTGATTGGTCATGTGTTCTTTTAGTTCTCTTGGCATTTGGCAACACACATCAAGCCTGATCTTGGCTTTCTGTGACCCCTGCGGTGACCTCAACAGTTAAGGGCTGGAGGGTGAGCAGTCTCCATTCACAGCTGAGCCTCGGGCCTTATGTAGCGCTGCCTGGATCCGGAAGTGTGTCCGTGATTCCATGGAATAGTTCTTGTAATTTTGCCTGGAAAAGAAATCATTGTTAATAGTGTTCAGTACTCATAAGGCAATGACTGAGTGTGTCATGGTGGAATATATGACTTTTGTGCCCCCACAGCCAAATTATCTTAACCATAAATTATTAGTCAGGAAATTATTATAATTATAGCAGAATTTAACCAAATGCACTTTTGGTAGAATATGGGAATTTGTGTGTGAAGTGATGAATCGCAATGAAACACGAATTGCATGGTGATGCTCCAGAATGGTGTCTTCGAAAATCTGGTGAGAAATATAATAATAAACTACTCATGAACTGTTTGAACTAAAGCTATTAAGATTGAGTGGAACAACACTGATTCTTCGTGTAAAAAGCTGTCTGCAAGTTGGGGAAGGCTATTAAGTGCAAAGTTACTTTATCTACGGTATTTGTGCAATTCTTGCTAACTTCCTGATCAGTGATTTGTGATTAAAATAGATAAGACCATTAAAAGAAATATTTAGCAATTTTTAGCTTGGTCCCATTTTTTAAGAACTAAAATATATTTTCCTCAGAGATTTGATTTTGAGGGTTTTATTTCACAGGGAAACATTCACAACAATGTACAAATGAACCATATTGTACTATCTGTAAATCATTTAATTTGATTGCATAATTTCTACTTTCTAACACTATATAGGAGTGTTAATTACTTTATTTAAAATTAAATTACATATCGAAATTATTATTAACACTAAAAATAATAAAATAAATGAAATTATTATTAAATATTAAAATAGCAACGTCGAAAGGTATAAACATGATTTGTGTTGAGCAGTTGGTAGCCATGAATTCTTTCAGACTTTGAGGATAATACAAAACCACTAATTCTAGCATTTATTAAGTGGCAAATCTGTGGCAAATACCCCCATCCATCCACACATTGTGTACATTGTTATTTAAGAGGTAGCCTTTAGTTATAATATAGGCAGAACTTACTTGGCTGTCTCCAGAAGTTTGATGGCCTCCTCTGTTCTTCCCTCCTCCAAACACAGCAAACCATGTTCCAGAAGAGCATTGGGCACCAGGTAGTGGTCATATTTAATCAGACTCTCACTGTACAAGTATAAACATCAGTAGAGAGACTGAATTAGACATTAGACAAAGTTGAATCATTTTTATCATTATCTTTGACACTCTGGAGATTAAAGTGCCCCTATTTAGCTTTTTCACTTATTACCTTTCATGCAGTGTGATATAGCTGTTTGTGAATGTAAAAGGTCTGCAAAGTTTTAAAGATCAAAGTGTACGACAAATAAAGTTATTGTCTCATAAAAGAAAGAATTAATTCTGAACTGCTGAAACGAGTCCTCAGCAATTCCTGACCAATCAGAGCAGAGGAAGATCTCGGAAAGTGGGGGTTTTGAAGGACTTAAATCCTTTATCGAACGGTTTCAGACACTGTGAGAAAAGAGGTGATGCTCTTCAATTCAATACAAGAAAGAAAATGTAAGTGTTTATTTTTTTTTTTAACCTTGGATGCATGTAAACCTATTGTAGGAGACCTCCGAAACAAAATTAGGGATGTTTAAAATAACATCATAGAGGCACTTTAACTCAACAGAACACGTAATTTTACCAGTCAGACTCTTTCAGCTTGATATTACTGGATGTTTAAAACAAGTCTGCAGAGTCAGTATCAGACAATAGGTCATGTCTACTTAGGTCTTCACAAGGGAAACCACAAACGCTTCGATTCATATTAATGTGATTTGTTGTGAAGCAAAAGAGCAAGACTGACTTGCAGAGGACGAGGGTGAAGTAATGTTCAGCTTCCTCCTTGTAACCCAAGTGTTTGAGACAGAGCCCCTTAAGCAGACTAACCACACACTGGTCATCTGTGGTGAACTCAGACCCTGAGGGCAAACACACAGAGACATTTATGTCAGAAAAAAAGTTTATGGAAATACATAGACTGTGTCTGTATTGAATTTTTTCTTCCTCAGTGGAACACACTGTTACTTTTGATGCACATGGTCATTATGAATTGTGGTTGCATGGAAAGAGCTGTGTATTGATTTTTTAATTCTTTATAACTGTCCCTGCTCAAAAATATCATTTGGAATGACATGAGGGAATAAATAATTACATTATTTGTAGGTGAACTATTATTTTAAAAGTGGACAACAGCATAAGCAGTATTGCACTGTGTGTGTGTGTGTGGGGGGGGGGTTACTTGGATGTTGCTCAAGCATCTGCTGAGCCTCGTCCAGGGTCTTCAGCATGCCCTCAGTCAGGTCCTTGTGCTTCCCAATCACAGTGTAGCCATTCCAGATATACATCATCTCCTGTCGTGTAAACATACCCACACAATGAGTGAGAATCTAAGACTGCAGGTGCTTCCCTTTGTTTATACTTTATTACACAAGTCAGGATGGTCTAATTCTTTACTCTGTTAATTAAAGGGCCGTTCACACAGGACGTCTTCTAGCATTAAAAAATAGCAAAACGGAACACAATGGAACAGGAAGCATGTTTTTAGATGCAGTACAACGCTGCATGTTCATTTTCAAACTCAACACATCTGAATGGTGATCTCAAACTTTTTTGACTTCAATGCCCCCTCATTTGAAGGCCCCCCCTCACTCACAATTTCTGCCCAATAAAATATATTAGAGCTAGGCATACCTAGAAAGATGTTTATTTGTTATAAAAATAACTTAATATCTTGATTTTTTGTCGTTAGAGTCTGCTGGCAAAAAGGGAACGCAACAGAGCTTGTAATAAAATGAGAATCAACACTGGCGAGAACTGAGGGATTTCAAATGTTGTAAAAGTGACATGGAGATGGCTTTATATAAAATTGCCATATGTAGCTCTCTAACAGAGTTCTTAGTAAAGCATTATCAATTTTGATGTGTCATTTCATTATGTTTGTTGTAGCGTTGTCTTGGAATAGATTTTTAAGGAAGTACCGTGTCTATTAATAGGTATAGCTGGTCAAAGATGCAAGAACACATCCTGTGTGAACTATGTAAATAAGACACTTGCAGACAGTATCAAATAAATACAGACAACAGAATCCATATAACACTGAACACTGACCAATGGAGGTGCAGGAAGAGGAATGGCGTTATCTGTATTATAGCGTCGAGCTTTTCTGATGGCAAACTTCTCTGTGGGCAATGACTTCCCTGCTATTTTCTGCTTCAGACTGGGAACTTGCCTGAAAAATGCAAAACAGATCACAGTTTGTATTTTACTATAAAATTCATACATATATAATGTCAATTTATAGTGGATGGGCTACATGAGAGGTTCAAATTAAATATGAGATCAAAAATAAGGTAATTTACAATGCTTGCTTGAACTGAATGAATGTATATAGATAATGAGCTTTTCCTGATCTGATAGTCATGTTATCTGATTTATAGATTTGTATTTAATCATGTTATTACATCCTCTTATGAACAAAAGTGCACAGACGCAAACATATACGTACAGGCTCACACACACCATTCCCATGCCATTACCTAAACAAAGCCACCTCATTCTCCGCGAACGGCTGGCATTCCTCACGACTCAGCATGCTGAGGTAAGCACCTTTCATATAGGCATATGTGGCCTGAAAAAAAGTGTGTGTGTGTGTGTGAGAGAGAGAAAAAAAAAAAAAGAGCGATGAGTTCCAAACTGCACAGTAAACACAACCATCCCGGCGGGAGATTAATTGTCCTCAGCCTCCATTCATGTTATATCAGCAGAGCTTTTTAAACTCAGAGCAAAATCTTCAATTTTATTAAATAAAATTTGTTTGAGATATATATACAGTGCTATGCATAAGTTTAGACACCCATGCTAAAGTTGACTAAAAAGAGGAATAAAAAATCATCTTTTGGAAATTAAACTTAATGCCTTAATTAAAAAAATTAGGAAAAATCCAACCTTTAAGGACACCAATTTTCTTTGTGAATGAATAATGTATCGTAAATAAATAAATGTTCTTCCTTAAAATACAGGGTGCATAAGTTTGGACACCCCTATGTTAAATTCCCATAGAGGCAGGCAGATTTTTATTTTTAAAGGCCAGTTACTTCATGGATCCAGGATACTATGCATCCTGATAAAGTTCCCTTGGCCTTTGGAATTAAAATAGCCCCACATCATCACATAGCCTTCACCATACCTAGAGATTGGCATGGAGTACTTTCCATAAGATCATCTCTCAATGCAAATCAAACCAGCTATTAGGCTAACTGAAATAAAACCATTTATTTATTTATGATACATTATTCATTCACAAAGAAAATTGGTGTCCTTAAAGGATTCTTGGATTTTTCCTCATTTTTTTAATTAAGGCATTAAGTTCAATTTCCAAAAGATGATTTTTTATTCCTCTTTTTAGTCAACTTTAGCATGGGTGTCTAAACTTATGCATAGCACTGTATATATATATATATACACACACACACATATACATGCATATTTTACGCATTTAAATTCTAAAATTAAAAAGAGATTATCCATTCAATTTTGAATGTCAAACAGATCAAGCAAACTCTTCAGAGTCAAGTATCTGTTCAGTGCACCAGTCAACTGTATATTTTAGGGTTTCACCTTAGACCAGGTGTTCTCTTTGCTGAGCAGGTCTGCGTAGAAGTAGGCCATCTTCCAGTGCCTCTTATAAGTGAAACACCACATCAGTTCCCAATAACACATGTGATGGAACTGCTTCCAGTTCTGCTGAGCTTCACAGCACTCCTCGAAACGCTTAATAGCCTGCAGGACAAGAACATATGAACATGAACACATGCAAATAGGCAAGAGAAATAAAATATAAACTGATAAGAGTAACAATAACTTACAGCATCCAGATTTCCTTTAATTACCTCAATTCGACCAGCGAAGAACAGGAAAATGGATCCCTAACGAAAGCATAGAAGTTCATACTCTACTATTTCATATACTATTTCATCTGCTCATCATATAACATAATTAAATCGTTTTTATTATCATTAGTGACATGAACATTTTTCAGCTGCAGTGTGGTTCTGGTTGCAGCTACAGTCTGGTTGCAAAAGCTGTTCATGTTTTTGTTCTGTTTAGTGTGTTTGGCTTTTTCTCTGGAAAATCTGTTGTTTAAAAAAAAAAAAGAAAAAACAATTTGGTCAAGTAAGTACCTTCGGATACTTTATAAGATAAGGCTGCAGCAGTTTTTCTGCATCTACCACATCTCCCTCTCCAGTGCCTAAAGGACACACACATACACACAAGGTGACAGAATAAAACGGTTACTTACTTTTGATATGCTACATATGATTTGAACATGTGATTCAGAAGCAATTTTGTCTTACCCAGAATGAAGCTCATGAAGGTGTGGTAGCAAAGCAACAACATGTTACACAGGAAAGACCTAAACGTGTGCTCAGCGGAGCCCTCCAGGAGCTGCTGAAGACCAAACTCCTATAACACACACACACACACAGTGTGGATTGTAAGCACTTCCGTGCTTCACTACATTTAAACAAGTACAAAATGGTAACGTTTAAATTAACTGGTTTTATGGAAGTCAAAAATATTATTTAATATCGCAGAATCAACCTAAATACATTAATTTATACCAACAAAACTAGTCTTTATGGGTTAAATCAGGTTGAAAAAGCTCTTTAAGGTAACAATGGCAGGTTATAGTGTATAAAAAAAACACCTTGACACCCTTTATTGCTAAGACAGTCAGAAAGAGAAAAAAAATCACCAAGCTCAGATTAAATTTCATTTGTACACGCCAAACGTGAGCAGAGCCAAACTAAGCTTAATACTACACAATACTCACTTTGTTACCAGAGAAGCCCACAAATTCCAACAACCTGAGAGTCCGTGTTGGCAACAACGACAGCATCTGGGAGAAACACAGGTGAGGGGTTGAGAAAACAGCTTTGTCCTCAATAAACTCAATGCTAGGATTCATAAACGGTCATGGTTTGAACAATAGGATGCCTTTTAAGTCTAAGGCACATGAAAACACATGACATAACGCACTCACCAGGTTAAAGGCCCCGACCCCAAGCTTAACGCCTCCCTCAAAATGACCATGATTGTCACCGGGAACATAGCCTGGGGACTTCAGGACTGTATGGAGCTCCCTTGCAATGAAACACAAACACATATAAACAGACATACAGATATACTTACATGAAAACTTGAAACTCTATTTTATTATTATTATTAATGGTTTTTATTGTATCATTTAACAAAAGTTTAATATAACAATGATACATAATAATTTGTAATAAAAAAGAATGAAAATAAATCAATAATAATAATAATAATATTAGTTATTAAAATAATATTTTATATTTTAGTTCAATAATTCAGCTGCAATAAAAGCTCATACACATTAAATGAGAGGGAAAGAGGAATAAGTGTTGTTTCACAGGTCAATGTTAATTTAATATTATTTATATAACATTATAGTACTTATTAATATTTTGAATGTGCTTTCATTTTTATATTTTCATTATATTATCATATTTTTAGCATTAGTTTTTTATATTTATCTTTATTTGCAGTCATTTCAGTATTTAAACTTTATTATTAAACACTTCTATTTTATGTTATTTCTTCATTTCAATTGCCAAATGAACTACAACAACACGGCAGCAGGTCTTACTTGTATATTTGATAGCTGTTCCTCACTTTCATTCCACCCTTTATGAAGCTGATCATATTTTCATCCTGAAAGAAGCAGTAAATCTTAGATAAGCAACTTTATGCACAATATTAAGTTTCACTCACAAAATAACTAACAACAGGGAATCAACCCCTAGGACAGACCTGAAGGAAAGTGAGTGCTGCCCTCTGGAGGAGGCATTCGGCATAGCACACTTCCGCATGGAGCTCCTCTGGGAAGGACACAAACGAAATTACGCTTTCAGACTATCTGGTGGTGGGAGTATAAATGACACATGGCCTTTTCAAAAAACAGCCACATGATATGGTCTCCATGGTTTGAGGAAGTGATTGCATAAAGAGTATTATAGTGGCAAACAAGTAAATATCTCTAAAAGAACCTAAAATATTATGCATAATACTGATGCATCCTTATTGCCAATTAATCATTTAGTGATATATTTATGCAGGCACCCACCTTCTGTGAAGTTTTTGCTGTTGAAGGAAGATTTCTTACGGTATCTGTAATGACAAACACATCATTGTCAGTCTTGTTCTAACACAACACAATGATCCATCAGTAGTGGTTCCTGTTGGCATAGTCGGATGAGGTCAGCCTTGCGTTCTCTGTTAAAGTCCTAGTGTGTGAAAGCTGGACCCACTACAGCAGACAAACTGGCACTCGACCCAATAGTCAAAGCACGGCTTGATTCATAGTATCCCTCAGGCCATATAAACAGAGCAGTTGGATTGGATCTAAGGCGGACACAATGTCTGTCTGTTTTCTGTCGGAGTAAATCAACTCCCCGCTGAGGGACAAACATGAATTATTCTGTGTCAGTTTGGCTTCTATTAAATTTACACAAAAAACAAAAAGATACCGGTCACGTACACCCTACAAAGTTTTGCGAGTGACAACCACATTTAAATGGGGGAACATTAGGTCTGTGCGTTTATGGAATACAGAAGTCACTCTTTATCACTCACGTGACAGCCACCGCAATGTAATTAAACTACATGATGTTAACAGTTTAGCCACTGAGCATCAGAATGGTCAGGCACGAAAAAAAGTTTCTTCCCTGAGGACATGTAGATCATGAACAGTTAAGATACCCACACAAGTTCTCCCCACAATGCAAAAAAAAAAAAAAAAACGTTTTCACATTCATTTGCATAATTGCTTCTGTATATAGATTTTATACATATTTACTCTATCTTGTCTATTGAGCACATATGTTATTCGTCTATTTTTTTATCTTTATAAAATGCATCCTTGGTGAACATAAGAGACTTATTTTAAAAACATTAGAAACATCTTAATTGTTCCAAACTTTAGATGGTATATGTATCTTATTTTATCATCTGTCTAGTTTTTTTCTATTTCCCTCCGGCATACTGTAAGCTTCACCAAAACAAATTCATTATGTGTGTAAGAATACTTGGCAATAAATCTGATTCTTGCACCTAAAGATGTACTTTCATCTTGAAAGGAACGGTTTATATATGCTCTTTAAACTTCTGATTTTAAGTAGTGTATAAATGAATATAGATCAGAGTTTGTGGAACAATAGCATAGAAACCCGTTATGTGGCTCCTAAACTTGTAATCAGATCTAGTGAAATGTGAAGGAGGTGATAAAATGGGTCTAATCATGTGTTAGAGCTGTGGCCTGGCAATTAGCGCATGAGCCTCAAACATGTTGGTCTGTGGTGCTAATGTGGGAAATAAAGGTTAGAATCAGGTCTGTGTTGTGACCTGATCCCAATTCCCTTCAGGTATATTTACAAGTGGATTTAAATTAAGGAGATTGAAATGAATGACACCGACTTTAGGTTTTAGGTAGCAATAGTATTTTGAATACCTGATCTATATTGTTAGACCAGTTAAGACCAATGCAGTGAGGTATGTATAGCATGTATTGTGACAGAACTGGTTTACTATCCTGCATACGTGGCGGCTATTATTTGGACCAGACAGTGTAAATGATGTGCGAAAAGTTGAAGAGCAGCTATGAGTTTGTGTGGGATCAGCTGATCAGTGCTACGAGCCTGTGTGACGTGGCAGAGTCACAGAGGGTGTATGAGTTGCCTGAAAACACAAGCATACACCAGATTGTCACACCCCTCTAACACAGTGTGACGTGGATCTCTGAAATTCCTCTGCCATCTGGGATGTGGTAATAGCCCTAGACCTGCAGCATCCTAGGATTACGTCACCTACACAAATGTGACATAACCGAGAGGAACCTGAAAATAGTGTATAGATGCTAATGGAAGTGTCTGGGCCCTGAAATTGTATAACTCTATGTTATGACTATAGCAACATTTGTATTCATACATGACAGACAGACAGATAAAATAGGGTAACACACCGTTGACACACAGCCTGTGCCTCTTTCATTGTGTTTCCTGCAGTCAAGATGTCCTCCGGTTCGAAGGTCATCATGGCCTGCATTTCCAGTATAGTGGCATATGTGAGCGCGTGGTACATGCTTTCTTTATTCCTTTCAAAGAACACAAAGGAAGAAGCTGCATTAGATCTATATATAGAACAATGGAAAGGATGGTTTGACTAGGTGACGGTAAAAGAAAATTCACCTCTGAAACACTCAATATCATCATCAATTACAGGAATGAGACATGGAAATGGGGGAAGGTGTTTGCGTATCCTGACATTTCTTAACAACATGATACTAATACTAATGACAATATGAAAAACAACCAGAGAAATACTAGCTGTCAAAACAAAAATGTGGATGCAGTATTCGGTTTATTTAACATGTCACAATTTCTGTCATTTAATTCAAAAAGGTCAAAATAGCGCTTTAATTAACAATCATTTTTATGCATGTTGCAACTTTTGATATATCTAAATTCTAGGCAGCAGTTAAACTTAATGTACTGACTTTTTTCTACAGTGCATTTTCAGTTCTTTCAGGAACAGGATAGAATGTGACACTACTGGTCCAACATTCCTGAGTAGAGTGACGTCTGGATAAACAGGTTTGCCACTCTTTTCTTTGCAGAGGTGGAATTACAATAATGTTGATGTGACAAGAACAGGATTGAAGCATATTCTACATTTTTTAATCAAACAATACATTTCTATACCAATATTGTAATAGTTGGGGGAAGCTTTCTGATCATTTAATGACATATAGATAACAATATACCATGAGGACAATATGCATAATGAATACTTAAAGAATACCTATCCAACTTTTTATATGGCAAACTTTGTGTCATGGAACCGGATTAGACAATACTGAGATTATACTGCAAAAGCTGCAAGACCAAATAAATTCAAACTCTCAAATGAATATCAGGATTTGAAACAGAGTTTGAGCTTTTGTAGTGTCTACAGTTGCTGTTTTCCTATAGAATCACAAACACTGGCCGTTAATCGTTATTATTATCCTGTCAAAGTCAAATCAGATGTCCTGCAAAACACTGCATCAAGTCAGACTGGAGAATGAATTGGTGTTCTGTTCATATTCATTTTATGGTGGTTGGAGAGCTAGATTAAACTCCTGTTAAAGGAACAGTCCACTGTGTGAATGTAGCCAGAAAGATCATCTCTAACACTCTCAGCAGAGTTGTTTTCCAACTTTGAACCTGTACAGACATGGACTCTGATAGTTTTGCTTCTGAGTCAAACATTTTTTCATCTCTCTTTCTACCTCCGTTTATTACTTACTTTCCCTCTTACACATGTACCTTTCATTATCTCTATGCATGTAGAGGCCCTGCCCTGCTGGCTGGAATGGGGTGGGACGTGACTTAAACAAACCTATTAAGTAAATCTCAAACTGTGACTTCACTATTTGCAAGTTCAAACAGTGATCAGCAGAAGGTTTAGTGAGATCCTCTGACTGTTCAAATCAATACCTTGCTGATCAGCGTTTATGTACAACCCCAAATCCAGAAAAGTTGCAATAAAATGCAATAAAACCAATAATATGTGATTTGTTCATTCTCTTTCAACTTTATTTAACTGACTGGTAAAGTACAAAGAAAAGATTTCCAATGTTTGAAGATAAATGTCCCGAATAATAGTTGTATAATGTAAGTTTGAATTGTACACATGAATGTGCCAAACTAATAACTGACAGATGACCTGACCTGAAAATGTAAAACAGAACTATTTACCAGCAGGGTCCAAAATTAGCACTTGTGAGAGTAAAAATTGCCTCTGGCGAGTAAACACAAAGTTGCTTGGCAGTGTTGGCTAACTGTATTAGGAACTGCAATATTATACATGGTTTAAAGTATGTTTTATACATGGTTTAAAGTAAGTTTGAAGAATGATATTCCAACCCTCAATTATTTTAATACAATAATCATGAACACACACACACAACCAGGTGTGGCTTAAAGGTTGGGTTTTTTTACCCTGAATGCAACCCCAACAAAAGTGGAGGGACCCAGGGGACAAAGATGGAAAGGATTACAAAATGGACCAAATAATTATGTAGTTTATAATACACAAAAGCACACACCCATTCACATCTGCGAGTAGTGAAGAGGGCAGAAATGCGAGATGCTCTAAGACACAGCATAATCGTGAAAACAGGGTGTGGAGTGAGGAGAAGAAAAGAGCTTGAGGTGAATCTCAAGAGAGCTGAACTGATTCAGTTGGTTTTGGGTTATGTGAGATTAACCTGAGAAATACCCAATGATTGACTGGATAAAGACTCATCTCACAAAGCGATGTACAGGAACAACTCAGCGTGTACTCAATGCATGAAACCAAATACAAAACAGGTTAAACACTTCATAAGATTCTAAATGGATTTTGAACAGTGATTCAAACGGATTATGAAAACGTACAATCCAAGGTTTCTATGCCGCACACCCATACACGCAAAAAGTGTTTTGCTAGTCAGATGAATGATCCAAACTCAGAGCCTCTCCCACCTCCATAATCATTACAGATCACACAAAAATGATGAAACACAGGCGGTTTTAGTTTTACCTGCTTCTAAGTCTGGTCAGAGCCTCGTCAAATTCATTTCGCAGGAACAGATCCAGTGCCTCCATGCAGTCTTGAAGAGCCACTGACAGGTCAGATCTCTCCGACCTAAAACAGATAGAAAATGCTTATAAACAAATGCTACTTTTCCAAAGCCTCAGTCTGAATGCAATTAAAGTAAAAACAAACAATAAATAAATACATTTAGATTTTTAAGTTAAAGTTAGCATTTCCTAAAAATTCTATTTTCCTGGCTAGGACTAAGTACACACAAAGGATGCCATTTGGGACCGGCAAGGCAACACAACAGCTTGTGAATCGGCTCAAGGAAGTAGTGATCAGGTGTCATCTTGGACAGGAACCTCAGGCTCACGCAGCAGGTCTTTCTGAGCATCTGCAGAAAATCTCACACTGCCCCAATAAAGCCTGTTTCGTGTGTGTGTGAAGTCACAGCCCTCTGCTGCAGAGAATCCCCCCAGAGCCTCTCAATTTAGACACAAGTGCAGTGAGGCGGATGTCACCTTCATACGCACAGAGGCACAGGTGAGTGAGTGTGTGTTAACTGAGAAAACACTGGGAACGTGAGAATAATGAGAAGAGGAGTGTGTAGAGAAAGTGTACTCATCTATTCATTTATGCATCAAAAAAACATTATGCTATTTTTCCAGCCACCATCCAATTTGCATTTTCTATTTTGGGATATCACATAAAAAAATGCTGGATGGAAATACCAAGATGTGCATAATTTATAATAATGCACATACAAAAATCATATATATTTTTTTATATATAATTTTTTTGGTGATTTTTGCCTTTTTTTTATTGGGACAGGACAGTAGAGAGTTGACAGGGTGGGAGGTGGGAGAGAGACGGGGGATGGGATCGGGAAAGGTCCACGAGCCGGGACTCGAACTCGGGTCGCCCAAGCGCAACGGCGCTACATGTCGGCGCGCTGACCACGAGGCCATCGGCGCCGACTTTATTAGATATTTTATGCCAATTTCTCAGGAAGCGACAAATTTGTTGGGATAGAAACGGTGCAATATTCGTATTTTGCACATACATTAAATTTACAACTTTGGAAGGAAACATAGCTATTAGCTAGTGTGTGTCTACATATTGCAGGTAGGCTACATGTCTCTTAACTGGACATTACTGCACCTCAGACCTGCCAACTAATTTTACCCATAAATAATGTACAGTAACAACAATCAACATGATAATTTCAGACTAAATACTCAAACAGTAGTTTAATGAGGAGTAAAAATTGATTTCACGTTTGATTTGAACTATCATTTGGTCATTAAGGGGCTTCATACAGTCATGATGAAAGCAATGCACTGTACACTGTAAAAATGTCTTCATTATGTTTAAAAGCATCTTTGCATCCATTGCTTTTTTCCATTAGTAATTCAATTTATAGTCCAATAACTTTTTTTTTCCAGTGTATATTACAAACTATTACACTCACATAAGCGCATACATCTATATAAACATTGATTTATCAATTTTAATCATTGCATGTGCTAATTAACTCCAGTTCTGGGTTTGCAGATACACTGATAGACAAGAAGAGGGCTGAGAGCAACAGGACAATACCACACAGCTCATAAAACAACTCTGGAGTTTTGCAATTTAACAATTAAAGCAGCAGGGTTTTTTTATCCTTCTCTTCATGGAAGATTAATAAATTACATAGCTATGCAATGGATCAGATTCCTGGCATTCGCACGCCATTTATTATTCTAACCACTGCAACAATCATTGGTGATGCAATTAACATTTATGCCCCTTCAAAAAAGTGATTTACACCTCATTAAATATGGTTTTACATAACTTGTAATGAATATGATTTTTTAAAAATATGTTCAAATGATGAAGACTCACATGAGACGAGTTTTGTTACACAGAACAGGGTGCCTCATGTGCCATGTCGAAATCACATGACTAGTCAAATCACAGAATCATAGCTGAGTGCGACTGGCACATTTCTACGATGGAAATTACCTGAACTGTAAACTACTTATTACACTGTGATGGCACTAAAAGAACACACACAGTCCCAAACCCTTCTATCAACTATCCTGAGACAGTGAAAAATATAAATCAATTTCATGCTTAAAAAAGCCCTGCATAAAAGATCTACTGGTCAAATATTTACAATGTTGTAATGATGTACATGTTATTTACATGATACACTAATGCAAAACGTAGATTTCTCAGCAATCAGCATTTCTAATAAACACAACCATTGTTTATGAGCGCACAAGATCAGTTCCACCGTTCCTTCAGACACATGACAAGAAAGCAAATGTCACAGAAATTATCAAGATCAAAGCTCATTGTATATCTGGACAAGGGACACATTCTTCAAATTACAGCACCATTCAAAATTCATTTCTAAATTGAGTTGAAATTTGTAATGGTCCTGACCTCGGCCTGCTAAGATTACAGCACGCATCCTAATCTAATGGAATCCAACAACCTCTTATAGTTCTTCCACCCTGAAACATTCTGCTGAAAACAACCATTCACAGCGCATTTCCGTAAGTGGACAAATTAACTAGAAATTGAAAGTACATAAAAGAATCTTTGCATTCCAAACGGCAGCCCACACAGAGACGCTCTTTATGCGATCCGCACGCCCAATAGCAGTGCGACTGACAGCACGAGCAACTGTCAGACCTATCGAAAGAGAGATGGGTTTGGCTGTCGGGCCTCTAACGCCTGGCAGATGACTTCAGTGCTGTTGACTCCTGCTGCTAATGGAGCATGGCTTCCTGCTCAAACAATGTCAAACATCCACACTTCCCCAGCATGAAATAATCTGAGAGTTTGAAATCAGGTGGTATACATTAAACAGATGCTGGTCGTCTTGTGGTTTAATGTAACTTAAAAGCCACAGTACTAATTGACTTTTTAAACAGGGATCTTATACATCAGCACCACTGCTAGAGATACGAATTCTACATTGGATATTTATTAGTGCATGCTCTTTTCCCCTATTTTTTAACATTTGCATGATCCCTTCTGTAATTTAATATTCACATGAAATGGTCTAAAAGCACTCTTAAATGTAATCTTTAGAATAAAGATGAACATTTTTCATACTCTGCATGATAAAGATGTGATGCCTAAATTCACTTCTAAAAATGATTGATTTCATATATATATACACACACACACACATACATATATATATATATATATATTTATATTCATATATTAATATAAACATAAAATATAAAAAATGTGGGTGCTGTGCGATGCCCAAAACGGATTTAAAGAGGGTCTTACACTGCAGAATGAATTTTACTGGGCCAAAAAAGTCAAATCAACCCTGATATTTCCTGAAATAAAACTAAATTAAAGTCTGTAAACAAGCTTTTTTTGCATTATTACTGGACCAAAAAAAGTCAAATGAACCCTGATATGACTTTTTTACTAAAACTAAAAACTAATTTACTAAAACTAAATTAAAGTCTGTAACAATCAGCTTTTTGCATTTTTACTGGACTTTTTTTTTTACTAAAACTGTTACGTGACTCGTTGTTACTAAAACTAAAAATCAATTTACTAAAACTAAATGAAAGTCTGTAACAATCAGCTTTTTGCATTTTTACTGGACTTTTTTTACTAAAACTAAAACTAAAAATTAATTTACTAAAACTAAATGAAAGTCTGTAACAATCAGCTTTTTGCATTTTTACTGGACTTTTTTTTTACTAAAACTAAAAATTAATTTACTAAAACTAAATGAAAGTCTGTAACAATCAGCTTTTTGCATTTTTACTGGACCAAAAAAAAAAAGTCAAATCAACCCTGACATTTCCTGTAGTAAAACTAAATTAAAGCTGTAACAATCGACTTTTTGCATTTTTACTGAACCAAAAAAAAGTCAAATCAACCCTGATATATTTTCTGAGGTAAAACTAAATTAAAGTCTCTAACAATCAGTTTTTTGGATTTTTACTGGACTTTTTTTTTACTAAAACTAAAAACTAATTTACTAAAACTAAATTAAAGTCTGTAACAATCAGCTTTTTGCATTTTTACAACCCTGATATATTTTCTGAAGTAAAACTAAATTAAAGTCTCAAACAATTAGCTTTTGGGATTTTGACTGGGCCAAAAAAGTCAAATCAACCCTCATATTTCCAAAAGTAAAACTAAATTACAGTCAGTAACAATCAGCTTTTCGCATTTCTCACCCTCGCAAGGAGGAACACAGAGTGAATTTCCTCCCTGATGCTGATATGTGATATCGGAGCAGGATGATTTGAATGAATAAAGAACTGCGCATGCTACATCGAGCCTGCTTAGCAAAAGGAAGTGGTCTGTGATTTGTTCAGAAGCTACGACAGAGGTAAAATTAACCTTTGCTCACCGTGTACCATCTGTATTGCGCTTGAAAAACTAATTGCGCTGACACTAAGCGATTCTCAAAAGCTGATGCTGCCTGGGGGTTAATTGACTACTGATGATCATCACCGGAATGATTGGAGCAAACAAGCTGACTCTAAAACACACACACATACATGCACATGCTCATTGCTAAGAGACTAACACTCCCACAACAACTACAAAAAGCTGTGCTCTACACTTTAACAAATGACAGCTCTGAAAACAAGGACATCCAAAACAATTACCTGTCTAATATTTCCAAACCTTCCCTGTTTTTCTGGTTATGCAGCCTGTAAAAGCATTCTCATGTTAGAACCACTTAAATAGTCTCGAATCACTGCTAAAAACAAACATTCACACAATAGCACGCTGTCAGCTATGTGCCGTTCTTACCCGTTTGACAGAGATTCTGCCTCTCCTGACATTTTCATCTGGTACA
Organism: Squalius cephalus; assembly: GCF_949319135.1. NCBI lineage: Eukaryota > Metazoa > Chordata > Actinopteri > Cypriniformes > Leuciscidae > Squalius > Squalius cephalus. The sequence continues at coordinate 9,235,841 of NC_137137.1, forward strand.
GTGAGATCGAGGAGCGAAGTAAAGCGAGAGAAGGAGGAATAAAAGGAGAGAGAAGAATCGCAGAGTAATTCACAGTGTGTGTGAGAACAGGCCTTCGTACTGGCTCCTGTCAGCAGAGCAGCAGCTTCCCTCTGGCTACAGCACGCATACACATTAACTCACTCAAGCTGCAGAGGACAGAGGGAAGGAACGCAGAGCTTAATGAGATTGGGATGACTATCACACAGAGAGAATATTCTCATTGCTTCTTTCTCGCTGTTTCCCTGCCTTCTAACACACACACACGCCACCTTAGCCTCCTCCTCTTCTCAGCATAACCCTCATGCTATACACTAAACCCTGGCCTCTGATTGGTCAATGATCCAATGGAGGCGGTTCCAATTTTTTAAGAATCCACCTAGCAAATCGCTCCTAAAGTGGACATCATGCATCTGCAGTCAAGTGACAATCTGAACTCCACAGCAGTCAATAACACGCTACACAATGGCGGGCCTGTAAATCAGTGCACAACAGTGGAGATCATGAGACACAGAAGACAGCTGCAGACTGCAGAATCAGCACAAGGAAGTGACATAGCCTGTGGCATGTTGAGGAGAAAGGGATAGAGCAGTATATAGAAAGAAAGAATCGAAGAAGAAATGCTTCTCTTTTGCATACTCTGGAGCCACATGACAAATCTGATTGGCTGATGGAACCACATCCTGAGCCGTGACACCAAAGCAAGCAGACAGGAAAAACATTTAAATACGTATAGCCACAAATGACCAACTTTGAGTTTAAAACAGCTTTTGTCCTAGGTACACCTGCGCATAGTTCTCAGGTAGCTTTAGATGTTTTTGCACATTGTTTAAAAAAAAAAAAATCTACATATCTATCTATAGTAGTAATGCTGGTGCGGTATGCATCATCATCAGCTGTTGATCAGAGTAATGGTTACTGTACTGTAACTTGCATGACTGGGTCATTACATTGAGATCATTCATTAAGAAAAAGATAATTAGCCTCCTGTTGACTGAATATCAAATGTGTCAGAGCTTCATTCTATATTGGGTTTGGTGTAGCTGATGTAGAAGCCATCTGGAGTGAATCTCTGAATAATACATGTGAAGGATGGCAGGAACCTTCCCTTTATGAGGACAATCATTAAATCTCTCTAACGAGATGTTACCTCCATAGTTCGACTATATGACGATCTGTAATACAGAATAGATGTTAATAAGATCTACAGTCAAGGCCTAAAAAAGAATTTATTTACATTCATATGCTCCGTACCAATTTTTGCTTCTCTTATAATTAAATACACAAGCATTGCAATGCATTGTGGGAAGTAACATGATAATATCATCTCACCTGTCGCACCACAAAGGCTAATCTGGGCATTGCTATTCATGTTCACTAATGCATGAACAACCAAGTTTTTTTCTAGATCGCTTTTCTTTACAAAACATGATGGCAGCAGAGCAAAGTGGAAAGTAAAGTTTGAAAAAGAAATGTGGATGTGAAATCCTACCCATAATCAGTGATGACCGGGTCCAGCCCGTCTTTCTCTATGATGGGTGACCTAAAAAAAAAGAAAAGAGGAAGCAATCTTATAGTTACTGCCACAAACTTCTCATATGACATTCTTTATCAGTTAACAGAGTGTGGGCATGTACATGTGTTTCAATTCTTAATTAATTGTTGTTAGTGTCAAAGACAACAGATCTTGGGTTGATTGAGTGTGACACACTCACTGGGATGGAGACGTGGGGCTGTCCAGCGATTTTTCAGTTTTGAATTGATCCCTAAAAGCAGATCAGAATCAGAATCAGATGAAAGCATATGAATGAATGAACAAAATCTGATATTTTATTCAATGAGCAAACAATATCTCAGAAAAACCCTCCATATCATATTTCATCAGCTTTGAAGAGTTTCCTTAAACATGATATCCAGTACTTTAGTCATTATTTTATTAAGACAACCTTCAAAAAGGTGTGCATGTTATATAAACAGCATTATACACAGGAAATAGACTGAAATAACTTCCCACTGAACAGCTGTATACAAACAGTTTTATTTTAGAAATTCATATAAAAAATCAATGATTATTTGAATGAAACATTTTTGTTTTATAAAGAAAATGTAACAAATTTCAGTGTGACAGGAACCTCTACTCCCCATGTCATAAAGTAATAAACACAGTTAAGCATTAACAGACAGAAGCAAGCAGCACATGTGATGTCATTGATTTATTTAAAAGGGAGAGGTGGAGTTATACCATGAGAGAACAGGTATCATCCAATCAGCTCGCTCCAAATCTCATCCATGTTATGACGTCAACTGCTACATTGTTGTTGACATTAGGCCTTTTGATTAACCTGAGTCTGTCCCTTATCATGTTGTTGTAGTTCACATTACTTTGCGACATACTTTTTAAATATTAATTAGAAAATGGTTAATATTCTATGCCTGTTTTTCCTGTAGTGACATTATATTTCTTAGAACCATGGAAAATAGATTTGAATTGTATGTTATTCCCAAACTCCATATCTTTTAGAACCAGGGTTTTCAACAAGGGGCCATGAAGAGGGCTATACAAAACTGTATCTTATTTCATTACACTATATTCAGCCAAATAAGATCTGTTAAGCATTAAATAATGTAGTAGTCTTAGTTATTGCTCTTAATTAAAGCTGCCTACAGGTGTTAACGTTTTAATACTAAGGATCCTTCATTCACAGACTCACGGTGTGGGTTGAGGTTAAAAAATATATCTAAACAGTTAAAAAAACAAAATCCCTGTTTTAAGGAATAAGCCTGTAATACAGAAGAAACTGCCTATCAATGAGAGTTTCATGCTATAGCCATGCTGGGCTAATTCACTATAACAGAAGAAGAAAAGCAAATCCAATCACTACAAAGATAGTTGAAAGATTTTAAAGAAAAGTTTGTTTAATTAATTAATTAATTAATTAATTAGGGGGCTAACGTTAGATAGCACTTATTTTATGTGATCTATAATGTGATTTTCACCTGTAAATACAACTATTGGGTACCACTTCATAGTTACTTAACATACAGGTTATTAGTAAACATTAGAAATGCCATAGATACGTTGATGTTTCATATTTGAATGAACATCACTGATTAAACTGTTAAATCTCTCGCTAGTTTATGCAGATTATCTTCCTGTATCTGTCGTACGGCATTTCTCTCAACCGGGCAAAAAAAAAAAAAAAAAAAAAAAAAAAAGTTAAATATGCAAACTTACTTGTTGTCGTCATTCTTCTTTCTGCTTCTCCAGAAACTCATTCCAAGAGGAAGAGAATATTGTAAATCCAATAAGACAGAAGAGAGTGTCTGGGTCCCTACCTGGACATTCGATACCAGTCCTAGTCTACCACAGGTGATTTCTGAACTTCAGTTTGAGATGTAATCAGCTGCCGTGTGTTTCTAAACTAGTTTTTTTTTTCTCGACATGTGAGGCAGACGAGGAGGTGTGGAGAAACCTATTTCCACAAATAAAGAGAGATCATTTGCGAAAGCCGCTGGAATGCTGTCCTGCAACTCTTCCCTGGTCTTAAAGTCCTCCGGGTTCACTTTTCACAGAGCATGTTGTAGTTTCCGAATTGATTTCCGGCGGGAATTAATTTCTTCTCGTGAAAACACAATTATGTATTAGCGCCACAAACACCAAAGCAAACACTAAAACAAACACTAAATATAATAAAAGACTATAGTCTTCTAAAGTCACTAAAAATAGTGACAATTTTGTTAAATAAAAAGCTACTATTGTTTGCGAAAGACATTTTTTTAGTCACGAAATAATTTTTTTTTGTTTTCTAGCCTGTCTGTTTTGAATCCATAGTGAATCCACTCTCATGAGAAAACGAACTATTGTTCCAGATTTCATATTTTATATGAATTTCATATTTAATGATAGTTAAACTATCCCACCTTTATACCTAGCTGCAATATACCCTTAAAAGCGGACAAAAACAAAAAAATGGAGACATTTACCATTTAGTTTATCTCTTCTGAAAAAAAAACTGAGCAAAAATATTGATGTCTTAATCCACACTGTATCCCATAAAAACCACCAACCACCATGTATATGGGACTTTTCTTGTAAACAGACAATTACAACACACTGATAATAGAAGTAAAAGAAGAATGATCATTTACTTTTAATAGTTTAATATTTATTTTGTTTTAATTACATGTTATTTAACATATTTAAACAACTGCCTCCAATAAAGGGGCTTTAAAAAATAAAATACAATTAGCCTGTTCTTAAAAGGCAGACAGTGGCCAACATATAAGTGGTTTTCTTTTAGAGGCACACAAAGCTTATACATACATACATACATACATACATGATCAACAACAGAGAGCATAAGATAGCTTTTATTAATACGATAAAAGATAAGCAGCCATAAACAGAAGGACAAACATCTGTTTGAAATGAGTCAATGAGTGTGAACGTATTTTTAATGCTGTATTTCTTTCTAAACAGACAGTAGGCCTAATGCTCCAAATCTTCATAAATTGCATGTAGTGTTGGCCAGAAGAAAGCCAGGTAAGACACAAAGCTTTCTATTCCCTTCTATTTTTTTTTTTTTTTTTTACCTCTGCCACATATTTCTGTGCCCAAAACCAAGCTAGATTCCTGAACCAAACATGTTAAATGTCAAAGGGCAATACTGGGGGGAAAAAATCTGAAAAAGCATTAAAAAAGAAGCACATTCTTCCATTTCAGATGCTTTCATAAAGTCTGTGTGAGTGGACGTCTTCACAAAGCACATCTATTGTAGTCACTGAAGACTATGAAGCCCATGAGACTGAACCTTGAGAGCAGGTTCTCATCTTTCAAGGCAGAGTGTGCTGAAAAATCTCAGTGGGTCCACCTTCTGGTGAAACTACATTCATACAACTGAAATGGTTATGACATCTTGCAAATATATTAATAATTGCATTGAAACTATGTTTCAATTCACTGCCTGTAAGGACAATTTGTGCATATGAATACCAACTGGGCACTATTGATCCCTAGAGAGTGTTAAAAGTGTCTTTTAAACTGTGGCAGTGACTGAATGTTGTGCGAGATGAATAAACATGATCGTTCTTATATCCTAATTGACACTGGAAACGTCGCATTGGAGTATTAAGGGTGCTTTTGAGAAGAATAATGCTATGAAACTATTAACAAGATCATATTATTGTCTTGATTCTCACTCCGAGGTAAGGCTGAACAGGTAGGCACTAGAAAAGATAACACAGCCTGATTTAACATGGCTCGATTTTTATATACATTTAAATGTACTCGTAAAATTAGCTTTATGGAACTCTGATAAGATTTGCTTCACTTTTTGTGCCACAATACATTTTAAATCATCTTTGATCATATTTCTTAAGCATTTGTCATTAGGAATAAGACAGAAGGGACATTTTTATGAAGCAAACTTCCTATAGTCTACATTGCTTTTTTGTTGTTGATAAAATAGAATATGTATTAGGATATGAATGCACTGTGGTACAAGATTACTGGCAAACAATTCACAAATATGTACATTTTATTATTTATAACAGCTATTTATAAATTTGCAATGTCAAATAACGACTCTTAGTAGTTTGTCAAGATTTTGATTCTTCAAAAAGACAGAGTCAGAGTAAAGTATAAATGCTGTACTGTAAGATTATAAAGATAAAACGGCGGTTGCACGGTTGTTCTTTTCTAGATTTCATCAGTGTTCTCTTTTAGTAGGGTAGAAATTCAGTTCCAGTAGTGGTTTACGGAAGCTGATAACGTCACCAAGCAACTCAGCCTCTTTTACAACTGAAATCCACATATCAGGTCGCAGTTATGAGGTTTTATGGCTTGTGGGATATGTTCCTGAGAGTGGACAGACAAGCCCACAATAAAAAACATCTCGTGTCCAAGAACTATTGCTGAAACTTTGAAATGAAGCGAATGAAGCTGCCCAGTTCGGCCGCTTGTAAACTTTGAATGAATGTGGTAATATTGCCCAAAAAAAGAATGCAAATGAATCTCGATACACTCCACGTCACAGAATTAAATAAATTCACTGCATTGGTGACCTTATAGTCATTCGAAAATGAACTTCAAATAGTTGGGGATAGATTTGTTCAGAAACACTTGTTCAATTATATTGAACTGGACATCAGATCTTAAAAAGAAAAAAAGTTTTTTAGTACATGCGCTATTGATTAAGTCATAGTCACATGGATTTTAAAGCGGTAGATTACTGGAGGTCACTTGATTTGAGGTTATTTAAAATCAAAGGGGAGTCACGCCAGAGCTTTCAAGCCATATAGGCTGCAATGAGTCTGTTACCTTTTCCTCCATCTTGACTTGGCCTTCATACATTATCCAGCCAAACGGACACCGGGAGAACTCAGTGGACATTCAGAAGGAGCTGGAATCCTAGATGATTATCAAGTGGCTGGATGTGGAGGTGGAAGGATTCTGCTAATTCTGCTCCTTTCCTCCTTGGTAATGTGGCATTGCATCCAGCTTGGGTCAGGACAGCTCGGATTTGCTGAGGGCTATCGCCAGCTCCAGATCCTCCTGCTCCTGCTGGGTCAGACGAGCCACACGCTCCCTCTCTTCTCTCTCACTCTCCCGCTTCACCCACTCTATCATGTCCTCCTCCGTGGGGTACTGCTCCACACACACATACACACACACCATAACCCCATCAGACACCCTGTCAATTTTATCAGACTAAACTAACAAACAATCTAAAGAAGTGGGGTCATGCAAGGATTACAGATAGTGTAAACAATGTGCTTTTTAAATGTAACAACTTTAAATGTTCAAAGAGTGGAGTTAAAGGCACAGTATGTAAGTTACGCCACTAGAGGTAACTTATTCAAAACAATAAAGGCGTAGCTTGATGGCGCCGTGAATGAGTGTGAAATCATGGGAGGTGTCGTCTTCACCTCCACAGCCGATGGAAAGCAATCGCGTTCATGGGTGAGCTCATGTATTAAAGTTTTATTAACGTTACTGTGGTATGAAGCAGGGCAGGACCGAGAGCTGTTTTAATTATGCTTAAATGCCGCAGTTGGCCGCTGCTGCTCCTTTCATTTGTTGTTTATGCATATTTTACGATTAAAGTTCCGTTTAACGTTCACCTCCTTGTTCCCTGAACTTGAACTTTGTTACAGTTACGTTTGATCACCTAAATTCACATTTTATTTAATTTGAATGAAACAGTCGCAAGTGCTGAATTACTACCCATACAGGCCACTTTATTTGAATAATTAAAATTGTGGGGTAACACAGCACTGTTTTACTTGGTGTCTTGGATTTGAGTGTGTTGAGAGTTATGTTAATGTTACTCTGTGCGTTCGCTCGGTGGCTGGTATCAGCACACTGCAGTAAGCTAGATTGGTATTAGAATATCATGTTAATAAAAGCTGAATGACTTGTGTTGCTAAATGGCATGCAATTCATTTTTAAATATATTGTATGGTGGAGAAACTGCTGTATTACTGTTACTACAAAAAAGCTCTTTCTGATTATGCTGTTAGCCACTTCACAAAATGGTGTTGTCTGATTTACTTTCTGGGCACAAACATATTATTCACGGACGCGGTAAATCAAGAAAACAAGAGATTCAAACAATGAGGCTAACTGTGTTGAACTATATAGCAATGATTAGTTTTCTGTCTATAAAGGTATCCAAGCAGTTGCCCACCTGTCTACTAAAACAAATAATATATAAAAGCGTCTTTGGTGACAAGGGTAACGCAGATACGACGTCATTGACAGGCGACGCGACGACACAGGATGTTTCACTGGTTAAAAAAGGTGCATTTCTCTGGATTTAAGCATTGCTGGAAACATTTGGGATAATGTAAGTACACAAGTCAACAAAATATATTACATTGTTTTAGTGGTTTTTGGATATTTTAATCCAAAAATTTTACATATTGTGCCTTTAAAGACTAGTAAATTTGAGTTAATGCTGCAACATTCAAAAGTCTGTTAAAAATTACATAAAACAGTTTTATGTAACTATACAAATGATATATCTTTCCTTTAATCTACTTAAAGGAATAGTTCACCCAAACAATGAAAAGTCTGTCATTATTTACTCAGCATATGGTCATTAAGGACAGCTGGGGGAACACATCTATTTGATTTTAATTTAATATAATTATTTATAATAATCTTTTCTCTTTTTTCCTCCAAAAATGTTTACTATCGGGTGAACTATTCCTTTAGGTGTTGTTTGGTCAATGTCAACACCAACCATCTAGAACTGCACATTCACAAATCCAAAGACTCACTAAATGTACAGTGTCTTAAATATCAGAAGGATTACAGAGCAAAAAAATACTTAATATGGAATCATTAGGGGAGAAAAAAAAAAAAAACAGTGGTAATGTGGTACAGCTACTGACACAGGAGGATGGGAGATATGAAAAGTGTGCCATGATGCAATCCATAAAGCCTCTCAGCTAACATCGGCTCACAAGCCAGCTGACACATGAGACTTCATATAAAAATGTAATGTGTTACTAAAGGGCTCTTTATTTTTGCATCTGCTATTATCACTGATTAAATAAGGTTTAAAAAAACAGATCACTCACAAAATGCAAATATAGTCACCAAGGTTTCAACAAACTCACAAAATTCGAAAATGTTGTGTTCTTCAGATTAAAACCTTATGGGTTTGAAATGGTACAAAAGTGAGTATATAATGACTAATGAATAATAAACTTTACTTTTTTAGCTAACCGTTTATATACTAAACTACAAGTTTTTTGACATACATTTTGGGTGAGTTTTCTCTTAAACAAGTCTGATGTACTCATGTGTGAAAGCCTGGATTGCTCATATAGCCCATCATGCAGAACATGCACGTATTTCCCCACAGATGTGGACAACCATGGATGGAGAGATGAAATCACAACTATTAGCTGGTAAGCATATCAACACAGAGAACACCATAACATAACAACGCAACTAATCTCAAGATGTCTCTCTTGATGTCTCTTCATTTGTAATGAGTTGTTTTAAAATATCAGAGAAATGCCATCATAAAGCTTAATTTAATGCATCATCTGATAAGGAAAGCTCACATTGGGAAAATCTGAGAAGACAAACTCTTTAATTTTTAATTTAAAAAAAATTAAACAGAAAGGAGCCAACAAATACTGTCGGCATCCTAGCTGATTATTTTATTTAGCATATTGTCTGTACATAAACAAAACAGACTGTATCTCTTCTAAAAAAAAAAAAGAAAAAAAAAAGATGGTGCAGAGAATCGTGGGATGTAGATGGAACCAGGAAGTGTTCAACCAATGAATGAGAAGGAACAGCCCGATAAGACAGGTAGACAGTGATTAGTTTGTGCAATGCAAGGTAAGGCAAGGCAAATCAGTGAACCAAGATATGGCAGGGCAATGAACGTGCAAGATGGAATCAAGCCTCAACCAATGGTGGAGAACATGACAAAAGAACACAAGGGGTAAATTGAAAACAGCCAAGAGCAAGCAGCCCCGCCTCTCCATCCACAGCCAGTGAGAACTTACGCATGATGTTAGGAATATTGTGATGTCATAAATACGTAGATTTCAACATTTAAATACATTCATTTTGTAAATTAGTTAGGATTTTTAATAGAAGCATAAGCCTGGATTCAGTTTGACTATTAGAGTAGATAAATAAAGCCCATCTATATTTACAAAAAACATTACATAAAAATGACAAGGCTTTGTGGCTTTTCAAAAACAGATGGTAAAGCAGAGTCATCGAAATACTGGATTATGAGCATTTCTTTCCAGGAAAACCAAATGAAAAGGGCTGTGAGGGGTCGAGAGGTCAAGGCTGCTGCATGGCGGAGGTGAAATGTCAGGGTTCACTACTGGGGATCAGGACGGGGAGGAGCTCACTTTATCAAAGCTGGCGAATCGGTTGGGGTCACATGGGGCTTGGTGGGGCGAGGAAGGGGCGAAGGGGTCTGGTACCGAGTCTTTAGCGGGAAGGGAGGAGAACTCTCCAGAACCCTGCGCCTTGAACAGACCACGCCTCTGAAATGACTCAGACGACTCCGATCTGTGGATGTTGGACCGCTTACCTTTAAGGACGCACACACAGAGACAACACAGCACTCAGAAACGGGCGACAGAGTTGGCATAAGAGAAAATGGTCTGAGGTTCATTCTGATGAAACACACAGAACAGGAACCAGCTCACCTGGGGGTGGAGGTGGAGGCCTGGTTGGTGTTCCGGTTTTGGGCGGTAATGCGGGAGGTACATCTGACTGAGTGTCCTCCGTAAATAAATTCTTGTTTGTGCTTGAGTCAAATGGATCGCTGCCATTAGACTGAAAGGCAAGAGGGAACTACATCAGCTGCAACCCATATTCAACTTGATTTAAATCATGCGGGTGAACTGATTGATAATAAAGCTGAAATACTGGGCTTCTGTTTAAGAAAACAATCCTTACCTTTGCTAAACTGCTAAAGTCTGCAAAACCTTCTCCAAAAGTCTCATTGCCAAATACTGCAGCAAAGGGATCTGAAACAAGTCAAAACATATAAAATAGATATTTTTGATACTTTTTGATAGGATGTACATGATGTATATCATTTGGATATACATTGGGTACAGTACATCAGTTTTTTTTAAAGAAAGCTCTCTCAAATAATGGTTAAAACTATATAGTGAACCCTGAGAGCTGGCACATTACTATAATATTTAAAGGTTAAAATTAATAACAGAACCCAAACTATTAAATTTAACTGTTATTTATTTTTTACACATAACAAATCAACATTCAAATAAATAGTTGTATGCAAACATTAAAATTGCACATTAGGCAGTTTTTATATCAACTTTCTAATGACATTATTATGTTTCTACTCGAAATATAAACATTTAAATGATGGCTGTCAAAAAAATTGCTTCCATGACATTTATTCAAACATAAATTTAAATAATGAAGACACCGCTAACAGGCTAAATAAAAATATATAATCAATGTATATATGTAATATAGTGCATTTATATTCATCAAAATGCTCCTCTTAAGAGCTATTCTATCTCTAGAGCTTTCCTGAGGTAAACGTTATATGACATTGTTTACAAGCTGTTTTTATTGACTGTGTTTTTTTTGTGGTTGAAATATCGATTAAGCGATTACATGAGAAATGATAGTTTTTCGGTTTCTTTCAACATACCTTCTGATGTACCATGTTTATTTTGAGCTATACCTGTAACTTACAGTATAGGCAAAGAGGCTACAGCGATCTGGCATGCCACATTAAAGAGCTCAAAACGACATTTGTTGTCTGAATTTGACAAAATTTGTTTAAGCTGAGACTGTTTCATATCAAAATTAATGAAGCACAAAATGTATTTTGTTATTGTATGGCAGGCGTGCTACAAATGTTTAGTGAAATTTTGTTCGTGCATTAACAGAAAACAGACTAAAAAAGATCAATCTTGGGATTTAAGAATTGATATCTGTTTATCAACATGAAGATTAAAATCATGAAAACAATAGCCAACCCAGCCCTGTAGTAAAGCTTGATTTACCTGGGTCTGAGTTAGAGACCACCGTAGTTCCTCCTGGCGCAAAGGGATCATTGGCTGCTGCTGGTCCATCTCTCTGAAAGGAAAAAGAGCAAGAAAACAAAGTTTAACATCAAATTAAGTCAGTTCTTCAACTCATGCTAATAGCTTACTTTAGGGTTTGTACCACCAAAAATTAGGTATAAAATCATTAAAAAAAAAATCATAGTAACTGAACACATTGTAAGGCCAATTCACATTGCACCAACAGACACACTGAAACCAACGCGGACAATCACCAGATTACAGTATGTCACTTCTCAGACATTCCATGACCTGACAAACGTTAATTAACCATTTTCAATCGGCGAAAAGAAGTGCCGACCAACGCTGACAGGCGCTGACAGAGGACACTGATTTGACAAAACCCGACAAACTGTCTTTTGCTGCTATTGGTCAGCATTGGTGCAGGGTGAATTGGTCTTTAATGAGATTTTAAAGAGAGTTTAGCTTTACAGTACTCACTACAGGAATATCTGATCCTCCAAACGGATCGTGTCCTGTGCCAGTCGAGCTGAAGGGATCAGAGTCTGCCAGGGCATCCATTTTGGAACCGAACAGATCTGAGTCTTGGATGTTACCACTACCAGAAGCAAATGGGTCCGGAGTGACTGCATTGGTGGTCCTGGATGTGAACGGATCAGGCTCTTTTTGGCCTGTTTTAGAGCTGAATGGGTCAGATGAGCTGAAAGGATCTCCTGATGGGAAACCAGCTGAAGACTGCTTGAAGAAGTTGTCTGCCGCAAATGGGTCTGTGCCTTTAAAAGGGTCCCCGCCGAAAGGATCTGGATAACAACATAACATTTTATGAGTCAAATTGGACTTGTGAATTGATATTTTGCAAACACACTCTAAAATGGTAAGAAAGTACTCACCAGAAACGTCAACTTTTGAGAAAGGGTCTTCAGGGAATGGATCACCTGCAAAAAGGAGTTTTATATAGGTTTACTAATTAATTGGTTAACTGATGCTTTTATTCAAATCTATAGCTGCACAATTAATCGCAATAAAACTGAAATTGTGAAGGCTTAGTGTGATTAAAAATCAGAGAGAAGAGTGGTACTGTGTTCTTTAACATGTGAGCAGCTCATGATCTGGTGTCTTCAGTGTGTTGGAGCTGCGGCTGTTTGTAATAAATGCCGCTCCACATGAACTCATCTCTGTATGTGCTCAGAGTTTAGGTCGCTTATAACGTGCATTTGGGAACGCAATATGTGCCAAGCATCTTGCCAAACTTGTAATGAGTAGCACTGGCGAAAAGGTACTGCCAAAAGGGCTCACTAGGTTTCCACCAACATAAAAGCTGGAAAGTTTGATGGATTTAAATAAAGAAATTAAGACAGCCATGAATATTAGGGTTGTAATTTTAAATTTGTACTGTAAAATAATAATTTTATGATATAATTTTTCATTTCAAAGTGAAATTACAATAGTAGTATTTCTTTAACACATTTAATATTAACTATTTTTTATTTAATATATTTAAAAATATATATTTCTATAATAATAATACTTATTTACTCATATTATTTAATATCTATTTTATACATTTTTTATTCATATTTTATTTGTAAGAGTTGAAATAGTTGGTATTATTAACTATTATTATTGTTAATAATAACATATTTGGATATATAATAATTTTATATATATAAACATTTTCGGGCCAAATTGTCCAGCCCTATCAACAAACAAACATACAAAGCATTGCATTTTAAAACACAAATCACAATTTTTGTAAAGATAAAAACAACAAACAAAAACAAATCATGCAGCCCTAGGATAATCCCTGTTTTTATTGAATTTTTTTGATGATTTTACTTTGTGTGCACATCTTACCGTCAGTAAAAGGGTCAGACTCGAAAAAGTCAATCCCAGGACCACTGGGCGGCACTGTAACTGGCTGGGCAACTTCCTTCTTCTCTGGCTCCACAGTCTCTGCCTATACATCACAAATCCATTAGAATAAACTTTTATTTGAATTTATTTATTATTACAGTGAAATCATAAAGATGCATATTCACAATTACAAAAAACATGTTCTGTTCTAAATGTTAACGAAGGATTAATTAATATCAATTAATATAAAAATAATAAGTAATGGAAATGGTCAACAATTATGATATGTCATAATCATTCAACCTTTGGGGGGCTGGAGGCAGGCTGCTCATCTGCCTTTTCCTTCTCTTCTTCTTTCTCTACCTCGGGCTCTGGGTTAGCTTGCGTTGTGCTTTCCTGAAACCAGAGTGGCATAAAAAGAAAGACATGCATGAAAACCTATTTGTAAATGTAATGTGAAAGTGACATTATAAAAAAGCAATAACAGGAAGTGGTTTCTGACCGTGTTCACTTGAGGCCAGGCCACAGCAGTGGCTATGGCTGTGGAGAGCCCACTGCTATAAAGGTCACAGCTATAGAAGTCAGGTTGAGGCTCTTGCTCCTCTGGGCTGGTGGACGGCTCCTCTGCCTCGGACCCGAGCTGCTCCTCCACGACTCTGAGCTCCAGCGGCTCATCAAAGGACGACTGCTCCTCTTCTTGCTGGACTTTGTCCTCTTTGGGTTTCTCTGGCAGCTGTGCTGTAGGTTGAGGCCACAGTAGTTGCTCCGGCTGCTCAAGAGAGGCCACTGCTCCATTAACAAGCACTGGCTCCTCTAGGATTTTCCAGGTAAGCCGTGCAGTCACTTCTCTTTCCTCCGTTTTAAGCTCGGCCAATCGCTCCTGCTCCTACAGTAAACATCAACAGTGTGTGAATAAGAGATAATAAATGGAAATAAAGAACAAAATAAAAAGACCAAACTTTACAAAATATGTAAACAAAAGAGAGTGAAAGAGCAGAAAATGTTTAGCGAGAGAAAGCAGAAAACTTTCAGCTGAAAAAAAAATGGATGATGCTCACGATTTCTTCTTTTAAAAATGTCACTGCATTTGCAATGAAAAAAACATAAATGCTTATAAAACAGATACTTCCAGTTCTAAAACATGCTTGAATGAGCCATGTTTGAAGCCACAGCAAAAATTGTTTAATAAAAATAACAAAATAAAATTATTTATTAACATATAAGTCTTAGTCAGAATTATTGGCATCCTTGATAATTATGAACAAAGAAACCTATGAAAATAAATCTGCATTGTTAATCCTTTTGACCTTTTATAAAAAAAAAAAAAAAAAAAAATCTAGCCTTTCATTGAAGTAAAATGACTGAAAATGAGGAGGAAATCTCCTTATGAAATGTTTTTCTCTAATACACATTGTCCACAATTAATAGCACCCTTTTACTCAATACATTTTGTAACTTCCTTTTTCCAAGATAACAGCTCTGAGACTTCTCCTATAATGCCTGATGAGTTTGGAGAACACCTGCTAAAAAAATTATAAATATAATGGGAAATATACTTCAGAGATATTTTTCTCATGAGAATTTCTAAGGGTACCAATAATTGCGGTCAACGTGTATTAGAATTTTTTTGTTCTAATAATTCTAGTGTACTATAAAAAAAGATTTCCCTGCACATTTGTTAGTTTTACTTTAATGAAAGGTTAGATTGTGTTTTTTTAATGAAAGATCAAAAGGATAAACAATGCAGATTTAAGTTCAGAACCAGTAAATGCAGATATAAGTAAAGGTAACAAAGAAACAGATAAAAAGCTAACTAACCTGAGCAATCTGTGTGTGGGATTCTTTAACAGCATCCTCTAGGGGGCAGAGCTGAGCACGGGCAGATTGAACTTTATCTCCCAGCTGACGAGTCTCCTCCTGCAGATGGAGCAGTTCTTCTCGGGCCCTGGTCAACTCCTCCTCATAGTCACCGATTCTCTGCTCCTGCTCGGAGTGCTCCGTCTGCAATGACTGGATCTGGACATACACACACACACACACACAGGACAGAGGACAGAGAGCAGAAGAAAAGATCTGAGATCAGTTTACTTGAGGCTCTTAAATGAACTGCATTGAGAATGCATCTATATCCATTTAAATGTAATTGAGTAAGGTGTGACTTCTGCTGGACTGTCTCTCCATCTCTCTTCCTTTCCCCGGTCACATACATTACAAACATATGAAAACATCATGCAAAATAGCGAGTGAGATTAGGATTAGTGTGCGCAAGATCCATTCAAAATAGTATTCAAAGATGCCCAGATGATGTAATATTTTTAGTGGATTTTTGAAATGTGCATAAGCGCATACTTTTTGGGCTGATATTACCCACAATACACACATTTTATGCACAGGCTTTATTTCTCTCATACCAGTTGGCTCTCCTGGCTGCATTGTTGCTGTATGAGTCTGAGCTGGTCCTCTAGAGATCGTTTCTGCTCATCCAGCCTCTCCAGCTTCTCCTGCACTTCCTGTCGCTCCGCCTGCAGGTGGCTCAGTTCCTCCGACCCCTTCTGAACCTCCTCCTGCAGGTCCTGACAGAAAGAGAGAGAGGTCTTTATTGGTCTAATAATAAAAAGCTAATCAACACTAACACCAGGGCAAAGAGCTCATGCAGCTCTTAAAGATAAAGCACTAGGGCGCAAGAAGATACAGAGATAGTGTGTAAACCAATTATATCTCACCAGCCAGAAAAGCCACAGTAAACAGAAAGCAACATTGTGTTAGCAAAAGTAACACAATAGCTTCACTCTTATCACAGAAACGAAAAAGAACATTATACAAAAAAACGAATTCAATTCTGATCCTTGTAAAAACTGAAAGGGAAAGAAGTTGGGAACAGAAAGCATAAACAATGAAAACTGTAATGTTAGCCTCACGTAGCCAGACTTTTGACCATCAACTATGGCCTTGTCCAAAATGGCGCACTTAAAGTGGACTTGCGGTTTCATGGCCTTCACTTTCGCGTGTCCATGAAACGAACAAAACCACAGTACATCCCATTGGACAGTTTATGATTTGTTTTCGCAGCCACCAAGTGGCCTTATGCTAAACTTACAATAATGCAGACTTCCAATCTGAATATTACCCAATAGCCCATGCGGAAAAGTGTAGACACGTAGGAGGACTATGAGCCCTGAGGGAAACAGGGCCATAATGTCTGGACCACACTGCAGCTTATTCTGGCCAAGAACTGCCCACTTAAACAGGAAGAAAACATCAGAACAATATGTAAAGCAACTAACCAATTTGTTTTGTTTTCTTGCTGTTTAGAGGTGGGTTTATCTGAAATAGTTTATACCATAATAGACCAGTTTGGGACTAAACAATTTGTATGAATTGTATGTATGAATGAATGAATGAGGCATATATGATTGTAGAGCAGTCAGCAAATAGCAGACATATCTCAGAAACTAAAGTTGAATATACAAATCATTTACAAAATGAGTAAATCTGCTTAGCAAATAATAATAATACTATTTAATAGAATAAGTCAATTGGTATATTTAAACATACAGAGTGGGTAGAGCCAGGCAATTAAATTGAAACTGTGCTGTGCTGATTTTAATCAAATCGTGCTACTTTTGTGTGTGATATGGTCAATAAACAGCTGGCAGGTAGGTGCAAGGCACATAAAGATGTCAAGTGCAAGAAAACAATCAGAACTGAAAAGAAAAGAAAAGGATGACAAAAGACAGTCATTTCCACCGTCATTCACCTTCAGGTGCTATGAGAAACACTGGGCAGCTGTGAATAAGTGTGTCCTAAAAATAACAGGTCAACAGCAGTAGAACCAAGTAACAGCACAGGGTAAAGACGGAAGCCTTCACAAGTCTAATGCACAAATGTCTCCTCATCCAATCAGAGGCAGCGCTGGGAGCTGACAGCCCCCGAAATAGAATACATATTCATCATTCCAGGGTTTAAACACAGCAGAGACACACATTCAACTCACATTCTTATTTAATTATTCAGCGCCTGGAGCAGCCTACCAGCACCATGTGCTTCAAGGCTAATCTATTAAGACCCTAAACAAATATTGATTACATTCAGAATTTGTGAGAGGCCCTTGCTTGCTCTGATAGCTTACACTATTGATTTTTAATTATTTTAATGTTGCACCTTTGCATAAGTGAGATTGTTAATCTGTACTTCTTTTCCATGTATGGGCGTTCTTTTATTTAATGCATATCAATTGAACTGCCCTCTGCCTCTGAAGTAATTCAAGAGCAAGATCCATTTTAATTGCTATTTATACAGGTAAGAGATCACAGGTGTCACAGGCATAATTTCAGATCCAAAAACGAAACAAAAACAGCAGGATAAGTGGCCTTGTTTGATGACAGGAAAGGAGAACCGGGGACCAGCTGTGATTTCAATATGCCATCTAGTATCCATATGCACACACATATCAGGCTGCTTTCTCTTCCTGTATTCTTCTCACACACACACACACACACACACACACACACACACACAATTGTTTTTCCAGCTCATTAGGCATCCATCTGTCAATGCATATTAACACTAGTGCTGGAACGCTTCATTCACTTAATGAATGACCACATATTATAAGACTAAGCTGAAAACATCTGAATCTGTACCTGGCATCTAAGTCAGCAGCCTACAGCGTCTTCCAGTCTACAAAAATGGCTTATTTTCAGATACATACAGGAAATTGAATTATCACACACCGTGGGAGAGAGAGAGAGCGAGAGAGAGCGAGAGAGAGAGAGAGAGAGAGAGAGAGAGAGAGAGAGAGAGAGAGAGAGAGAGAGAGAGAGAGAGAGAGAGAGAGAGAGAGAGAGAGAGAGAGAGAGAGAGAGAGAGAGAGAGAGAGAGAGAGAGAGAGAGAGAGAGAGAGAGAGAGAGAGAGAGAGAGAGAGAGCCTAGATCTCGATGGAAATGAACAACAAATTTATGAGTCAGGAAGCCAGTGCAGATATATAGACCTTGAACTTCTCTCAACTCCGCTGACAGACAGCGAGAAGAGAACTGATCCACGACGAGCAGAGAGGACAGACAGATGATAGGGAGGATAAAACAGACAGACAGGGAGCTTTTGAAAAACAGCTGGCTCCTGTTCTCCTTTTTCTGGCCCTTTATTGATCAAATAAGTGGGCAGTAAAATCTAGACAACATGATTTATGAAACAATCAATACAGCAACAACTAACATAACATTTTAAAAATTAAATAAAACACAGAAATAACTTTAAAGCAGCCAGCTGCCTTCAAATAACTAATATAAAATTATTCAAAATAAAATATATAGACATACATTTTATGCAGTCAGATGTCTTTAAACAACTGATATAAAAATGATTCAAAATAAAATAAAAATACTGAAATAATTTGAATGCAGCCAGCTGCCTGCATAAAAAGATTAAAAAATTAATTAAAACAATTATTTCATAATAATTATTAAATAAATATCTAAATGTCTCTGTCAGAGCAGCATCAGTCAAATAAAAACACCACATTTATTTTCCATTTAATTTGAAAATCACTCATACCTGGACTTCACTGTTCCTCTGTCGTATAGTTTCCTCCCTCTCTTTGATGTCCTGTTCCACCGTGCTCTTCTCCCTGAAAGACCAGCAAAGACATGAGTATTTAATGACAGTGGCGACGGCGGGCACAGACAGCCAGCCGGCTGGAACAGCATGGACAGCATCTCCCTCCAGCACCATCTCTGCATCTGCTGCCTGAGCTTGTATGTGTGAGAAGAGGCTGTACGTGAGTCAGTGTGTCAGAGCTGCACATGAGCAGATGCTTTTCTGAACGTCAGGAAGAGTGGGAGGAAGGAAGCATGGAGGGAGATCGATGGGGGATGTGGGGTTGGAATACATTAAAGGTGTTTTCACTCATTCCACTGTCTGTATCTTTAGGTCATGCAGGTTGAATTTAGCAAACAATTCTATAACAACCACACTTCCTACAAATGTGAGTGGTTCTTGGTAGTGATATATTAATATAATAATATATTAATTGTCTAATGTCCGGCCATTTTGAGATATATATTCTGTAATTTCAAGATGACAACATGTGAGTGACATTCTACTCTGAGAAATTATGCATATCTATGGCAACACTATCAACGCCTAAATGAAACTGCAGCGGTCAGGTGGTACAAATAGGAGCTCTTAGAAAATTCCCAGTTTACAAGTTGTAATTATGAGCTCTACAAGACCGTGAACACTTTTTACAAGTTGAAATCTCAATTACGGTTAATACGACATGGTGTGAATGATGATCATCAAAAATTATTAAATCAGTTTTGCTGCCTAATATTTTAAGTTTTATATATATATATATATATATATATATAAAATGGAATGAAATTAATATAATGCAAATAAATCTGATGGTTTAGTAAGTAATAGCACACCTCTCTCTAACAAAAACAAAGCCCTGACCCTAACTATAAGCAAGAATAATAGTAATGCTTGCCAGCACCACTAATTGTTACTCAGGTGAGGACACTTTAAAATCAAGAGTACTCCTTACATGGAGGGTCAACCTGGGATTAAATGTACAGTAGGCAGTTTACATGCACTCATTTTTCTCAATTAGAATGAATCCAATCCAATTTCAGATTTGGAAAGTTCTGTTTATGTCAACCATAAACGTTGCCATCCAATTCACATTTACATGTAGGCCTACAGTGCATTACAGTTCCCAGTCGAAAGCCACCGCAATAATGGTCACAGGAGCTTCTGTGACCAGAATTGCAGTTTTTGCCATATAAAAAGAAAGCTGACAAAAATGTCAGAAGACCTATTTAGCAAATATGTGACCCTGGATCACAAAACCAGTCACACGTCGCAATACATTGTATGGGTCAAAATTATCGATTTTTCTTTTATGCCAAAAATCATTTGGATATTAGGTAAAGATCATGTTCCATGAAGATATTTTGTAAATTTCCTACCGTAAATATATAAAACATGTATTTTTGTGAGTGAATGCAGCACAATCGCGAACATAAATGAACAACTTTAAAGGCGATTTTCTCAATGTTTTGGGTTTTTTTGCACCCTCAGATGTTCAAATAGTTGTCTCTCGGACAAATATTGTCCTATCCTAACAAACCATACATCAATGGAAATCTTATTCAGCTTTCATATGATGTATAAATCTCAATTTCAAAAAAATGTACCCATGTCAAGGCACATCAAGCACATCAAGGTCTTTTATTGTCATTCTGTACATGTTGACACATGAGAATGAAATATGTACTCAGGACCAGCAGTTTTAATAGACTAAAATTTTTAAATAACTTCGTAAACTAAAAATACCTGAAGAGTAAAACCTATGTAATAAATAACTAAGCAGCAAGTTTTTTAAAAGCAATCCCTAAGGCAGGGCATTCATGATTCTCACAGCCTCTGGAAAGAAGCTGCATTTCAGTCTTTTAGTTCTGGCTTTAACGCTTCTTAGCCTTCTGCCTGAGGGGAGGGGATCGAAGAGTTTGTTTGCCGGGTGGGTGGAATCCTTCATAATACAGGATGCTCTGCAACAGAGGGTAGGCTGCTCAAAGTTATTTTTTGGGCCGATTTGACCACCCTCTGCAATTTCTTCTTGTCAGCAGCAGCAGAACAGTTTCCGTACCAGGCAGTGATGGACAAGGTGAGTGTACTCTCCACCACACACCGGTAAAAAGCTAACAGAACTGGTTTTGTGGTCCAAGGTCACATATTTAAAAGATGAGACGTAAATAGACACGGATAGTTTAAGATGTAAAATGTATGTAATCATATGCATCACGGCACTGTGCATATGCACAAGGTATTTTTTTCATCTGATTGAAAAAATAGATTTAATTTTTTCCTTTTGTCTGTTGATTAATTATTTCAGGTCTACACCGCCACATTTGGACGGAGCTCAGACAAAGGTTTTCAGTCTGATTGAGCCATCAATCCGATTATAATCTGATTATTTCAGTGCATGTAAACGTAGATAATGTTTATTTGTCATGGTACTCATCTTTTAAGGTTAAAACCATCCACCTTTTGGTTACCAGCCCAGATTTTAACCACTACGCCAACGCCACACAATCCATGCATGAGAAATAAGATGCTTTGTTAAATGCATTTGCATGGTAAATCCATTTCTAAACATCAGATCAACTGCCATCATCTTAAAGGGCTATGGTGTGAAAACATATTTATCTTCTTAGTCACAGCTCATGGTGTCAACACATGTGAAAACTTTAATTTTCTAAAACTAATAATGTAAAAATAGGTTTATGATGATGCTGGAATGTTTCTTTACGTAGAATCTCTCTTAGGTTACAAGGCTTGTGATCTAGCAAGAGTAAAACAGAAAGATTAGAAAAGGAAAAGAAAGAAAAATGTTTCATGAAACAGTTTGATAATAACACAAATCTTTCCCAACAAGATTTATCAGGGTATCTTTCCTGGATAAGGCTGAACTGTTTTAAGCTCTGACTCAACGTTTCCTCCCAGATTCTGTCACAGTGAATTCATGCTGCAGTCTTCCCAGCAACAACAGAGAAACACACATGGATCTGACCAAGAGTCAAACACACACACTGTGAGTCAGAGACTCCCAGGAGGAAAGAGAGAAGAGGAGAAAACAAGAAAATAGAAAGACTAGAAGGCGATATATAAATAATACAGGACAAAATGAGGATTTGAAATAAAAGTCTTGGCAACGGTCCTAAATCCAACAATAAACTGGACCTTGAGCAGCCCGGATCAGCCAAAAAAACAACAGAGCATGAGTAGTCCAAACACAATATAATTGCTTTTCTTTTTTAGAAAGAGGGTGTGGCCTGTTCTTACCTGTCACCTGAGGTCGCTCGTTGCCGTGGAGATTTAAGGCAATCCCGAACCGCACGCATCATTTTAGTGTCAAACAACAGCCCATCGTATAGAACCTTTCTGATTTCTATCCTTTCTGCTTATCTTCTTCTGCACACTCCATTTCAAGCAGACTCATTACTTCTCACTTACTCTTTCTCTTGCACTCACAGGAAGTGAGAAGTGCTAAAGACTGCTGTGAAGCGTCTATCTCGCACTGAGAGTGAGTGTGCTGGGAGCTGACAGGTGACTGTATCTGCTTTTGCTCAAAGTCTGTAAGCCAAAGATGGAGGGGAAACCAGAGGTGGGGGCATCTTCCTCTTTCTATGTTTGTGTAAATGAGAGCTCCACCTCTCCTCTGTGGGCTAGTGACTCCTATCACAAGGTGTTACCTTCTCTGGAGACTCATTGCTTACAGGAAGTGATTTAAGGACTCGTATAAATTTTTTTACTTTCATTATATTACTTTTTAACCTAGAATACACCATAACACACTTCTATCATTTAACTCCCTTAAAGGATTGTTAGGCTGTATAAATTAACTGTCAACCGGAACCGAGAACACTTCCAACAACATCTGATGTGCTAGTTTCATTGTAAGAGGAATTGCATTTACCCTAATATTAGCATGTCTTTCTCATTCTTATCCCGAGGTTCCTGTAGTCAGCTGGATCCGGTCCAGAGGAGGACTGGTCCCCCGACTGAGCCTGGTTTCTCCCAAGCTGTTTTTTTTTCTCCATTCTGTCACCTGATGGAGTTTGGGTTCCTTGTCACTGTTGCCTTTGGCTTGCATAGTTGGGGACTCTCAATATTCAGCAA
Organism: Squalius cephalus; assembly: GCF_949319135.1. Classification (NCBI taxonomy): domain Eukaryota; kingdom Metazoa; phylum Chordata; class Actinopteri; order Cypriniformes; family Leuciscidae; genus Squalius; species Squalius cephalus. Next base: position 9,258,957 of record NC_137137.1, read on the forward strand.
TATTATTGATTTGACCGCACTGACCCTATTGGATGAGAGCTAAACTGAGCTGGATGGTGACATCACTGTTTTCTCCAGTGCTGCTTTATAGCTATATTGAACTCATTTTATAATTGATGAACTTTACACAGTTATTGAACTAAACCGAGTCAACACTGAACTGACTCATTGACCATTATTTTCCTGTTATCATAAAAAGCTGCTTTGAAAATCTGTATTGTATAAAGTGGCTAGCGCTATATAAATAAAAGACAGTGTTTCCCCTAGGATATTTTTCAGGGGGGGTGGTAGACCCCCCGAAACTGCTAGTGTTACAGATACGTGGTGTAAAATTTTTAGTAATCAAAAAGCATGTCTAACTAATTGAAATAATGTATTATGATTTTTTTCACAGTAATTCTGTGGTGTTTTTCTGATAATCAAATGAAGACATAAAACACTAATTTAATTTCTTTTAATCATATGAAATTAAACAAACTTTTTGTCAAATAATGTGCTGCACAATGAGCTTTAGGGCCCTATTTTAATGATCTAAGCGCATGGTCTAAAGCGCAGGGCGCAAGTTCACTAAGAGCGTGTCCGAATACGCTAGTTTAACAACAGTAAAAATGGTCGGCGCACCAGGCGCATGGTCTAAAAGGGTTGTCCCTATTCTCATAATGAGTAATGGGTGTGTTTTGGGATTTACGTGCGTTAAACCAATCAGAGTCTCATCTCCCATTCCCTTTAAATGCCAGTTGCGCTCACGCCATGGCAGATTCGCTATTTACATGACGTAATTTGATAGTGGAAAGACCGAACGCGTCTCCAGAGCACAAACGGATCTGCTCGTGCGCGAGGTGAAAGTGCGCAAGCAGACCATCTGCGGGACAAGCCGGATTCCACCATATCTTTATGTAGACAATAATAATATTTTACATTGTAATCATTTCATTTTTAATATTTGGCATGTTTGTGTGCTGCTGTGCATCCCTGTGTGTTTAATAAGCAGAGTGTACGCGCATTGTGGACCCCCACATAAAAAAAAAAAAAAAATATATATATATATATATTGCGTCATTGACTTTAGACCAGGTTTCAGTTGGTCGCTGCATTGCGCAGGGTGTAAGATAGGGCCCTTACTGTTAAAATTAAAACATGGAAGACACAATATTATTATTCCTTAAAAAATAAAGTTGATGATAATTTATTTGTATTAGTGTTAGTATTATTACATTGGGACATATCTAAATTCTACTGTACAACAGTAATATTTCTGTCAAGTTAAACCGAACTTTTATTTTGACGGGTTGCCGTGAAGACCTTTGAGTTTCTGTGCGTTTATGACATGATGATAGTTTTTCTCAAATGAAGCGGTTAAATGCTCACGAAGTGACTTTCAGAGCAGATCTAGAGTCTGGAGATGACGTTCATGCATTCGTGACCTCATATAGGCAAAAAAAAAAACACACACACATGCTTCAGTGTGTGTGTGGTAAATGAAACCATTCATTCACACAGAACATGCAGGATTCGTATTTAAATAGTCTTTGCGGTTTAATATTCACACACACTAGTCTATATCGCGATTTGATTTCAAGTGTACTGAACTGCTTTCTATTTATTCATCAAAAATTTTATTTCATATTAAAATTCCGTTTTTATGACTGGATTTCGTCGCCAGCAAAACAATGGTAGGGGAAACACTGAAAGGTGACTTGACTTTAGATGCATCATAAAATTAGTCTATAGACTATATATAGATATGACTCTTACTATAAGCTCAACTCCCAGTGGGAAAAAACAAGCCACACCCTCTATTTATCTCATTCAATATTCCATTTCACTAGGAAAACACATCAATACTGAAGTAAAGTTGGTTGCAAATTCCGGTTCACTCTGATTTTAACATTAGTGATTTATTAGTCTAAAAACTGTCTGTGATTCATGCAACTAATTCAGCTTGACATGACCTTGCACATTACGATGACAGAGCGAGGAACATTAAGTAAAGAGATACTCATTAAAGAAACCATTCATCAGTTCAAGAGAATTTATCATGACCCGAGGACAGATATGGGCACAATGACACTGAGATTATTGTCAGACCCACACTTCTGTTTTTGTGGTTTCATAAGCTCTTGTGCACCTGTGTGAGGACATTGTGTGGAAACTACAAACACACACTATATTAAAACAGATGGCCTGATAGTGCAAAAAAATAGAGAAATGGACAGTATTGTATGCTAAAAATGTTGAAACCTTGAAAATACAGACAGAACAACAAAGCAGTGGCTACCCATAATGACTTCCTTTATGTATAAATATCCACAGTCCATGGGTCCACAAGACATTAAGATAAGGCCAGAAATTTGAATTGAGGTACATTCAGGTGTTTTAGTTTCAAACACGCTGTCTTGTGGACATGAGGAGAGAGAAGTAAAATCAGTAACTCACCTCTGTAAATCCATGATTTCATTAGTGAGTGAGTCCAACTCTTTAATTGCGGAGAAATCTGCAGCCTGTACTAAGAGAGCGTTGTTCTGTTCAGGAGCAGGGAGGGAGGAAGCATAGAAAAGTAGGAAAAGGGGATTTTAGTTTCAATTCTAAACTTTTTTCCAACTATATAATACACACGACTACCATTGAAATGTGAAATTTGTTTTGTTTTTTTAAGAAATGAATACTCTTATTCAGTAAGAATGCGTTAAAAAAGTGACATTAATGTTCCAAAAGATTTCTATTTCAAATAAAGTGATGTTCTTTTCAATTTTCTATTCATCAAAGAATTCTGAAAAAAAAAGTGTTACAATTTCCACAAAAATATTAGCATCACAAGTGTTTTGAACACTGATAATAAGAAATGTTTCTTAAAGGGTAACTCTCGCCTAAATGAAACCTAGGGTCTTTTTGTTAGTCTACCCGTGGCAAACTTTCGTTTAAAAGCATAATTAGAATGGAAACACTACTTTTAAGTTTGACCGTATTTTCATTTCGGTCAAATTGCCATTTGAAACATGAAACTTTGCTCGAAGTATCACCAGTATCACTCGATTGCATGCGGAGATTGACTATTTTTGACTGTCAAAATGCTGGCGGACACTGCTACAGTGAGTTGTTCAAAATCGTTCTTTTTAGTAAACTCTCTGTACACAAACAATTGTTCTCAATGCTCGAGTTCATGTGTAGAGCCCCTGGTGATACTTCGAGCAAAGTTTCATGTTGTGTCGAGCCTTCTTAGTGTTTTAAAAATAGCGATTTTTGATGCTATCATAGCATCGTAGCCCCAAGCACTCCCATTCAAAAGGCAATTTGACCGAAAACGAAAATACGGTCAAACTTAAAAGTGGCGTTTCCATTTTAATTATGCTTTTAAACAAAAGTTTGCCTCGGGTAGATTAACAAAAAGAACCTAGATTGCATTTTGGCAAGAGTTACCCTTTAAGCACAAAGCTCATTATCATTTAAAGAGACATGCACTGAAACGGGTCACTGTGAACAGAGCTATTTTTGAGGAGGTAAAAAGGGTGTTTTACACAACCATTAGGAATTTTTACCAAAGTATGTTACAAACTTTACATGAAGACCCTAAAGAATCATACCAACTTGTGGAAAATGGGCATCCGGAGACCCCTTTAAATAATTAAAAAAATCTTACTGACCCTAAACTTATGAACTGTAGTTTATGAGAGAAACAAACTTACAAAATAAAGACAGAAAGCAGCAAGCTAGATAAAAAAAAAAGATAACATCTAAAAGGATTCAAGGATTGGTCAGAACCACAAAAAAAAAATCCTAGCATCTTCTATTTTTTCACATTCAAAACAACAAGAACAAAAAAAATCTCCACATATGATTTAATGAGCACTGTACCTGTCGTGCCAGTCTATCACAAGGAGGGATCATTTCCGGAGAGAGTGTCTGGGGTGGGTCTATTCCCTTTGAGAGCTTCTGATTTATTAGATATAGAGCTAATGCAAACTGATCCCGGGTCAGCTTCCCGACGTCACCTATATCGCAAAGCTCCCTAAAGAAAATGCAAGCCAAAGTAACATTACAATACAAATCCATACAGTTTTAGTGTTTGCAAGATATGGATTAGGTCTAATTAGTTCTGCATGAGCATTTATGGAAAATTAAACTAATAACGGAAATTTAAATCCAAGCAGTAGCATCTCACCAAATGCGAGCTAAAGTAGCAGACGGCAAACCCGTCTTCAGAAATATATCTCGGACCTCAGCACCAGATACCAAGCCATCCATGTCACTATCTGTCTTGATGAATAAGTCATCGTATTTGGCTTTATCTGCTGGAGATACCACCCACTGCACACACACACATTTATACATAATGTTTGTTAACGAAACTCTGGGACATTTTCAAACGACATTTGCAGCAAGTACTAGAATTATTCATAACTAAATTATCAATAAGCTGTTAAAACTGATGTGAAATTAATGTGACCTGTGGTGGTGCAGGTTTTGCTGGGAGTGTTTTAGATCCAGAGTGGGCAGAGCCTCTCTCTTTATGCTGTGCTGGAGATGGTAGGAGGGGCGTGATCACAGGAGGCGTGGCTACTTTTTTCCGTTTTGATGGTGGAATCAGAGCGGCAGGCAGAGACATGGGAACCGGCTCGGACTCCAGAGCTCTGTATACCAAATACATGGCCTAAAACAAAAAAAATATATGAACTATTAACACTGGACAAACTTCTTCAGTTTTAAAAGAATAGTTCACTTCAAAATGAAAATTGTGTCATCATTTACTCACCCTCAAGTTGTTTCAAACCTGTATGAATTTCTTTCTTCTGCTGAACAGTTGATGGGCCCCATTGACTTCCATAGTAGGCAAAAAATACTATGGAAGTCAATCATCAACTGTTTGGTTACCGACATTCTTCAAAATATCTTCTTTTGTGTTCAGCAGAAGAAAGACATTTATACAGGTTTGAAACAACTTGAGGGTGAGTAAATGATGACAGAATTTTGAAGTGAGCTATTCCTTTAAGACTACTCTTAAAGTAGAAAATCAGAGTAGTGTAAAGGGCAGCTTTTCTCAAATAGGAAACAAGATGTTCATGTCATCTTTATGAAAGTCTGGGCCCGTATCCCTAAAGATTCTGAGAATCCTCTCAGAGAGCTCCTAACTTAACCTAAAAATTCCTTGCCAGGAGTTTTAGCTTAGAAGTGATTCCAGAACATTTTCAGTGAACTCTGAGCAAGGAATGGATGGAAAATCCTATCTTAGTGAGGAGGTGTGGTTGACCCCGTTGCTAGGTATGAGTCATCATTTCAAAAGCCGTGATTGGTTGATCCTACAAGTTTGATGAAAATGAACTTTTGGTGATAATGAGCAAAGGATGTCCCCTTAAATCAATAAACATAATTATACACTCTAATCTTATGCAGACTGTAATTGTAAATAATATTTCACATTCAAGAAAATATCTGGAAAATGAATAGTAAGCTGTAGGGGTTATAGCCTAACATTAGAATCTAAAATATGTGAAAACTTAAGCTCATTACACCCTGTTCAAATAATGATTCGTGTCTTATTTGCTCATATTAATATCCTAGCTAGCATATTTTGTACTTTCACTCCCATATGGACCCCATTGAAAACAAGATGGCCTATCTCAAGGGGCTGTCCTTAATGAAGTAGAAATTGCAACGTTACAACTCAGTGTGGTCTTAACGAGGGTAACACGGCTCAGCTTTTATCAATGTCTGTGATTGCTGGCTGGTCTATTTATGAAGGCTTGTTAACAAATATCCTACAAACACATTTTGTGCAGCTGCTTAGGGGAACTCTACCACTAAAAGTCCTCTTCCCTGCTCTTAGCAGATCTCGTCTTAGGAGCCCTTTTAAGCTCTAGGAATCTTGAGGAATAGCTTTTATATTAACTGGGATTTTCGTGTCACTTTTAGGGGAAATTCTAAGAAAACGTCATGACTCTGAGAATTTTCTTAGAATTTGGCCGCTAGGAGCCACTTTTTGCACAAAAATTCTTTAGGGATACGGGCCCTGATCTATGTAAAAATCAGGGTGAAGTCACCCTTGAAAAGTAGGCAAGATGAAAAGTAATATGCCAAGATATTAATAACCCATTTGTGGTTTATTACCCACAGAACTCACCACAGCAAACTCATCTTTGTCCAGCATGCCATCTCTGTCAATGTCACTGAGCTCCCAAACCTATAACATTAATTCCAATAAGAGAGATATCAGATCGTTTCAGTCCATTAAATCGTTATTACTGATGTGCAGAGTCAGTTACCTGTAGTTTAATACATTTTGAAGTGCGATAGACAATTTAGCTAAACTTCAGGTATTTGCCTTTTTTTAAAAGACCCCAATACTTTCAAGCTATGGCTCAAGAGTGCATCCTGGTGGTTAGGCCTAAAAATGCACCTTTATATAAAAGATGAGGTAAAAGTTGCATCTTCAAACCCTGCATTGCACTATCATTTTAAACCTGCTTGCCACTGCGCTTGTCTTACCCTGCCAAGGACGTCCACAGGGAGTTTAGAATTAAGGAGCACTGGTTTGACCTTATCGCCCGTGAGCATGCCGCCCGCTGGAGAGAGGCTCTCGAAGATGGCATCGAATTTCAGCTTCTCATCAGCCTATATGACACGCACAACACACAAACACATTCATAAATGAGCAATTAAGCAATTGAGGCATTAAACTGAAAGCTTAATCTAATTTATAACTAATTCTAAATACAACATTTATCGAGCAACTTTATTCTAAATAACCAAACATCTGTTGGCGATATCTCACCTTGACAATCCATGGGCAGTCTGTGGGCACAGGGCCAAACTGAAGAGGACTGCTAGTGTCATGCTAGAAGAGACAACAGAAGAACAGCCATTAACTCACAAGAGACATAGAGCCGTTTCCACCACGTAAGCAAATAAAATCACCAACTCAGCAGCTTTTAAGTCATTTGTAATTGTATTCCCAGTTCTCCTTGGCTAATGAAGGACATGTGATGTTGTTTTCCTGGTCTGGTGAAGAGGAAGAGGAAGTTAAGATCTAACTTACAAACTTTGGGGGAGGGACAGCAGTATTTAGGCACTTAAGAGACACTTCAAGTCCATTCTGAGCACACGCCACCAAACGGAGTGCTACAAAAAATTGCTGAGAAGCAACAAACAGACAAATACAGTTGAGAATGTATAGCTCGAACGATTTTTCTAATAATGAACCATAATGTTTGAAAATACCTGCTTGTTTAGCGAGCCTTTGCGTTCGGAATCTGCCAAGTCCCATATCTGTGGAACAAATTAGCACAAAGTCGAATCAGCAATCAGCCATTTAGTGCTTTAAGTAAAACACTGCATGACACAATATTGCATGTGCATAACAACCTGTTAATGTTCAAGTAGTTTCAGGAAGAAAGTTTCAATAGAAAGTATTTCTAAAAATGTTTTTGCAAATTAATGAAATGCAAAAAGTAGTAACACAACAAATTGCAGAAAATCAATCTAGTGATATTAAGAAGGTAAGTAAATTACACCATCAATCTTTTTCTATTTCAGTCATCTTGATGTTTCCAGCACTCGTCAATCAATTCATTTCCCACACTGCTATATTGGACGCATGCTATTGCTTATTGACGTTACCTTGCCAAGGACCAGGTCTGCAAGGCCAGATGTCTTTAAGAATAAAGCCGCATCACTAGCTCCTACACACCCACTGCCGGACGGATCTACCTGTGGTGGAATAAAGCATAACAAATATTTAAAGTTTGGGGTCTGTAAGGATTGTTAATGTTTTTGACATTGCTCACAAAGGCTGCATTTATTTGATCAAAAATCCAAAAAAAAAGTAATATTGTGAAATATTATTACAATTAAGCATAACTGGTTTCTATTCTAATGTACAGCAGTCAACATTTTAAGTAAATCCAAAAAGTTAATCAAAGTTATCCTAAGACAAGAACGGGTATTGTTCAAAATTCAACTTTGATGAAAGGTTTTGATCCACTTCAAATGTTGACTACTGTATTTTAAAATGCATCTTATTCTTGTGACAGCAAAGCTAGATTTTCAGAATCATTTGTCCAGTCTTTAGTGTCACATGAAAGTTAAAAAGAAATCTTCTGTAATAATATAGGGTAAATGTCTTTACTGTTACTTGATTTGATCAATTTAATGCATTCTTGCTGAATAAATGTATTTATTTCTATGACCGGTAGTGTATGTTTCAATAAATATTCTAGAACTGATGGCCAATCATTCAAACACAATCCAAAAAAACCCAGAACTGAAGATATTCACTCAAATAGGAAACCAGCAGCAAGATGTTTAAACCATATGCTAGTTCAAACAGGCTGCTTCACTCACCCCGTCCAGTTCAGTTTGCAAACAATTCATCACTAATTCATAGCGGAATCCTTTTACTGAGAGAAAGACACTTACGGGAAGCAGAAGCCTCAGAGTGCTTTTAGCTCAAACTGACAATGAGGTGATGTTTTTATTTCTTTTCTTTCACCAAGTGCTCTATATTCGCCAAAGTGAGACATAACAGAAAACACTGATTAAACGCTTACCTGTCGATAGTATTTCTCATAGACAGGATTCCCACTTGAAAGCTGCAACCAAATAAAACAAAATCTAGTTTAAGTCATTACAAACACATTGTTTAATCTCTCTAAAACAGGTTAAACTGATAAAACCTTTAATCAATACATAAATAAGCCGATTAAAGAGCATTCTTCTAAACTGTTGTCTTTCTTGGCAGCATTGATGCATTCAGACCTCTGAAAAAGAAAATGTTAAAACCATCTGGCAACCAGGTGAACATTTATTGAATGGCAATGTGAAAGCAAACGATCTCACAATGACTTTAGTAGTACTCACACACCTTAGCCGTATATAAATATGTTGATTAAACACCCATGCACACATTAACACCGGTGGCTTTCTTAAGTCTCCTACCATTCACAACACAACACTGAGGTTTTGTTGAGTTGGGATTCACAATAGTTGAGCAGAGTAACACACATTTGCGCAGCTGACCGCAAGCCAAACCATCAACTTATGGCTTAGTCACGGCCAAAAGGCTAATTTATACCATATGGACGGATCAAGTGAAATGAGACGCATTATAGAGTCCACATTATGATTGTTTAAATTGTGTTTTTAGTAGACGTCAACCCCTCTGTCAGTCAAATGCTATTAGAGGGTCATTTGATCTTATCTATCTGACATCTGCATCATCATGAAGCATAAGCATCAACTTGATTTTCTGGTCATGTTAGGTGAAGTTCTGCCAGATCCCAACTGCTTTTTGGTTGTAGTTCAACAGCTCTGTCTGTCTCCCATCAGGTGGTTACTGGTGCATGCTAATGCGATGCTGGCACACAACATTCAGCAAAGTGCCACCAAACATTTCCTTGTCCCGCTGAGAAAGGAGTAGGAGTTTCTGTAACGCTTCTTAAATGGAAAAAAAACTCAAACCATTTTGGCCTTTCAGGCTGTTGCGATTCCAATTCATTTCCTGAGACTTATTCTGGCATGTTCTTCTTACAATTACCACGCTCCTACAGAGCGAAGTCTTAGTAAACCATAGTTAAACATACAATGAAAAAATATAATCTACTAAATCTACAAAACTATCTTGGAATCCTTTTCTCATGCTGTCTTTATGCTGCAAAGTCGGCAGAGAAGCTACATAAAAATACCACAGAAAGTGCATTTACAGACTGCATTTTTATTTTACAGATTTAGACATATTACAATTGCAGAAATAATGTGGTAAAATTAATACTGAAAATATAAAATTATTAAACTAACTGATTGATGGAATTTTATGATTATTTTTTATTAAATTTTATGTAATATTATATTTTCTGTCATGACAATGACAGGTTTAAGGCTGCACTAATGAAGCATTTCATTTACACAAACTACTCATTTAAAATGATTCATACAGTGAAATAAGAATTTGGTCTCAACACCAACCCCTAAAAGAAAGCAGAACAGAACGAAGATATGTCAGACGTGTCTGTTCCTCTGCCTAAAGAGGTAATACCGCAATGCATATTTCATGAATGTGTGCCTTGCTTCTAAAACTGAGCATACTATCAGCTGAATGTGGTCAACTATTCAACCACCCTTTCCATTAGAGAACAGTGTTACTCTTAAAGCAATAAAAAGGTAACATGCAAAGTGAGGAACATTTCAGACCATCAATCTAATCAATGCATGAATCCCTCAGGACTATTAAAACAGTTAAGTGAGTCCATTCATGTATTGCATATGCTGTCAGATCCCCCTATTCTTTTCTTGAACATCTGCATGAGTGTCACTGAAACTATTTCGTTAATATTTGCTCATAACATGCTAAGACCACATCAGAAAAAAGTTCATACTTAACTGGATTGAGATTTCTGACTACTTAAGATGTTATTAAGGCTGTAGCATACAACTTTTTAAAGGCTAATAGTCTGTTTAGCCAGCTAGCGAGTGTCAAATATGCTTTAGCTAGCTGGCTAATTAGTTTCAGACTGTAGCCAAGAGGGAAAAAAGTTGTTATGGGTAGAATAAATAAATACATAAAAAGGGAAAAGTACACGCTATGACTAAAATAGGGTAGTAAACACCATATTTGCATAAGATAACGCCTAGTTCCTATATATTAATTGACGAAGAGAGTAAAAAGTGAGCTAGCAGTGTAGCAAAACTTCCTGCTGCTTTGCGATGGCACTAGAAATAGCCTAACATGGTTTAGTGTACTAAAACACACATTTAATACAAAAATACCGATGTCAGATATCAGCGAAAGATGCCCTTAATATTGTAATTTAAAAGTTAGAGCCATAAATCGAAGAAGTATTTATCACTACAGCATCTCTAATTTTTCATATAGGCAAAGACACATTTTACAAGCACTTTCACACATTCATAGCCGAGACATGTAAAAATACAAGCTGTTCTTTAAAGAATTACAGTCACTTTAGATCATCTTAAGACATGCAAAAGCTGGAAAAATAAATAAAGTTTTATCCACCCTAGTTCAACACTGACACACTAAGCTACGCCCTTACGCAAGTCCCTAAAAGATCACACTGAAACTTTTTCTCTCCCAAAGCAAATGGCTGAAAACAACTTTAAATAGCTGCGACTAGACAACGGAGTGTGACCGTTTTTCGCCCTAAAGCGCAAATATAAAGCTCAACGGATCTGAAAGGCGTGTGAAACCAGCTGGAAAGTGATTTGGAGAGTGTTATATTTGTGTAGAAAGGGAGGTTACCTGAGTCAGGGAGAGACTGGCAGCCATAGTGTTTCAGTTCCCACTAGTTCATCCTGCGTTTCGATAGGCAATGGGCAATATAGGGATGCTACAAAACCTGGCGCTGGATTACTCTGTGGATTGAGGCTGAATAAAACCCGGCGCTGGATTCTTCAGTGGATCTGTAGGCGGTGGGTCACGGCTGATTGGTCCTCCAAGTTCTCTGGTCACTGGTGCTCACTGTACAGCCAAATTATGTCCAGCTCCACCTCTATGGGTCTAATGGGTGGAGGGATAGAGTTATGTTTAGGGTGTGGTTGGACCTTCTAGCTTTACCTAGTACGCCCAAATTACACCCAGAGAGGGGGAGCTGGATTTCACGCTCCACCCATGGCTCTGCACTGCAAAACCACCAGGCACTGGACTGGATTTTTCGGTGGATCAGAGCACCAAAACCTGGTGCGGGACTTATCAGTGGATGAGGAGGCGATATAAGCTCAGTTTGTAATGCTAAAACGATCTCAACCTTAAGATTTTCATAATGGAGTTATTTATTTACACAAATTGTGAGTAAAATAAAGTCGGTGGTTAACTTGTAGAGACTTGTGCTGGTGAATTTTAAAAATTGAATTAAATAAACAGTTTTTAATATGTCAATTTCTTCTTCCATTTTTATTTAACTACATTTTAAAACATGGTTTTAAATTTGTCTGCTAATTTGTGAATTTAAAAGTGATTTATTTACATTTTAATGTCTGAATTATTACATTGATAACATATTCCTCCATTTTACTTTTAAACGTCACTCATAGTCCTCCATACTTGAGAATCACAACAGATTCAATATTCATGAAGCATGAACGGATGTTCTATGTACAAAACATAGAAGTACTTTTAACCACAGACCTTATTTTACTTATAAACCTCCAACCAATATTCTAAAAAGTGAACATGTATGTTGTGAAATGTAATACCCTTCATTATTTTACAAATAATTTTTTTTTATTTTTTTATTCAGTTTCCAAAAAAACATTGGAAACCACTGAAATTGAGTTTGGCCACTTTAGTGAAAATAGTGCTGAAGAAATGTAAATTATTTAATGTTCAAGAAGACACTTGAGTATGTTACTCTTTTTGTAGTTTTATTATTGGACAACAACTGTCATACCAGAGCTTTTCTTCTCAATATGTCAAGGTACATCCTTCAAACACAAAAAGTACAAAATATATCTTTAAAAAAAAGGTCACAATCAATTTTGCTGGGAGAAGTATCTGATTGAAGCAGTACAGCAGTGCAATATTCACAATGGCTGTGAAATCTGTTGGAGAAGTGTTACTAGAATAATAGAAGACTTACCTTGCAAAACCCTTGAAATCTTACACACGTTTTTTAATTTTCCTTACTCCACAGGTTCAGCCAGGCCCTTATTATCACATTTGCTGAATAAATCATTCAGCAACTCCGTTGAACCCAAGCAAACAATTTACAGCAACTGAGAGAAATCATTGTTAACCTTGATTCGCTTTCGCCACACATTCGGCCAAACATGCAAATTCTTAATTCGATATAAAAGTTTGCTTGCTGACCAGGGCCAGATCAAAACCATATCACCTTTGTGAGATCCACTGTGTGTTCAGGAAAGTATACAACCAAGAACCTGATCTCTAATAGATTGATATTAAGAGCAAGTACATGGTTATGAATTTGAGGTTTGGGTTAAGATGAAACATGCAATAAAGTGAGGACTCGCTCTCAAACCCAAAACACACACACACACATAAACGTAAAAATGTGTCAAGCCAAAATGAAACAACCTGCCATATTCTGTAACAGAAGTGAAATGAGAACAAAATGATGGGAACGGTACCTAAAAATTGCTCCACATTATCAATGAAATATAGTAAATGTTCTTTGAGGTAATCATACAAGTTTCTGAGAATTGTAGCTACCAGTTGATGACTGTTATGACTCAAGTTTCATGTTACAGAATTTCTTAGGATATCTGACATATGTAAACATGAGAATTGAATTTTTATGGATCGTATCTCACACTACAGACAAAGATTTTCATATTGGTTCCCTTCAAATCTCCCTGACTGAAAACGCTTGGGGGACTTTGCTTGACATCAGGCAAATGAAAATTATGAAAAAAGTTAATCTATAAATAGGTTTGTAGAAGTGGAAAGGGACAAAACAATCTTGCCAGATTCATCCGACACACAACAAAAAGAATGTCCAGCATTAGTCCAGTTCTCTGTATTGTACCCCATTAGTCATGGGACATTTCTTCACAAGTTCCTGTTGAAATCTACAACTCATCTTTGAGTTTAGAGTCTGTTTCCTCTTCCTCCTCCTCTTCTTCTTCTTCCTCTTCCTCCTCCTCCTCCTCTTCTTCCTCCTCCTCTTCCTTATCTTCATCTTCCCCTTCATCCTTCACCTCCTCCTTTCTTGTACTTTCCTCTTCCTCACGCTTCTTTCTGTCTTCCTCTTCTTGACTTTCTTTCATTTTCTTCTCAGCATCCTGAGAGGAACAAAAACAAAACATAAACATGAGAAATTACTATCAAAAACGACAATTAAGTGGAAAATAATTTAATAGGGAGCAATAATAATCGAAGCAGTGTACCTTTGTGGCACCCCAAGTCTCATCGCCAACCTCTTCTGCCAGTTTGGGGTCATTTGTAATGAGAAAGTTGTCAAAAATTGTGCCAGACTTCACCTAATAAAATAAAATACAAGGAAAGTTGGTTTAAAGCACATAAATAGGCAAGTTATTAAATATCTGAAAACTGTAATTGTCTTTGGGACCCAAGGTAAGAAAACTGCTAATGTACCTGCCACAAGTCCAGTCCGATCACTCCGATGCTATCGTATTTATAGATTTCGCTGTCAGCAGTGTACTCCGGGTTATCAATCTCAGGGTGCACCCATTTTCCCTTGTAAGCAGGATTGTCAATCTGGTTGGGTTTCCACTCACCCTGGAAAAGATAAAAAACTCAATTTCGAAAATAAAACCATAAACAGACCCAGTATTCACTGTGACAAAGCCATGTTTTTAGGTATAATCTGCATCTTTGTTCAATATTCAAGTCAGGTTGAAGCGGAAATTTACCCTATTTTCTAAATGCTATTGATCTTATTCTGAATGAATAATAAAAAAAGAAGATCTTGTCATTTAATTTTTTTTTTTTAAATTGTAGTTCTTCTGACATATTCTGGACATTTCCAATAATTTTGCCCACATAAATCCCGACCCTTTCTTACAATCAGCCTCAAGCTCACATTCAGATCTGTAACTGTGACCATTGTGAATCTCAAAATTCAGTTTATATCTCACAATTCTGACATTTTTTCACAATTCCCTCAGAATAGCTTTCATTCATTTCTGCATCCATCCAAGCAATAGAACAAAGACTCAGTCCTACATTTTTTTTTCTTTTTTCGATAAACAATTTCACTCGAATATACAGTACATCACAATATGGAGGAAAAGATCTGTCGCTACTTCCGTTACCTGGTGACTAAGTATTTTAAGGGAGGCACAATTAAAGAAAAGTCAGTACCTTGTATTCAGGATTGGTGACCATGGGCGGCTCCCACTCCCCATCCATCTCATCATCCCAGTCATCAGGCTTCTTGGCATCAGGATCAGGGATGTTCTCGGCTTTGTCCCAGTCCTACAGAAACACACAGACAAAGTTTCACAAAGCTGGAACATATTAGCAAGGAACATATAACTTAATACTGTATATCAGACCAGCTGTTGTTGCAATGATTTACTTGGTGATCTGTGCATATTTATCCCAAACAGTGGCTTATATAAGCAGTTAATCTATTTTGCGACAAGCAAGATCTGTTTGGTTTCTTGACAAACACCAAGTCCTTACCTCTGGTTTCTTGTCATCAGGGTCATCGATCTTCTCTCTCTCGTCCCAGTCCTCAGGTCTTTTCGCTTCGGGATCCTTGATCTTTTTGGGGGGCAGGACGTCCCAGTCTTCTTCCAGAGATCCAGACTCTACCTTCTTATTATCAATCTTGACTTCATAAGTGTTGTCAGGATTGACAATTAGCGTATACAGGTGGGTGTATTCATCATCCTGAATGACAAAATACATGGTATATGAGCTAGTAGGGGTGGTGCCATGGTGCATTATGGGACAAAAAATAAATGAACAACAGGATTACCTTGCATCTAATGTCTTTGTTGATCAAATGATTTTTGCCTTTGTAATTGAAGATTACATGTACTTTCTTGGTGCCAGGGCCACAGATGTCAGGACCTAGAATAGATAAACGTGTGGGTTAAATCATCTTGTGCGTCCAAATGCACACGACTGGTCTGATTTCACATCAGATTTAAGATGCTCATCAATAGAAACAAGTGATTAATGAAATACTCACCAAACATGATATTATAGGTGGAATCTCCATGCATATCTTCCTGTTTGAGGTCTGATGGGAAAAGTTTGATGTAGCCTCCACCACAGTCAATGCTCTGTTCATGTTTTACAGTGAACTGGATCACGAGGGGCTCATCCTTGTTGTTGAAATCAGCGAAGCGGGATGAAAGCGCGTAGAAATGAGCATCCTGACTGGTCTGAAGACCTGAAAGTTCACAATATGATACCTGAGCAACAGCAACCATAACTCAAACTTTTCAGTTATTAAAATCATCTGACAAATAGGGCTGGCAACTAATGTTTATTTTGATAATTAATCTGTTGATTACTTCTTCAGTTAATACGATTAAAAATCAAAAAAATATTAAATTTTTTTTTTTTTAATACATTTACAGAATTGTTATTTCACATTCTGTCCTCCAAACAATGTGCAATTCAAATGCAATGAAAACAAATATAGTGAATGTATCCATGTACTATGTAGGCCACAGGTGTCAAACTCAGTTCCTGGAGGGCCACAGCCCTACAGAGTTTTTTCCAACCCTTAGATTAGCTGAACAGGTGTTTAATTAGTTGAAGCTAACCTCTGCAGGGCTGTGGCCCTCCAGGAACTGAGTTTGCCACCTCTGATGTAGGCTATGTGCAAGTAAACATTTTGAGCAAAAATTTAAATTGATTGCTTACCAGTTGAAAGTAGAAGTTAAAATCAGTAAATTAAAAATGACAATAAAGAAAAACAAATGATTACATCTTAACTGGCATGACTCAAGGTAGGAGGAACACGCATTCAAACATCTGAACATATTACATTTTTACTCCATTATGATATTCTATTTACTGCTTTCATAAAAACACAATTTCTTGTAGGTTTAAAATTCTACATGTAACATTTAAATCTAACAAGAAGAAAAATGCATATTTTAGTCGTAATTATTGTGCTCATTGTACTGCGCTCTATGCACAGTCCGCAGATGCGATATATGCGATTAATTGATAATCAATTAAATCAAATTTGTTGTCTTATTTTAATTGGCAATCTTATTGCCAAGTTGTTGCAGCCCTACTGGTGAGGACAGGTTCTTTCCTGTGTTGAGGTATTCCTGCTTTTTCAGGTATTATAGACCTTCTTGGCTGGCAGGTAGGACAAGTACTGTGTAGTGCAAGATGAGTCATCAATATTTTGCACGACAAATTTAAATGTGAAATATCTGCTTAGTGTCAATTATGTCAATGTTTAGGAGTACACTAGAATGGCCTCCAATGCGAACACACATAGACCAAAACCCACAAAACTCTCATTCTGATTTCATGTGGTCTTTAAATGCATGATGAATCTTGTGACAAGGCACACATTGCTCAATTTCAGCAAAGCAGGAAGTTGGCTATACAAATTGGACTAGATTTAATCTGTGGCAGGGCAACTGGCCCTACTACACGTGGTTTTTGTAATGTTTTGAAACAGTAAATATCAGATGGTGTGTGACCTGTCTGCAGCTCAGTAGTGCAGAGGGCATTACGTCACATACCGTAGCCCCTCCCCCCGCGTATTATTTAGTGCGTAAAATAATGAGGAAACCACAAATTAAAGCAAAGCAGTGTCTATTACCTCATGCCTGTAATAAATAAAGCATCACTCACCCTTATCTTTCTCGGCATCGCCATAAAATTTGCCTGCAGAGAGCACAAACTGGCCGTAGTCGGATTTATGCTTGGATTCAATCCATCGGCTCCTCCAGGTGTCTGAAATGTGCATGTGACATGAATGTGAAATTAAAACCATTATCAACATGCATACATGCATAATTATGAATAAAATCAGATTAAATCAAGGACGTTTGCTCAACCGACCGTCATTCACACTGGCTGCCTTGACTATTTGTTATAAAATAACCTATTTAAACCAATACTTTAAGATTTTAAATTATTATATTGCTATTATTATTGTTGTTGTTGTTATAATTTAATGAGTACAACCCACCATTGTTGCCAAGCCATTGCAATAGCATATGGTGACTCCACCACATAGAATTTCAAGTGTATGGTGAATCCATCACATGCTCGAAAGCCACAGAGAGCATAAATAATTTTAAAAAAGCATCAAAACACAATTTTTTCAAACTCACCTCCGTCTTCAAATTGCTCTCGGAAATAAACAGATGATTCTGCAGCTATCAAAGCGACGGACACGGCCATAAACAGTAGGGATAACGTTGTCATTTTGCAGTTAAATATATTCCCCGTTTAGGAGGGTTGGAATAGTAAAATATAAAGAAAATGTGTTTTAAAAAGAAATATTAGGCTTGTATATTATGAGCTCTGTTTGGATCTTTACATGCCTGCAAAATCACTGTCCGCTGCTGCTATCATTCGCACAGTCTCGCCTCTAGACTGAGAACAGATGGCTGGCTCTGATTGGACGGCGGGTGGAGACGATAGCGTCACACCGGTCAGCCAATCAGATAATTTGCGGAAAGCCGTGGAACGTCCTTTCTGGCCAATGCCAGCTGACCACGCGTTTGGCAGACACTAGTAATGGGAATTGGAAAGACTCGTTTCAGCGAATCGGTTCAATGAACCAGTTTAGAAAACGGATTCAGTTAGTGCTTGCTTATGTTTTTTCTTAAGCAGTTGTATTTTACAAGATCTAAAATCTTCTAATTAAGCCATATGTAGGTACATATTACTGTTGTGCAGATTTGAAAACCAGTTTTAGGTTAAGTTTTACCCTGTTTTTGCACGTTTTAATTAAATGTTATTTATTACAACCAAGTCTGTGTCGTATATATGTTGATGGAACTGTCATAGAATCAAGTTCTGATTATTACTGAATATTTCTAGTAGCTTTATTTCTGCTATTAAAGAGACGGTGCTTGGTTCTATGAATGAATTGTTTACTCGAAAATTGCTCGACTCGATTCATGAACGAATCGTACAGTTCGAATCGTAAATAGTTGTTTCAGAATTACTTGACCATTTTACAGTCTATGCTTCTGACTCAGGTTCAGCCCGTTCATTAAAAAGATTGAACCCTTTAGAAATATGCTCATAAGAGGAACAAGATTACTTGTTAATGTAATGGATTTTTATTTTCAGTTTTTTATTAAACCAAGCAAGTGATTTAGTTGTTTGCAAAATCTATATAGAAATAATGTCAAGAGTTTTGAGAGCATGTGTAACTTTTATTTCGTTCTTTTTTTTTCACCTCAAATATCAGTAACAAGGGCATTTAACAATTTTCCACTGGTGTTATAAATGGGAAATGGTAATGCAGAATTTAAGCTTGCTCAAACAAAAATAACAGACAATAGGCACCTTTTGGTATCACTTGCCTGATATTATTTGTAGACAAAACCTTTACAAAAGTTTATAATTTTAGCTGGTGACATAAAATCTAGTTCTTTCAGTAACATTATCAGGGCTGACAAGTAAAATCAAAAAGCTAATGTGCTAAGGAAATTTCCAAAGATGCATGTTACTATAGCATTACAAATGTCTTGAGTACAGCGAATAAGTTCATTTAACAAATGGGCAAACTACAAAAAAATACATACAGGCCTGTGAGGGGGGGAAATAGTGCATTACATCAAGCCTCAAATGTAAAGCAATGATTTCTTCAATCTCATGTTTGTCAAGCTTGTCCCTCTAACTCTTTTTTCTACCTACATACATTTCAGTGGCATATCTTCATCTTTTCCCCAACAACTCAAATAATTTTCACATCAGAATGTGTTCAAAATGGAAACATCAATTAACACAAACAAAAAACACAAGTGACAATTAATTGAGTTCCAATTTTTAAAACAAACAAAAAAACACACTTTAAGATACTCAACACACAAAAAAGTATACAATAAATGTATTAAACACATTTTTTTTTTTGTTAATTTCAAGGCATGTCTTGAAATTGTGATCATTAATGCAGACAATGATTACTGAATTATGGCAAAAAATGTACCACGTTCTTAAACAGCAATTTTAAAGAAACATTCCAGATTAAATAAAAATGTAGCTTCTTAGTGGCATACAGTCAATCCCAACAGAAAATGACTGTGGAAACAAACTAAAATACATTTGGCAATAATACTTGCATGGAAAGCCAATCAATTCCCACTTTACTTTTTAGCTCTTTTTATCCTGTTTAGCTCAGAAACACATATTACGGAAGTAAAAAAGAGCAATTCCCAAATGTTAAAAAACATTGTGGTTCTGCCTCCTTGAATAATAGCCTTCCATATTAAGTGCATTACTGTAAATAAAATATTTTTCAAAGAGGTTAAGTTGCTTAAGTTCAGATCAATACATGTAATGTTGCTTGCCTGGGAGAAGTAGCTAAGATAGATGTACATAAAAAGTTCTTAAATATCTTTACAATAGGGTTTGTCATGAGCAAGCTCTTTTGTTCCTGCCCTTTCTCTCAGAGTGTAAGATATAGAGTTGAAACTGGGTTTTTTTTCCCCCTCTGCATTGTTAGTGTTGTATAATTTGCATTTCCGATATCAGCAGTCATTTCTGCTTCATTCAAGTATATTCTGTTTCTTTAATCTGGGATTTTGTGTAACGCTCTGTTATGGTAGAAAGAAATTGATCCTTTGAGGAATGGATTTGCAGCCCTGTGCAGAGAAGAGTTTCTCCTCCTTAGGAACATACAGCATGGCTTTGGCCACTTCATCCAGCGTTCCCTCATCCGGCTGAAGGCCACGAGCTGCATATGCATCATGTGCACACAGTTTCACATGCCGGTACTCCAGCGGCAAGAATGGTACAAAGAAGTCAATAAGATGGCCTGACATCAGCTCGCTTTGTGCAAAACCTCCTGCACAGGTGAAAAACATATATAATGAAAATCTCAGACTAAAGACATAAATCTGCATGTATATAGCAGTAAAAGGGGATGAATTTAAATATGCATTATCTCTGAGACATCTGTTCATGTAAAGTTTCCAACAGCACAGCTAATAAAAATATAAAAAATACAAAAATGGTGACCCCATCTCACACAATAGTGAAAAAAGAAAAACATATATGGAAATTAAGCAACCAGATATGTTATGATATGATGTGTTTGACCGTGTGCAGCTACCTTCTGCCTCCATGGCTTCAGCCCGCAGAAGATGTTCCAAGTCTTCCATGCCGATATCTTCCCTATTCTGTCCCGAGTGCCAGAAATCCAGTGCCACCTCATTGATGGCAGCACCACCGATATTGCTAAAGCATGATGTTAAGGACACATTAATAACACAAGCCAAATTGTGAGGACATGTTTGGTCAGGCTGTAATACAAATTCATTATGAACATGCAGAAACATTTATGTTATAGTCAATGTATGCATTTTATGCATAGTATAATTAAACCTGTAGCTGTAGTCAGTCACATAAATGTCAGATCAACACCTTTTTACCAAGTTTAGTGTTTTGTTCTTCCCTCATATTTAAAATATTTTCCTCATATTTCGATGGTTTAATCCAACTTTTAAGGTTATTAAAAACAAACATCCCCTCCAGACATCACTTTTGGCCACTACTGTATATCATACATCTACATACACCTTGCAGGACCTGGAAAATGTTAATTGGATCTTTTTTATTTTATTTTTTCAGATTCTGAAAGGTGTAAGTAAACATATGATTATATATGTGGGCAGTTGCCTAAATTCCTAGAAGAACCATGCTTAAGAACTGCAAGATAAGTGAGTTCCATGGACAACTAATGGCTGTATGAAGCCAACACACCAACCTGAGGAACAGGAATATGGCTCTCCTATAGCTGACCCCATCCACATTATCATAGTGGTCCATGTAGGGCTTTATGGCGTCGATGAGTCCTGGATGAAGCTTTTCTGCCTCATCAAAGATAAAGAGAGTCTGTGGGCACCGCAGAACCATGTCTCGAATGGCTTCTCTCAGTTGGCCCTAGTCGCAAACACACCCACACAAATACAAACACTGACCGTGAAGTTCAGGATCCCCGGACACGTACGTGCATTATTTCAAAATTTGGACAGGAAAGAATCAATTGTACACAATGTCATTTCTCTGTTCGCTGAATCAGGTTTTCTAACTGAACTATCCAAGTGCATCAAGGTTGAATTGCATAATCATACAATCGTACCACAGCTTTAATGGCAGCGGTCCAATAAACATTTCCCAGAAGCCCAAATTATGTGATGATATTGGACCCCTGCTTACGTGAGCCTGTTTTTTTTCCAAACTAAATATATCCAAGCAGATGAATTATAGTAAAAACAGCAAACATTATACTAATGTTTCAGATTATAATGTAACCAAAGACTAAAACTTTGTTTGTAATAAGTGGACTAAATCAACAAATGACTACTGAATCAGACCAGATGACCTGGACAGCCATGTGCACGTCAACCGTTGAAACTTTGCTCACCTTGTACACGTCCACCAATCTCGCGTGAGGGAAGTGGAATGGGGCAATGAACAAACGCACACATTCACTCTTTATACCATCCCGGTAAAGGTTGTCCGCTACTATCCGAGCCACAAAGTTCTTGCCTGTCCCAGACCAGCCGTGAAAGGACAGAGTCAGTGGTTTGTTGGACTCAGGGTTTTTGATGAATCCTTGAATGGCTTTCAGAACCACAGACTGGGCCAGGTGCTGCCCGTGGAGATTCACCTGTAGATCCCTCTCCAATCCTGAACACACATCCATATGCATAGGTCAAGGAAAAAAGAGAAAATGTTTCTTTGTAGTCAACAAGGTAATATAGCACATTTTCTATGCACAAAAAGCTCTATCCATTGTTCACAAATTTAATGTTAAGGGTTCTCAGTTTTGACCAGTGTATTTTCATTTGTGGTTGTCTGATCACATCTTCATAAAAATAATTATAAAACAACATTTAAAATGATCATAATATATATATATATATATATATATATATATATATATATATATATATATATATATATATATTTGTAATACGATTGTTATATTGCTTAATAATAATGCATGCACGACATTGATGGCTCTACCTGTGATGTTATTTGTAATCCTACAGTCCCCTGAATCACAGCACTGACCCAGGCTGCAGTACCAAGCAGTCAGCATGCCAGTGTAGTACTGGGGAAACCCTGACCAAATGTTGCCAGTAGGCACTTAAAAGAAGAGTGTTACACAAGTCTGTAGTGGGTTACATTACAGTCAGTACAAATACTGCCATTATTCAAAACGAGACTCTAATACTACAACATAAAATGCATTTTTATTATAATGCATAAAAATATATTTCATTATTTATTAATAATAAATTCATTCATTATGATATATATAATGAATACACTATTCTGTTAAGTACATATAGGAAATTTAAACGTTAAATAATCTGCAGCAAAATACACGAATAAACGTTGTTCATCCAAAATCTATATAACATATTGTACTTTATAACACATCAAATATATCTCTATATTAATCTAAATTATAGCTTTACCTTGTTGTGTCGCATCATCCTGGTGTGGTTGGCAGTCCCCTTCCCATATATTGCAATAGATGTAATTGAAATAATAGGTAGAAACGTTTGAAATGCTGTCGAATTGAAAAAAATCGGCATCAGCCGAAACAGCCAGGAGTGAGAGCAAGATTACGATTGAAAACATCGGTGCCGACAGAAATATAGATCTTGCAAAGATTGTAACATTGAGCTATTAGATGTAACTGTAGAGTCCATTTATATATACATTGGAGTCTCATTGACGGCAGGCCGCACAAGAAATGAGACGAGAACTGAAATGAGACGTCACAATCTTCATTGTAATAGTGGAATGAGCGGTTGGTAGAATGAAATGGGTTAAAGTGGGCGGTGCTTAGCGCAGTTAAAAAAAGAAAAAGAAAAAAGGGTATTTTGCCCCTTTCATTTTATCACTCCAATTACTAATAAAAACTAAATTACTATTAAACAATTACGACTACTAAAATATTAAAAATAAGTGTAATTTCAGTTAACGTAGAACGTTGGCGTTGTCACGTGGTAACAGTTCAAATTCTAAACGTTGATCAGTCCGGACCAATCGCTGCAGTTTAGGATAACTTGATATTTTTTCATGCGGTCCAAATTCAAGGTGCTGAATTTGGACAGCATACTACGTTTACCATTTCTGCCACGTATACGAAGAGGTCTGGGACTGTCCATGGGTCAATGCTAGGTACAAAGAAAAAAAAAAGTTTGGTATCTTTCTTTCGCCTCATTTCAACGGGCAAATCCTAACATGAAGCCAAATTCGACATTATAGACTTGTCAGTTAATAGACTTGTCAATTAACAAATAGTCATTATGACTTAAATTATTCTCTCGTAGAAGCAATTAACTCCCATATATTAGTTCCAAATGCTTGAAGCTTTATATTTAAGAGAATTTGTCTTTAGTATAGAATTCCCATTCTGTATCAAATTGCACACTACCAAATACCTGAAAGGTATTTTAAAGGTCAACATTGAAAGGTCAACCAACCCACAAATGGATCATACAAGTAAAGCATTAAAAATATACAATGAGCTTTGATTTTAATACCACTTTATTGAAGTAATGACACACAAACTTAGCACAAAAAAAATAAAAAAATTCAATAAATCAAAAGGGATAAATGACTTAAACAGCACAAGAACTGAAGCTCTGGAACAATTCAGAAGAGAACAGCAATGCAGACTACCATTCTGAAAGAGGGAAAAAGAAAAAGCAGATTTAATATAGAAAACAAAAACAAACAAGGTTCAAGTGGTGTCAGTCAACCTCAGACAATATGGAACGGTAAGGGGTATAATCAGCAGATTCATTTGGCAGAATCATGTCATCACAGGTTGCAAGAAACAAAGAAATGCATGTGACGCAAGTTATACCTTGATAATTCCATAGTTTCTCCCAGAGCAATCCAGGATGATCTTGAGCTCCTAAAAACAGCACACCAGCAGTTAAACGTTAAGTCAACATTTGGCCCCACCTAGGACCTGGGTTTAATCAGTCAATGGCTGCATTTACTGCAGGTAGGCCTGTCACAATAACTACTTGTTGGGATATGTAGTCCCAGAAATAAGTGTAATTGTCATTTATGCCACTGAATATATAGTCATAAAAGCATAATACAAGTAGGCTTAATTCAAACTTAATTCTTACGTCAATTACATATCCTTAAATTAACGAGTACACAAGAAAAAACAACACATTAGGCACAAGATGAGCAAAACTGTCAAACTTTTGAAAAGCATCAAACCCAACTACAGAAGATAATGCACATGTTTGCAAACAAACCTGTAAAAAAGCGATTCAGAAGAGAAAGGCAATGCAGTCGATGCCATTCTGTAAGAGGGAGAGGAAAAGCAGATTTAAAAACTAAAGCAAACAAACATCAAGGTCCAAGTGTGGTGTCAGTCAATCTCAGACAATATGGAACGGTAAGGGGTATAATCAGCAGATTCATTTGGCAGAATCATGTCATCACAGGTTGCAAGAAACAAGAGAAAAAAAAAAAAATTGTGATGGTCATACCTGATACGATGATCTTTCAGAGCAATACTGGATAATCTTGAACACCTTAAAAAAAAACACCAGCCGTTAATTGGTCACAGAGTCAACATTTGGCCCCATCTAGGACCTGGGTTTAATCAGTTAAAGACTGTCCACATTGTGTGTTCAGGTCAGACATTTGCAAAGCATCACAAAACCCAACTATGGAAGATATTGCACGTTTGCAAACAAACCAACCTGTAAAAGTGCATGTCGCATCCAAATCCACATGGTACTACAAAGCCTTCACTGCTGTACCTGTCAATGAGCAGACACCTGTTAGAACAGAAAACTGCCACCATGAGGATCAGGACTAAAGACATGTCATGTGACCAGATCAGCCAGAGCTAATATCCATCCTCCATGGTAAAGTCAGTAGATATTCAATTCATCATAATGGTCAATAATCATGTCAGCTGTTAAATGTTTAAAATACTTACTCATGGGTGATAAATCATCAGCATGTCACAGGGCAGCAATCCTAAATAAGAAAATCCATTAACAGTCTATCTTGAGAAAGAAAAGGCACACACACTTTCTTGGTCTTAATCAGAAGGTTTTATTCATGTCCTCAATGAGATCAGAGACCTGATTCAAACTCATCATGAGACCACTTCAGTTGCCTCTCAAGTCACTTTATTTAGACTTACCCAGAAAACCATTTAGACAGCTGCTGATTTACCCACAGCCAGTCACTGGAGTAAAAGAACTGCAAGGAATTGAAACCAGATATTAGATGACTAAAAACATGCAAATCTCAGTTTTTGCATGTTAATGCTTCAGCTAGGAGCAAAAGATTGCGGTGTTCTACACAGATTTTCTGCTGCACTATGCGTTCAGTCATGTCAACCTCAAACTCACCAGATAGGATTGAGTCCACGCAGTTCTCATGCTGTAAAGAGAAACAGGAGTAAGACAAGAGCAAGAACTAATGCAGTATTGAAATAAAACACTGGTGATGCATCAGCTAGGGGTGAAAGACTTTGGATTTCTGTTCTACATAGAAATTCAGCTGAACTATGCAGTCATCATTTGCATCACAGGAAGTCATGTGCATTATAACATCAGAAGTTAGTACCATGCTCAGCTGACGGCATCTTCATACATCTTGTTCCAGCTTCTTGAGAAACCTGTAATAGTAAACACTTAGTATAGAGTAAAGAAAGAAAGGATGAGGTCTTAAACCAGCACTGTTTCAGTACAAAGATATCTTTCAGTCTTTTTCAGAGAGATTCCCATTGTTTTATAACACAATCATCACTAACAGTGCATGACTGGCACAGAAAAGGAATGATTTGGGCTCTTTTAAAGCTTACCTTTCAGTTCAACTGCTTTGCACATTCCTATGAACAAAAACAATTGGTAGGGATTAACAAAAGAATATTAACACTCAATTCAAACACTGTGCTTCAGATAAGATATCTTGGTGGTTGCAATTTCATCAGCCTGAACTCAAGAGTAGCAAATAGAGTCATCATCAGCACTATTTTAAATGTGAAAACAAATAAAAAACCCACCTTGGACATTGTAACTGCTTCAGATCAGATACACTCCAGAATCCTGCAAGCAAACAAAAAAAAGTTAGCACACTGCTGTAACTAACATTGAAGTCTCAAATAAAAACCTTACAATGCCTCAGAATGAAAATGCTCAGAAATCACTTCTGTCCACTACTCTTATACATGTATATTAATCATAGGCAAACCAAATTCATTAATGCGTTTAAAATAAGACTCAAGGTTGATATACCTGCTGTCTGCCACCTTCGCAAAAGTCTCCAGGACACTGGGCCTAGAAAGAAAATCCATTTTAAAATGTTTTGCATATACACTTAGCCATACACACGAAGTGTTACACACATCAGAAATGTTGGCATTCATCAGTTATTCTCAGATGTCCCTACCAACATGATCTTCATCATACAAGTAACAAGGTCATGAAACACTTAGTCAAAGCAGTTTCAATGTTGATTAACAATTAAATGTTAATTGGCATTATGCTATTTTTACATGAAGCATTAATGCACTTACGCAGTAAACCATTCAGACAGCGGCAGATTTACCAACAGCCAGTCAGTAGAGTAAAGAACTGCAAGAAATTGAAACCAGAAGTTAGACCACTCTAGAAACATGGAAATCTCAGTTTTTGAATGTTGATGCGTCAGCTAGGAGCGAAAGATATTTGTGTGTTCTACATGGATTTTCTGCTGAACTATGCGTTCATCAATCACATCATGTACTGGTGCAGTCATGTCAATCTCAAACTCACCAGATAGGATTGAATCCACGCAGTTCTCATGCTGTAAAGAGAAACAGGAGTAAGACAAGAGCAAGAACTAATGCAGTATTGAAAAAACACTGGTGATGCATCAGCTAGGGGTGAAAGACTTTGGATTTCTGTTCTACATAGAAATTCAGCTGAACTATGCAGTCATCATTTGCATCACAGGAAGTCATGTGCATTATGTCAGAAGTTAGTACCATGCTCAGCTGACGGCATCTTCATACATCTTGTTCCAGCTTCTTGAGAAACCTGTAATAGTAAACACTATGAGTATAGAGTATAAGAAAAAAAAAACAGATGAGGTCTTAAACCAGCACTGTTTCAGTACAAAGATATCTTTCAGTCTTTTTCAGAGAGATTCCCATTGTTTTATAACACAATCATCATGAACAGTGTATGACTGCAACCTAAAAGGCACTTTGTATAAGCTTAAAAAAGGGCTTACCTTTGAGTTCAAATGCACTGCACATGTTCCTATGACCAAAAAAAAAAAAAAAGTTGGTGAAGATAACTGACAAGAGCATCACATACTTAATTCAAACACTGTGCTTCAGATAAGATATCTTGGTGGTTGCAATTTCATCAGCCTGAACTCAAGAGTAGCAAATGGAGTCATCATCAGCACTATTTTAAATGTGAAAACACTTCATATTAAAAAAATACCTTGGACACGTCTTAACTACTTCAGTCCAGATATGCTCCAAATTCCTGCAAGCAAAAGAAGAAAAGAAAGTGATCACAACGCTGTGACTAACATTGAAGTCTCAAATAAAAGCCTTGCAATGCCTCAGCATAAAAATTCTCAGAAATCACTTCTGTCCACTACTCTTATACAATTAATTTAATCATAGGCAAAACAAATATCCACCGAGTTTAAAACAAGACTCAAAGATACCTCAATATACCTGCTGTCTCCCGCCTTTGCAAAAGTCTTCAGGACACTGGGCCTGGAAAAAAAATAATCTATTTTAAAAGATTTCGCATGGCACACTTAAAGGCACATACAATATAGTTATACATGTCAGAAGTGTTGGCATTCATCAGTTATTATCAGATGTCCCTACCAACATAAATCTTCATCATACAAGTAACGTTAACCACGAGGTCATGATGTACTTATGTCAACGCGGCTTTAAAGTTCATTTTAACGAATTAAACCTTAGTTAATTGTTATCGTCATGCAAAATACTTCTTCCTTAAAGCATATTTATGAAAAAAAGGCAATTTAGAAGCATTTTAATGCTCATTCGAGGCCTATACCACGTGGATCACACTTCGAATTAACAAGCGATTTTTGTACCCATGTATTGCATGCATTGAAACAAAAACACACTCATAATCAAAATAAACAAATCTATATCGAATTTCCATCATAAACGTTGAAAAAAGCATTACTGCGCTGAAGTGAAGACTACATTACCTTCTCTCAGGAGCGAGGCGGAAGAATGAGACCGAGTAAATGCGTCGTTTTGCGATTTATACTGTAACAGCGCAATGGTTTCTGGGAAATTCCTTTGCTCATACTGACACAAGATGGCGCTATAGTGCCTTTTGCGTTCATTGAGTTCTTACTGGCACATTATGTCCATTACGAGAATTCGGATCAATGCTAAAAAGAAACATTAATATTAACTAATTTAAATGGCTAAATCTTAGTGTAGTATACTAAGTGTAGCACCAGTGATTGATTAGATACACTCCTATCTACTGAGAATGACTGTCAGATAATGTTCCTTTTAATGGATCTAATATCATTTTGATCAATAAACCCCGATAATTCAATGACTTTTGTAATAACTGGTTAAGATTTTTTCTTAAAGCACTTTAAAAAGACTGCATCCACAAAGACCAATTTCTAGTCAATATTTTAGAACAAAGCAAAATGTGTTTTCAATGTTGGTCACCTGCATGAGAGTTATTTTTCACCCATTCTGTTTGTGTGCAGAACAAATTTCCATGAACACTTCTATCTTGAGAACGATCACTGAAGTTTTGTATACAGCATAGGTGTATAGACTAGATATCTATTCCTCCCATAACTGTAACAAATCCTTCCCTAGCGGGTCAAAATGACCCAAATCCCCCAAATTACACTTTGTTTTGTCCAGAGCTTACATAATTTCATTTTGATATAATTTTTTTCTATTTTTGAATGAAAATAGTTTTGGAGATTTTTGGTATTTTTCTTCTTATTTACCTTTATTTTACTAGATTTTTATCAATAAATAATTTAAGCACATTCTTTCAACTTACATTTTCCATTTGTGTGGTGTGAAAAAATTGAGAATTGTGTTCTGCATTGGGGATGTTCTATAGTCTCCTGCTTTCATTTTTGGTGTGTTTGTTCTGTTTGTTTGTTCTATTATTTTAAATTTTTCATAATCATCACATTCTAGTAATTCCTATAGGGGTCAAAATGACCTGCGAGTGAGGTATTTGTTACTCTTTTTTTATTTCAACCACATTTATAATTTATAATCTTTTATTTTAATTTTTTTATTTATACCTATGTTACTTGTCACTTGTCTTGTCACTTTATATTGTATGTGTACTGGAAGCTACTGTCACCAAGACAAATTCCTTGTATGCGCAAGCATACTTGGCAATAAAGCTCTTTCTGATTCTGATTCTGATAAAGTTCTCAAATCCAGTCAATTCTTTTTGTGTGCGCAAGTCCTAAGGTCTTGGACCACTCTGATGAACATTTTTTTTATATATAATTAATTTTGGGTCAAAATGACCTGAGGAGAAGATGAGGGTAAAGGTTATAACAAACAAGAAAAGTTAGTGAAAAATGGTGTACTGCATATGCATATGTACTTGCGCTGATGAAAAAGGTTTCTGCACATTTTGACCAAAAACTTTTCAAGTCGTTCTGATTTACATCATTTCTATAAAAGGTTTTTAAACACTAATTTCTAGTCGCTAGAAAAAAATGCTTGTAGTTTTTAAAATGAAATAAAGTGAAAGTAAGCACCTACACCTAAAATAAAATCCCAGACAGCATCAATCGAGTCTGGATGTCTGGAACAAGAAATGCATTCAACCTTTTCACACAAATTGGTCTCACTGAGATTTAATATTATATTTTGATACATGGAAATCTGGTACAATCAATTGTCAGGCAAAGAAAACGTTTTTTGGGATTGCCTCTGTAAAGCAATACTAGGCGAAAGTGAACTTTACTGCATATGGCAAGGCCTCAGATTTACCACAGAAGATGAAGAGCATAATGGCTTTTTAAGCTATAACAGTGATAATGTTTTGACAGTTTTGCTCATATTGCATGTAAAAAAAAAGGATAATACATTTTGATTTTGCTTGTTGCAAGTGTTACACCATGTATATAGACGTCATTCCACGTATTAATCAAGAGTAAAAGCTGTCCTGAGTGACTCGATGTGTCTACTGCCTGTTTCTATCATTTTACCTTCAAGAAGAGAATCAAATCTTCATGATACATGACTATATGAAACATATTTATTTGGATTAAAACGTGACATTTCACAGAAAGAGAGATTGCAGGGCAATTTGTGATAACGTTGCTTAACCTCAGCAGTAGAAGCACAGATTTGTCGAATGGTTTTATTGTGCACCATTACGATTTCCTACTGGACAGTCTTAGTTTATACTAAGTTGATAAATTATGTGGACAGTCAAGCAGCATTCTATAAAAAAAGCATATCAAATCATTCTCAAAACCAAAAAAATAATTATTGGAATGGATTATAACCATGGCAAAGGTGTCTCAAATTTCAGCCCCATGTTGGAAATGGTACATTTTGCCCATTGTGGCTTTTGTAGCATAAAACTGTGTCTCTTAAAAGGCTGATGATAGAGTAGAACATAAAGGGAATGGTTGCCGTCAAGTATGTATATTTCAACAGTTACTATTGCCCTAGAGAAAGAAGAAAAATGGAAAACAAGAATATATCATATCTTCTATATATAAATAGCTGGAGCTAGCAGTATGTGAACCAAGTTCTCTTTTTGTTTACTTTGTAATTCCACCGTTAAGGCTTTTCGAACATTAAGATACAGCCTTCAATCCTCAGTCCGCTGCTTCCCTGAGATACAGAACGCTGTAGTTTTCAGTTTTGTTCGATAGAAACACCTCAACCCCTCAGAAGTGAAAGAGACAGACGTCCAGTGGGATCCTTCTTCTTTTGCCGAGACGAGAGCGCTTGTTTGATTTGTGATGCTGAAGGGCTTCTGATCACGTCGTCTTTGTGTTTGTGGTGTTTTTTCTTCCTCAAGGGGTGGTAGAGAGGTGCAAGTGTTGAACTAGCGAGCAGGGAGGTTTTCTTTTTATTTGTATAGATTATTTAAGTTTGTATTTTCTTCTTGTTATTCGTTCAAACTTTGAAAATGCAAAGCTGTAAGGGTTCATTCATCAGTCATTCCAAGGCTGAATAAGAAAAGTGGTTTGCGAGAGAGTTCTGTTTTCTAGACTCTGTGGTTTTGGAAACGGCCTCAGTGTCGTTGCGATGCTAGTCGCTTCAGGAGAGGCTCGTCGTAGACCCAGCATTCACCGTCCTCGTGAAACAGCTGCAGGGAAACAAACAAATCACACATTAAACATAAGCATTGATCTGAAAGCAAGCCACTTCAGTTCATGCGAATTATGAAATCAGATGGTTCAGGTGTTTTACATTACATTAGAGCACCTTTTAATATCTTCAGAGAACATTTCATCAAAATAGTTTCTGCTAAAAAACAAGATCCAAATCTGCTTCATTTTCACATTCAACATTTTTGTTCTGAAACATTTTGATGCCAATGTGCCTCAAATATGATAATTGTCTATGAGTGAGCCCCTTCTTAATACAAAAAGACAACAACATATAGTAATTTATATAGACCCTTTTATTATATGTGAGAAAAATATATTATATTATAAGGAAAATTATAAATCTGTATGTATATGTATGTATACATATAAATACATATTGATTTGACTGCATACAACACACAGTTGCAATCAAAATTATTCAGTATTCAATAATAGTTTTCTGATGAAATTTTGTTCTCTGCAGCAAAATGTCTTGCAGGTCAAGGGGGATGAAGAATTTTGATTTCAACAGTATATATATATATATATATATATATATATATATATATATATATATATATATATATATTTTTTTTTTTTTTTTTTTGCTGCAGAGAACAAAATTATATATATTTTTTTTATATATATATATATATATATATATATATATATATATTATATAAATGCAAACATATATTCAAAAATGATTAAACATTATCTTTATAATATATAGAAAATATAAATATATAATGGTAACACTTTACAATAAGGTTTCATTTTAGTTGTTAAACTTTATGTATCAAAGTTAATGTTAATTTCAACATTACTATTACATTTTTAAAATCAAAAGTTGTATCTGTTAACCTTACTAAATGCAATGTGAACTAACATTAACAAACAATTAACGACTGCATTTTATTAACTAACATTAACAAAGATTCATAAATACTGTAACAAATGTGTTGCTCATTGTAAGTTGGTAATACATTAACTAATGTTAACAAATGAGACCTTATTGTAAAGTGTTACCAATATAATGTATCTTGATAATGTCTATATTATATTTAAAATATTAATAAATTTCCAAAAGTTACAAAATTTTTTTTTACTTTCTCTTTAACATCGCTTTTCGGCCCCCAGTTTGAAAACCCATGTTAGACAATCTCGTAACTGTAGAGCTCAATAGTACGGCTCTAGATATGAACAGAATGTTCCTTTATGAAACATTTTGATTGATTTGCTTATGCTTTCAGGCACCAATAAGAATTAAACGCATTTTACAATGTTTAAATCCATTTCCCAGATTTCATCCAAAAATCAGATCAGAACAAGTAGTTTCCTTTAGTCTGGCAACAACAGACAGGCCTACCATGAGCTCAAATGTTAAACAAAGGTATATGCTTCTATAGAAACCATAAGTCAATGTGATTTTAACTTTCTTCCAAAAAACAAATTTAAAAAATTGTTTAATTGCTAAGTTGGTTGGTTTGGTAAAAAGTTGAAATATGTTTAGTGTAAATGAATTTGAAAAATTGTCAGGCACTGTTGAGCTCTATAAACATCCAGCTATTCGCATCATAACGCTCAGCTTAAGAACATGCTAGAATAAGTAACAGGAACCAATTACGGACCATTTATCAGAGCCATTTATCTCATTATTTCTCACAGCATATTTCCCCTCCAAATGTGCGTGTACATAAGCACACTCACTCTCGTCTCCCATTGCATTTCATTCTCCTTCCTCTCTCTGGCCTCCGCCCTCTGTTTCTCCTCTAGCCTGTGTTTGGCTTCCGTCGCAGCATCAATGTCCTTGAGTTTCAGGTTCACTGTCACGTCCTTCCACAAACTGACAGCCAGACAGAGAAAAAAACAACGGTCTGCATCAGATCATCTCACAGAGGTACCCAAGCAGAAAAAAACATCGCTTCAGCAGGTCCCCAGAGGAGCCGTATCACAAAAATAGCCTTTTGAAGATCAGCGAATAAATAAAGTGCAACCGGGGTCCAAAAGTTCATTAGTGAAAATGCTGGTATTTTGCATTTTTCTCATTTAATGCAGTTTATTCCATTACAAATTGTATTACTAGAATAACAATTTTAGTATAAAGTTGAATTGAATTTGTTTCATCCCCTTTTTTGTATTAAAGGTATAGCGGAGGATTTTCTTTTTCTGGGTGGATCATCAAGACTATTGGTCCTCCTAAGTGTCAATCATTCTGGTGATATGTTTACATAAGGCCGTCGTACGTGCTCGTGCACACGATGGCGTGCGCTCAAAACACAGGTTGGGCTTCCCACTGATGCCTCAGTCGCGAAGTTTCTACTTGACAGGTAAAGTTTGGCATGCTATTTGGAGAAATCCATTTAAAATCACTGCTAGTAAAAGTTAATGTAAGCTATGATTAGCTCGTGCATGCTCTCTCGTGCACACGTTTAATAGGCGCTCCCTCTCGGGAGCAGGTAGAGTGTTGCGCATGTGCATTTTTTCAAAAAGTGGAGAGGGCGGTTCTTTTCTAAAATTCGGGAAAATCCTCCGCTATACCTTTAATAACAGCAGTACACAAGTATGTGCAAAACAAGAACACCTGACCTTCTGTGCAAAGATCATCACAGATCTACTCTGAAAATTTACTTATTTGATTAGTGACCTAGAAATGGTGCAGGACTTAAAATATGTCTTGTTTATTACACACAATAACTTTTAATGAAAAAAAATGGTCTATTGCCAGATTTAAATTTCAACCACAGATTTTCCAAATCACTTTACAAACCCTCCCAGATCCGAGTGGAAACATATGAAACATTATTCAGTAATACAAATTAGATTTAAAAACCAGAGGGATTAAAGTTCATTCTTAAATGCACAAATTTAAATGCGTTTTTTAAGGCTGGTTTCCCATGACTTGTCACAGAGTCAAGCCCAAGATTAAAAAGTGTTTGAATCTTCATCGTGGCTCAAGAGAAAATGGACTTTGGAGGTGTTTCACGTTGCGGCAAATCCTGTTTCAGAGTCTCTTTAAAGACGACAACATTTAGAAAGCAGAGAAAAAAATCGAGCCTACACACCTTCTGGATTCATACTCCAACTGGTCCTCCAATTTCCGCACCTTCTTCTTAACAATGCCCAATTTCTTTGTGTCAATGAATTCTGCATTTTCCTGAGAGGGAAGCAACTATGTTACTTTAATTTTATTCTTGAATGTACTTCCTTTTCTTGTTTTCTAGGGTTCAGACTTACCCCGGTGGCCCATTTTGAATACATCACACCATTCCACTCTCCCTCTATGGAGCAGTATGACTTCTTATCATTTGGAGCACTAAAAGAAGGACAATAATATGAGGATATAATTAAATATTCTCTACTAATATGGATATTAATCTTCACATATCAGATGCTTAATGCATTTGAATACAAATTTGATTTCTTTCTGCATGAATTTACCATAATAACTAAAGAAAACACTGTGCTTTACCAATTTTGTGCTTAGATTCAAAATCTGAAATTCATGTCCTAATCTGAAATTGAGTGATATTTATTCATTTAAAATCTGTTGACCTTCACTCATAAACACTGCTTTTATAGCAGCCCAAGAGCAAGTTTATGGAAAGTAACACTTTGACTTACAATATCTCAGCAGTTATCCTGTGCTTCTTTCCTCCATAGAAGGGTTTGGTATGGAAAACTATATTGGCACTGTAGCCAGATTTGGAACAGGAAATATTGCATTCCCCACCCAGCTCAACCCAAGGAACAGTGAGGATTGACCTATAGGAGCACAGGGAGATGGGTGAGATGCCTCCTTTGCCTCTAGAAATATCAAATACATCAGTTTGTTAAAATTGATAGAATCAAACAATGCTTACCTCCCGTAGCCATTGGGAAAATTAAGAATATAGTGTTCATCATATTCAAGACAAGACACACAACCTACAGCAGACAGGAGAGGACAATTAAGCACAGTAATAGAACTGATGTTTATTAATCACAACCTAACAATGTCCTTGATTACCTTGACCAATGTTATGGACACCAATTGACATTCCAAGGAATTTCGATTTCGTCCAGATGTGGGCGTTGAATTGGATTTTCTTGCTGTAACACTCAGCATAAAATGCAGATACTGCAAAAGGAGAATGGTGTCAGAAAATTTTCCCAAAAGTCACAAATGATTATCGCATTTTATAACAAATTATAAAATTATGTGAAAAACACTTAATTGTAATTATTTTACTTTTTAGTACCAAAAACAGATTTAAGGAAATCTCCGGTAACTTGTACATTGGATCTATTTTATTCCACTGGTGACGATAAATTAAATTAGTTAGGCATACTATTGCTCTCTGGGATAAATTTAGTGATTAGTTAGTTGAGCACTTACTAGGAGGGTGGTGAGAAACCTGCTCTGCCACAAATGACACACTGTTTTTGCTACTCCACGGCAGTGGCCCATCTGATACAGACTCCTAAAACGACAGACAGTGAGAGGGGGAGAAAGACAGAGAGAGCAAAAGGAAATTTCAATACAAATCTGTTATAGAATGTAATGCATCTTCGTATTTTTAGACCTACAAACACACTCACAGTAGCAGCAGGGTCCTCTGTTTCGAAGGGCAGGTCCCAATGACAGAAGAACACCTCGCCCAGAATGGGGTTGTAGGGCTTCTTGGCCACAGATCCTTTCCGACCAGCGTGAAAGGCAGAGAGGTACCACTTTACAACCTGCACCATGCGGTCCCTTGGATCCTGCTGCTCTGCAATACTGCAAAACATGACAGAGAAATCAATCACAAGATTAGTGCTCAAGTATTAGTATTTAAAAGGATGAAAACTTAGCAGTTGTTTATAAAAAATTAGTTCATGATAGTAGTTCATCATGATTAGACGCAGCCCAGGTGAAACTAGTGATATTGCGGAAGCTATTTGAAACTGTAGCTTATCAAACTACAAGCTGCTCATAATTTATAGTAGTTCAATTACAGGGAAGCTTCCCTTTACTAAAAGTCATTAGCTTCAATAGCAAAAGGTACCTAAATACAGTACATAAGAGATTAAATTAAATAAAACAGCATTTATTTTCTACAAAAAAAGACTACGTAAAGTGACTCACAATTAAGTGATGATTTTTTAACCAGTTTGTTAAAATGAACAGTCTGAAACAATCAACTTGCTAAAATGAATCATACTTTTATTTCAGAGAACAAAAATATTCTTGTTCTGCTTGTTCTGAAATATTCCGCTTCTGGTTGAAAAAAAACCCAGCTTAGCTACTGTCAAGCTACTCAATAATGACAGCGGCACTGTCATCATTTATCTCATCAGAGTCATAAGTCCATATGGTAGAACAGATGTGAGATCTATACAAGACAGGATGAGCATTACCTTACAAACAAATCCGGGTGAGCAAAGAAATCTGCATACATTTCCAGCAACGACCTCCGCTCCAAGATAAATGTCGGCAAGACGACCTTTGAGGATGACAAAGATGGATTGCAGCCAGAAATTATAGGGAAAAAAGAGAGATTATGAAAGAGAGAAGGCTGTTTGTTTACCTTGGTGAGATCCATGCCAAGTCGCACTTGAGACAGCAGATGCATGATGACACTTTTGTGTTCTTCAACAGATTCACCTTCGCCGTCATCATCTCTCTCATCGTGACTGTCAAACTGATCTAAGAAACATACACAGCAACTAATGAACTTGGAAAACAGCAAATTGCACAACTCTTTACGTTCATTTAAGACTTTATTTAAGACTTTATTTAACTAATTTAAGACTGTGCTTGCGAGGATACGCGACAAAACTGGTATTTTGGCATAATTTCGTGTTTTTGTTTGTTCTGTCTGGAGCGGCTTTCTGTACGCACGAGTCGTGTGTGTGTCACACAGACAGGAGATTCACAGACACGCGGTCGTACCGCACTGCGTTCTCTTTTTGTGTCTTATTGCTCTTCAATGGTTTAAAAGCATTTAATGTAACGCTAGCCTAAGGATGACAAGAAAAAACAGATGCAGCGTTAATTGCATTAAATATATATTTTTTAATCGCATACGTTAAAGTGTTCATTTTGACAGTCCTAAATATAATATTACACTACACAGGCATATGTGTTTATATGATGAGATGTGTGTGTGTGTATATGTATATGTATGTATATATATATATACATATATACATACATACATACATACATACATACATATATATATAACATCAAACAAAAAGTCACAAGACAAAACACAATATTTGCTCTGATTCATTTTGGGAAACTTAATTGTGAAGGATTCGTGTGTGTGTTTCGTGTACCTGCATCAGTGGTGCCGTTCGACATGGAGGAGTTAATTGAATCGTTGGTGTCTGGCCGTTTCAGGGCTGTGCTGTCTTTACTGTTCACAGCAGCTGTTCTGTTTGGACTGCACAGAGACACAAGAATAATGTCAGTTTATTCCAGAAAAAAATATGTAGCGATGTAAGACAGTGTTTGTGTGTGTGGTTTTAATTCGGTCAGTGTGTTTCTTATGGTTTGCAGTAAACAGTGCGGGGGAGTGTGAGTGTTTATCTCTAAGCAGTATTACTTAATGTGTGTGTGGGCCGGTGCTACTATAATTTACTTGTGCAGCAGTATTTCAATGAGTTTTAATTATATATAAGTGTGTGTTTGCATGTTTTATGTTTTGTTTTGATGCAGTATTTGTTTGTTTATGTACACTACTTATACTATTCAGTGTTTCAGTGTGGTGTGTTTAACTCACTCTGTGCAGTGTTTCGGTGAGGTGCTGTTCTGATAAAACTCATCGGCGTCATAAAACTCATCTTCGCTGCTGGAATAGGAGAAGTCAGGAACAGTGTGGGGCGGTACGTTCATGTGACTGGGAGAAGTCACGCTGCTGCTGGGAGCTGAGGGACCACTCCCTAAAACCACAGGAAGGAAATTAAACCAATAAATGTGAGAATAAATATGAATGTGCTGAGGAACTATGACTAACCACACTCATTTACACAACACCACAGCAGACGGTCAGTATATCATCTGTTATGGGTTGAGGTTTTATGCTTTTGCATATGTGGCTAGCATGTGGGCTTCAAATAAACAGCATGGCCGATAAGCTCATCTACACGCTTAGTAATATATTACTAAGCTGATTTCACAAGCACAAGCTCTGATTGTTAAAAATCACACTGACAGTGTGAAATACACTTTTTTTTTAGTTTAGGCCTAATTATTGGACCCAAAAAAGCAACAGATTTTTTAAACTCAATTTAAGACAATGACTCTGCATGAACATGCATATTCAATTAATCCTTAAAAGAAAAAAATCATGCCCACCCTCAATGTCAATCACTCGTATGCAAATACCAAAAAAAAAAAAAAAAAAAAAATCACTCTCATTAGCCTCAATTCACTAATGACACTTTGTTAAAAAAAACATGGTCGCACTTTACATACTAATATTCTTCATGTTAATATGTAATTATATAATAAAGTGCCACTAAATATTAATGAAAAACATGTAATTGTTTTAGATATTTTAATTTAAAAATAATAATAAAAAAATATTTGATCATCATGAATTTATTATTGTTATTATTAGATTTATAAGTATTATTAGATTTTATAATTGTACATATTAGAGGAATATGTTTTTATTAGATTTTATTCATTTATTTATTTTTATTATTGGAATTATTGAGGTCATTAACATCTTTAAAAATGCTAATAATTACAATACAATTGTAAGTAGTTCAGGAATGTAAAAACAAAACAGAAAATGGCTAGTAAGACACAATATACATGCATAATTGTGATGCTGTCAGGCTAATAAATAAAATGGTTGGTTGTGTTAAACCAAGACTGGTCAGATGCTTAACGAAGTTCAATTAAATCAGCCCTGCCTACAACGCAAGCACTTTCGGCATGAATATAAATGGAAATCCTGATTCACAGTCTGCACTTTTGAGCTCTTGACTGTTTTATGTGTATTTTCCTGCAATGCTGTCTAGAGTGCTACCGATCGGCTGTGTTTTTGCCGAGCTCAGCTCTTCCTGCACCGCCTCAGCAGAAGCTGGACTCTCTAAGCCCCTGTATCCAGCACTAATAGCAGTCAGGGGAAAACAGCCTGACTGCAGAGAGAACAGCTTAGAGAACAGCCTGCATCCACACTGCAGCGGAATACTACGGGAATACTGCTTAAAAGGAGGCATTATATATATAAATAAGCAGTATTCCCGTAGTATTCCGCTGCAGTGGGGATGCAGGCTGTTCTCTACATATGTATGTGTGTATATACAGTACAGGTCAAAAGTTTGGAAACATTACTATTTTTAACGTTTTTGAAAGAAGTTTCTTCTGCTCACCAAGCCTGCATTTATTTGATCAAAAATACAGAAAAAAAGTAATATTGTGATATATCATTACAATTTAAAATAATTGGTTTTCAATTTTTTATACTTTAAATTATCATTTATTTCTGTGATGCAAAGCTGAATTTTCAGGATCATTACTCCAGTCTATCACATGATCCTTTAGAAATCATTCTAATATGATGATTCATTATCAAAGTTGGAAACAGTTCAGCTGCTTAATATTTTTTCATAACCTGTGATACTTTTTTAGGATACTTTGATGAATAAAAAGAAAAAAAAAAAAAAGAAAAAAAAAAAGAAGGAAATGTTTTAAAAATAGAAATCTTTTGTAACAACAATACTACTGGTCAGTAATTTGGGGTCAGTAATTTTTTTTCTTTCTTTTTTTGAAATAAATCAATACTTTTATTCAGCAAGGATGTGTTAAATTGATAAAAAGTGATAGCAACGAAGATTTATATTAGAAAATATTTTTTTATTTTGAATAAATGCAGTTCTTTTTAACCTTTT
The DNA here is from genome assembly GCF_949319135.1 of Squalius cephalus. Lineage (NCBI taxonomy): Eukaryota > Metazoa > Chordata > Actinopteri > Cypriniformes > Leuciscidae > Squalius > Squalius cephalus. The sequence continues at coordinate 9,299,812 of NC_137137.1, forward strand.
ATTCATCAAATATATTAGGCAGCAGAACTGTTTCCAACACTCATAATAAATCAGAACATTAGAATGATTGCTAAAGGATCATGTGATAGACTGGATGTCACATGTGACACTGAAGACTGGAGTAATGATGCTGAAAATTCAGCTTTGCATCACAGGAATAAATTATTTTTTAAAGTATATTCAAATATTTCACAATATTACTGTTTTTTTTTTTCTGTATTTTTGATCAAATAAACACAGCCTTGATAAGCATTAGAGACTTCTTTCAAAAAATAAAAAAACAATGTTTCCAAACTTTTGACCTGTACTGTATATATATATATATTTTCAAGTCACGAGTAAAGTAATGGATTAATTTTAAATTTACAACAAAATATGTGTTACTTTTCCAAATAAGTAGCGCAAGTTACTTTGTTTTCTCATGTACTGACTGACACCTCCCCTGTCCCCATGTTGAGAGAAAGTGGGAGTAAGTGCAAAGGCGTTGTGTGTGCTGTATAAACATGAAGGTAATTGCAGATCTAGAGACTACATGTGAGCACACACACACTCATCCCACTTGCACAAAAGCAGATTCAGTATTCCTCAAAATGAATAAAAACAGTGAACTATTAAGCAAACCTGAATAATTAAAATGTTAAATAATACATAATTTATGTATTTAATCCCACTTAACCAATGTCTGTGCTGTTGACCTTCGATGATCCAATTCAACCATAATAACAAGCAAAAATGACTTTAGTTCAACATCATGTTTCTTTTTTTAATTGCTGAAGTAAGTGTTGATCTTTCCTCTCCTGTGTCATTTCACTTTTGGTGTGAAAGGGACTTGACTTTTTTTTTCTAAGATAATAAGTATCCCTCTAGATTTATGTGTTTATTTCCACGACTGTTGGTTCGTACCTGTGCTGTTGGGAGTGGGAGTCTGAAGGCTACCCATCACCGTGACAACAGGGCCCATGGGTAAAGAAGAAGGCCTCTGTTCCGTTTTACACACCTGAGCTCCATCTATGGATGAACACACACCCTTCATATGCTCTTGGCCCGAAAAATGCACACAATATTTGCAAACCAAATCTAATTTCAGAGTTTCCAAATCAGTAGACTCCAAGAGGCGTTCAAAATAAGCACATACAACATTATTAAGGAATGAAATGCAGAGAGAGAGAGAGAGAGAGAGAGAGAGAGAGAGAGAGAGAGAGAGAGAGAGAGAGAGAGAGAGAGAGAGAGAGAGAGAGAGAGAGAGAGAGAGAGAGAGAGAGAGAGAGAGAGAGAGAGAGCTCACCTGTGGGTAGAGTGGTCTGCGTTGGCATGGCACTGACTACAGAGGGGTTGAGAGGGGTAGGCTGGAATACCCCATCCACTGGGTTAATGGTGCTCTGCAGAGAACCACAGACATGATACAAAACACAGCTCTCATAGGAAAACATGTTATAAATACCCCCTCTCATAGGAGTTTTCACTCTCAATGCCCAACCCAACTATCACAGAAATCCTCAGGGGAATTTCAGTTACAGTGTTTAAAAGGATAGTTAACCAAAATATGACAATTCTGTCATTATTTATTCACCCTAATGTTGTTCTAAACCTGTATAACTTTTCCTTCTATATAAAACAAAAGATGGATGCTCTTTGAAAGTGTAATGAATCAAGAGTGACCAGGATACACTTTTTCCTTTTGAGTTCGACAGAAGAAAGCCATTCAGGTTTAGAAAAAACGAGGGTAAATAAATGAAGTAAATGGGTGATCTGTCTCTTTAAGGTTCTGAAAAAATGTAAATATCCATTTGGTTACTGAGTGATATATTCAGACATACAAAAAAAAAAAAAAAAAAAAACACCCATGTCTACAGTGGACTCTTCATTTCTGCGGTTTCCTTCATGAAACAGTAAAAAATATCAATATTTATTGTTAAAGACAACATGAAATAATGAAATTAACACCATTTACACTACCGTTCAAAAGTTTGGGGTAAGTAAGAATTTTTTTTTTTGTAAGAAATAACTTCTATTCAGTAAGGATGCATTTGTGTTCGCATTTTGACCCAGAGAGGATTTTCTTTCAAACAAACTATTTTGAGTATTACAGGTTTTCTTTTTCACAGAGATGAATTTTATCCTCAGACCAACGAGGTCTACGATCAAACAGTTTAAAAAATAAATACAAAACCTGTCCTAATTAAAAGAAAACAAGTTGGCAAAAGATTGAATCCAATATTTGGTGATAATATAGCATAACGAGCAGATTTTTTTTGTAGGCCAGTCATTTTTGACTAGGAACACCACAAGTGTGACTGTTCCATTTTTTACAAAATAAAAGCATTTCAAAACAAACTTCCTGCGTAAACACTAAAGCACACTAGTGTGATAAACAGTGCAAATTTTGTTGTATATTTAGCGTAAGGGTTAATTGACAGTAAAGACTTTTTACATTGTTACAAAAATATATATATTCCAAAGAAATGCTGTTCTTTTGAACTTTCTATTCATCAGAGATCCCTGACAAAATGGATCATGGTTTCCACAAAAATATTAAGCATAAATATTATTTGAACACCAAATCAGCATATTAGAATGATTTCTAAATGATCATGTGACACTGAAGACTGGAGTAATGATGCTGAAAATTCAGCTTTGCCATCACTGGAATAAATTACATTTGAAAATATATTCAAATAAACAACAATTATTTTAAATTGACATAATATTTCACAATATTGCTGTTTTATTGTATTTTTGTTCAAATAAATGCAGCCTTGGTGAGCATAAGAGACTTTTTCACTCAAGATCTCCTCTATATTATTTCCCTCAAAGTAATCTATTACACTGAGTAATATGTCATATTATGGAGGTTACATGCATTACAAATGCCATTTCATGTTGTCTTTAACTATTTTATGTCCATATTTTTTCTACACAGAGACACAAATAATCAATGAGGATTTAATATTCAAGAGAAAGATTTGAAGTAAAGCAGTGAATCAGATTCAGTGCTTTATAATGCACTGTGTCCAACTGAGCAACCTCACAGCTGTGGCCCATGTCCATCACACTGAATCTTCTTAATATAGAAAAATCACTGTGTGTCAATCTCTGCCTCACGGTAACACTGAGCGTCTGTCAGTCGGCACAGACTCAGATACGAAGATATTAAGCTCTGCGTCCATGACGACAAGACTAGTCCATAATCCCGAGTATTACACAATAAATAGGCAACACAGAGAGATAAATAATCTCTATCCAGCATGCACTGTGAAACACTGACATCACAGTGGTGAGGTAACTCTACATGAAAACACACAAGGGAGAAAAAAAAGACATGCAGGGGAATGAGTGAAATGAGTTTGGAAGGCTTTTCTGCACAGGGAATTTTAAAGGATTTAATCACAATTATTTATTGTTCTGAATAATCCGTGTTTTGTTGTACCATAACAGAGGCTGCCGCTCTAAATTAAAAGCTCATTGGAGCAATTAGAGTTCTGCAGGAAATACATAAACATTAGAATGAGATTAAATCAAGAAGCAAAGACACTCAGGTCAGCGGCAAAACGACAGCAATCACAGACTCCGAGGGAAGAATCTCAAATCCCCAAAACAGAACACAACATTTTGTTTTTGAGTCACTTAAGGTTGCATTTTCAAACTAACTTTTTGTGCTCAAACTAGGGATGCACGATATATCAGCCACCATATCAGTATTGGCTGATATATGTTAATATTTAATGTTATTGTTATCGGCCCGATAAGAAAATTTGGATGAATTAATTAATTTATTAATTAAAGCAGATAAATAATGGATTATTTCCTTAATCTGAGGCACTTCAGATGCACACTGTTCGCCATGATGGTTATGAATTGCATGAAATATGATTGGAATAACTTCATAACTACAGTTAAGTGCAACAGGTGCAGCACATAAGTCTGTCATATAGGCTACATAAAATTATAATGAGAACATTATAATTGTGTGCTTGGGACATGGCTTTTAATGGTGACACTTGTTTATGTAATCAGACTCTCAAAAAATGCATACAAATTTGGATTTAGATTTATCGGGCAATATATCGGTTATCGGCTTTCAAATATAAAGAATTATCGGTTAGCGTATCGGGCAAAATTTTCATATCAGTGCATCCCTAGCTCAAACATACATTCAACTTTATGGCCCGGTTTCACAGACAGGGCTTAGATTAAGTCAGAATTAGGCCTTAGTTTATTTAGGACATTTAAGTAGCTTTTATAAACGTGAAAAAGTGCATCTTCAGACAAATCATATTGTAAGATATGTCAGTGCAAGTTGCTTTCAGTTAAGACAGCTCAAATGTGCATTTTAGTCTGGGACTAGGCTTAAGCCTTGTCTGTGAAACTGGGGGGATGTATGAATGTTACATTTGTTTTTTGTTTTTAGCCAAATCCAACTCAAACTAAAGAGGAGGGTTAAATGTAATTGGTGATTACGTCACTCCAGCACTAGCCTTGCTGATTATTGATCTGATGAGAGCCTCTGGGTAGGTCGTAATAGACCTCATCAATTTGTCCTACATGGTTCAATAGCATGTATGACCATGGAAAATCAATGATAATTCTGTGTGCAAGTATGGGTGTCTTTCACACTTTTGGTTCAATCACACTGTCAGAGATATTTCTCTATTGCGGTTTAAATTTGTTGTTAATTGTGGCCATAGGTAAGGACAGACCCAGAATTACCCGACAGGAAGAGTGAGAAAAATGAAAGCAGAGAGAAAAAGAGAGAGACGTAGATGTGGTGGGCGGAGCCCTCAGATCAAGGTCATGCACATCTCGATTCAATTTTACTGAAGAGAAAATGTGATTTCAGTGGAAGAGAGAACAGTAGCACCGTTTGATTTAGACTAGTTCATTGCTGAGTAATGTTAAAACTTACTATAAGTCCGTTTGCGTGTTGCTGATCGTTACTTTGATCCTTCAAATGTTAAAAAGAAAACACAAATTGAGAAATAAGGCAACTCCATAGCTGGGAGAACCACAAAAGATGGTGCAAATTGTCTCTGCTTTAATTTGAGGCAATAACAATGGCTACTTGAGGTATTTTAACCTCCTGAATCATTTAGGCTACGTTCACACAGTCAGCGTTTGGGATTGTCAACCGTATTTACTAACAGGTCCATTCATAGTACAGCTTACATTAGTGAGCCAAATACTGTCTGCTAAAGTCAGTGAATTAAATAACTCAAAGATGGCAACTTCTACAACACCAGGTCTTTTTTACATTCGAAACAATGTTTTTTGTCCAATTAAGATGGAAGTTTATCCATCAAATGTTTAGGTCAACATGTGAGCATAACCATATTTAGCACTGTAAAACAAGACTGACAACCATTTTCTGCTGCTGTGTGAATGTGGCCTTAGTGTAGGAGAATCACCTCTCAATATGGTACCTGCTGGAATGTTCATAATCTTGGCAAAATAAACATTAACAGGGTTCTGGAAAATTACAGGTTGGGTTGGACAAGACAAATATTAACACAGTGGGCAGACGAAACACAGGTGCATTCACATTATGAGCCTAAGAGACAAGCGTTTTTTACCTTGGCAATCTGTAGTAGTACGATGCAATGTTTGATGGACTCTACCATACTCTAAAAAAGAAAAACAAGAAATGAAAATGCATTACACTGCCAAAATTAGATCTAAAATGCATTAAGAGGGTGAAGGTGCAGACGCTCTTACACAAGTCGTGTCCTTCAGGTTCTCAATTTTCTGTGTATTGGACAATGAAGAAGAAAAGGACAGCTTCAGTTAGATTTGTAAAATTCCCTTGGATTATAAACAAAGATGCACCTTAACAAAACCTTTAAAAAAAGCAGAAATGAAAGCCTGAGATCAAATGACTTTCATCCCCTAAATAGGCTTAACATGTGACTCTCTGGATGTAGTATCTGAAGAATCTTTAGCATTTCATTACGTGTGAACAATTTACAAATTGAAATTTGCATATGGAAATTTTTATATACAATAAATGTACATTTTATAGCAGCTACCTGTTCCCCCATTCCATTCCAAAGCAATTCCATTTGCTCAGACAACTTTATATTGGTATTTCATTTAGTTCCTAATTATTAATGATTAAAAATAACTCAATAGTTTATTTTTAACAATGAAAATATGTTAAAGGGGTCATCGGATGCAAAATTCACTTTTATATGGTGTTTGCATATAAATGTGTCTTTGCAGTGTGTGAAAACAACCACAATACAATGAAAAACATTTTTTTTTTAATCCTCAAAGCCTAAACACTATCAATAATCAAGTCGTTTGGATTTTCTGAGCAATATGATGTCATGTGAGCAGTTGGTCATTATCATTTAAAGAGACATGCACCGAAAAAGGGTCGCTGTGAACAGAGCTGTTTTTGAGGAGGTAAAAAGGGTGTTTTACACAACCATTGAGGAATTTTAACCAAAGTATGTTACAAACTTTACATGAAGACCCTAAAGAATCATACCAACTTGTGGAAAATGGGCATCCGATGACCCCTTTAATGCCTTTTAAATAACATATCACATATTACCAAGGCTGAAAATTGTCAAATTAAACATATCCCTTTCTTTGTGTTTTCAGTTAGCAAGCCACAAGCTTAACTTAGTTTGGCACAATACTTTTCTACATTTCATTTGCATGACTTGGTCGATTAGCTCTTTTATTTGGAAGGTGGGACATCCTTAAATAGAGCCGCCATATTGGGCGTCTCAATTCCTCTCATTAGCCGCTTTCCGACCAAGTAGTAACAGGAACTTAGTTATAGGAACTGTCCACTTCTAAACAGTTCTAAGAACTACTCTCCCCCAAACTCGGTTTTGCTGTTTGCGTTCGCACTGGCCAAGTGGCCATAAGAACTGGTAGGAGGGGTAAGGGAGTGACGCAAGCACGGTGACTTTTTTGACGGAGAGACGGACCTTTATTTTGGCGGCGCTGAGAACACCAGAGCAAACAATGCTCGCATTCTCTGTGTTTATTAGTTAGCGATCTGTCTAACAGTACTGTTTAATAAGTAGACAGTATATGAAAAAAAAGGTTATTAGTCTATGCCGTGTGGTTGATGTCCAGTGTTGCTAGCTGGGCAGATAAACATAATCATGTTTGGCTTGGTCCCCTCAAAGTTGCGTTGGATTTTCTCTTCAGCATAAAGGTTTAGAGACCCATCTATCACTGGTTTCCATGTTTGTATAGTTTGTTTATGGAGTAAATATATAGGCTATAATCTGTGTGTTTACATTCTAACGTTAGCTGTTTTAAAAATGGCGGGTGCTGGTGTTCCGCGTGCGTTCGGTCAATCAGCGTACACTAACGTCACGGGTAGTTCCTATAGTGCTGGTTTAGACCCTACTCTGAGTCTGAAGTAGGACCTAAATTAGTTCCTCAAAATGGAGTTCCTAGAACTAAAATCGTTCCTAGTTCCTGCGGTGCGAACACGCCGACATCCAGGTACTTTAGCCAATAGTTCTAGGAACTGTGAAAAGGTTCCTCCGGTCGGAAAGCGGCTATTGTAATTTAAGTGGACCGCCTCTGCTATATACTGTCTGACAGAAGATGAACCACTGATGATACGGAAAAATGTTCATGTCTTACTCTGCGTGACTCATCTTCCTTGCAGTCTTTTATCTTTTCATCGAAGAGCTAGAAGATGCGACGAAAACAGAAATTAGACAGTCATGTATGTGAAGAATGATACATCAACTCAAAATACAAGGCTCTTTTGAGTCACAATGAGGTCTTACTTTTAATTGGTCGATCAAAATCTGCAAATACGCGTCCGCTTCGGCTAGCTTCTTGTCGAAGTCCTGAACGCTGGGAACGAATCCTGTTTCTGCCTCCTGCAAGTGAAAGTGAGAGGGATCAGTTTCAGTCCTATTCCAGTGTATAAAAGCTTCCATGGTGTCCTAAGCTGTCATGTTCTGCTTTCGAGAGGAACTGAGCAGAACTGCTCCCTGCCTGTTCACATTTCTCTCTAACAGCTTTAACTGAATTACACAATTAGACAACAGACCCTGAGAGGGACTGAACTGAACTGCAAAATAAAAGGAACAGGCTGTTATCGGTTACTGATATATATATATATATATATATATATATATATATATATATATATAAAATAACAACCAGAGAGATCATCCTGAACACATCAATCACTGCAATGAGTTATGACAGATGTTTCTAGGACATGAGGACAGATGATCATTATCTTGCAGAAGAACATTTCTAATCCCTCTTCAATGTAACTGATTCAAGCAATTCAAGGTTAAAGCTAATAAGCAAAACTTTTGTTTTTATCGTAATTACACAGCTAGGACTATGTACAAACACATTTTTTTTTCAGCACACACACAGAACAGACATCTAGCAAATATTCACAAAATTGTTTGTTTAGGTGTTGATTTAAATCTTCAAATCATCTTTGTCCATTAAGCATATCACACATAAATCACTTTTTACAGAACATGCTATATATGCCATCAAACCCCTCCCATTACACATGTCCTTTCTTAACTCACATCACACACACATTCAGAGAATTGCACAAGAAAATTCACACTAAAACTTTAAAACAGCTTCCATGTAACCAACTAAGCAGTTTACATCTTATTACTGTAAAACAAGTCTGGAAATTTGATAAGAACAGCAAACCACATTTCCTTATTTTACATGTAGCATAACCACAACTATAACCTTAAGATAATCTAGACCTTTCAGTTAAACTTTCAGAATAAAGACTAAAGCTAATAGCGGCTAGTCCAGGTGGTATTGAGGCAACAGGCACAGGCAATGTTGGCAGTAGCCTATATAAGAGAGGTACTTCCTGGTCTGGGGGTCACTGCCGTGAGCTTTGGTTCTTGCCGACCCTCGCAAACCCCCCCACGCCGGAGATTGGTGGAACTGAACTGCATGGGAAAATGAAGAAAAGCCATGGGCGGCTAACCGTCCCTCAAAATTGTAAACATAAAAAAAAAAATAGGTCAAAGTCTGCATAAGTGACGCGAATCCGTGCAGGAATCAAAGGTTAAGTGGAATATCAGTATGAAACCATGTGATTCACTGAGTCGACTGCCAACATGTGTATGTGGAAACACAAAAGCTTTTAATGAGAGTTTTGCAGCTTTTAAAACGAACTAAAGATCAAGTTCCACTCTGAATATGGCCTGATTGTACCTAAATGTCATTTGTACCTGGATTATGGGAGTGTTTTTATGAAACATTCAAGTCCTGCTAAAACGAACACCCTAAGCAGTAAAGGCAGGAATAATTAACAGCTAGAATGAAAGCAAGAAATATTGTGACAACTCGTAACACAATTCACAAATGTATGTTACATTCTTAGCATTGTCACAAGAGGAATATAGCAGGCAGATGCATAAACTAGTCATGCCGAAGCTGAGTTTAGTGAATACAGCATATACTTCTAAACAGTTGGCATAGTTATAACTAGCTAGTAGCTGGGGTTGGCAAGCGTAACAGTAATGCAAGGTCGCAGGTAAAGTACACTCAACAGGCATATTACCTAGCCAAGTATTCATGCTTGCTTTTGAGTACCTTCGATCATCGAATCATCTTAACAGCTGCAGTGATGCTCTTCTATGTGGCTAAACTATACTTATCCAAAAGGTTATTATCATTGTATTATGGTAAAAATTTGGGTTCGATCGTTATGGATTGTAATTGGATTCAATACAATTCACCAAAAATCATGAAGAACAACAGAAAGAAAAAAAACAAACAATTAAACATTAATACTTCTCACACATTACAAAAATACATATGACTTTAAACTGTATTTAACAACTTTTTATAACTTTAACAAAATTGTTGAACACGTTCTCATTAGTACTGTACAGTACTGTAACCATTTTTAAACAAATGAAATATACGGGTCAAACTGATATATCATAATAAACAAAATAGAAATTTTGTAAGCACATTCCACAACACATCAGAGTGTCCACAATTTGCAACCATGTTTGTTACCTTAAATGAGAAAGTCACAAAATGCCAAGAAAAACATCATAGGGTAACTAGTATTTCTGATTTAAATAATATTTCTTATTTCTCGACTGTATGATATGTATCTGGAAATCGCTTTTTTCAAAATGCATGTTCCCAGGGAACTGAACCACAATTCTCTACCAGTTAAGTTCAGGAACATATGCTTGGTCATATCCTACAGGCACCATAAACATCTCACCTCCCAGCGGCTGAAATCTGCTGTTTTGGTATGAACAAATTACCGAAATACCTTTTAACAAGCATTTGCGACCCTCAGAGAGCATTACATAATTACTTTATCCTGTGCCTGGCAGAGAAAAGCTGTGGCATGCTGAGAGCTACATGGTAGCTGTTAACAGGTTAACCCACACCTAAAAATACAGATTGTACAGACAGGAAGCTGTTCCCATTGACTTACTCCTTCAGTCTGACTCATAGCAGAAAATCTGAACATCTAACACAACAGCAGAGAGAAGTGTTTCAATATGACTGAACTGAGCAAGCTGAGGTGTATAGGCTATCTTTGTGCATTTTAGGAGATAAACCCACCAGTGACACATTTGAAAAGCAAAACCACAAGTCATGTGCGCTATTATGGCAACACAGACTGTACACGTATGATATGGCTGGGATTATAAATCACAAGTCAGTAGAAAAGTAACTACACATTCAACTGTGCCCCGTGCCCTCTCTATTTGCACAAACAAATGCTTCCCTACTTTCATAAACACACACGCACACCCACCCCTACCTGTGCACACTCATACACAGAGTGTGACCCATTTAACGCATCAGTAAACTTCAACAAAACAAAGATACTCACTCGGTTCTTGCCACTGCAGGACATTCCTCCACAAATTTGATCCAAACTCAGAGAAACACTTTCTGTATCAGTCCACACACCCTTTCCTGTAAGTTCCCCCTCTAAAGGAGGGGCATTTAAGGTGAACAAGCACCTATTGGCTAAGTCGTCTAAACTCAGAGCCGTTCTTTAAACCACCCTTGACCAGAAAGAGGACTTCCTCATAAGAAAAAAAAAGCAGAAGAAAAAGTAGCATTAACCTTACAGACTGTAGAAAACACAATACATTGCTGTGATTGGATCTGCCAACTGCTGCACAAGGGCTGTCTGAATAAGCAAAGCTGCGATTGGCTGTCAGAGATCATGTGACCGGATAGCTGCGCACACACTCTGCGAGTAGGTACACGCAGTTGCCAGTCAGCAGGTTTTTTATTTTATTTTTTTACATAGAGCTAAGGTGGAAAAGGAACGAGATCTTTGAGAGGAAAGAATGAGGGAAAAAAGAACACAGAGGTAGAGGACAAAAGTAAGCCAGAAAAATCATAAAATTATTTACAAGAAATGAGGAAAAAATGAAGAGAGAAATGAAAGTAAAAACGCATATGCTCGTCTCAGCCTGTCCTGGTTTCCACAGTCGGTATGAAGCAGGTCTAGACATCAAGTGCATTCAATACCCTCAAAATCTCTTTTCAGGCCTTTTTTGTAGTTTTCAGATTCTTAACAAAGCAAATATTTCACTAACTCAAATTAAAACATTTTATGCTTTAATAACAACAGTCAAAAGGAAAATGACATTCATTTGACTGACTATGCGGTCACAATTGACCAAAAAATACAGAAATGTGTCAACACAGAATGTAAATTTCCTATTGAAACACAAATCTGATGCATACTCATCTTCTAAATAAAAAAAATTCCTTCATAACTTGAAGAAACCACACTCGAGGGATTACGCCATTGATGAAAATGTAAAAAAAATTCCATTACTTCTTACTAAATTTCATTACAAAATTCTTCTTAAACAGTTGGGAGTTGGTAAAAGCAAGACATTTTTATATTCATTTTTAAAATCGATTTTATAGCTTTTAAACATTGTAAGACAAAAAAAAAACCATTACTAATATTACATAAAATATTACTAAACTTTTACTTTACAGATCTTAGGAGTACATCACAAAGCACATAGTTGCTCTCAAAATGAACAGACATGGAATAAAAGTCACAAAACATCCCCCAAAAATTGAATGAGGTCTTAGCATATTATAGAGAAGATTCTTTACTTGACTGAGGTGTAATCATGTGACCTAGATGTGGCTCTTACCTGCTGAAGGGTGTGGCGTAGAATCGTCCCCTCTAAGGCATGAATCCACTTCTCCCGCTCATCTGCGTCACGGGCTGAGGGGAAAATTTCCAAAAACACATCCATTAGTAATAAGCAGACAGACCGCAAACACACGGCTCATGAAATGGAGAGTGGAGAATGACTCTGCCGTGGAACTGTAAATGTGACAACGGTAACTACAGCTCTGTTGTCGTATCCGGCTTTCCTTAACAAAAACAGGTAGAGTTTCAAGAAGACAAGACAGGGTTGTAGCAAGTTAAACAGGAAATTAAACAAACACAAATGAAAGCCTCTGCTCTTGAGTAAAGAAATGGTAATGCTCATAATGGAGTTTATTGTAGAAAAGAGGAATAGCATTTCAGGACTAAAAAAAACAACACAACCTCTGCTCTTCAAAAGATCTAATCAAGCATAAAACTATAAAGTGTACAATTAAAAGGAATGTCTGATAAAGAAAAGTCTTCATTCATGTTCATATGTTGTTCAAAACTGGATTTTATTCCTTCTATTGAACTTTATTCAATTGTTTACCTGATACTCTTGCAAGAATAAGATTTATGAGCTTGAGTAAAGAAGATGATTTTCAGTAAGGAGGACTTAAATTTGGTCTGTTTCTCAAAAAAAAGCTATCATATGACATTAGAAGACTTAAAATAAAAAGAAAGAGGTTTTTTTGCTGCTTTTTGGAGCTTGAGAGCCACTATTATCCATCCACTTTCTATGTAAACAAGTATGTGAAGATTCCTCAAAACATCTTCTATGCTCCATGACAGAAAGAAAATAATGAAGCATCAAATGACGAGAAAGAGTAAATAGCCAGTTTTAAAAATGACTAACTGTAGTTCACAGCAAGTGGCAAATCAACCCTAAGGCTTGATCTGATGGCATGAGAAGGTACCACACAAAGTTCATAGACAGATATTAAGACTAAATCTCTCTCTGTCTATCTAATAGCCATTAAACATACATTTAATCATTTTCCCAGGGACCATCTGAAAAACAGCATGAGATATGAGACACAACATGAGACACTTTGATGGATGAAGGTGCAAAGCTCAGCAGAAAACCTAAAATCACGACTCAAACCCCTAATTTGTGTGTATGGAGGCAACCTTATAGATGATATAACAACCTTTAGGCACAGCAGCGTTACACATACACTGAATCGGTTAATAATCAATACACATTAGACAGAAATAGCAAAAAACACAAGTAGATTAGCATCTTCAAGAAGATAAGAGAACTTTTAGTTCCCTTTACCTGCTTGTAAAGTACAGCAGCGTTCGTTCGCACAGGACCACAAAAACCATCCCACATCTATGGAACATGCTTGAAATCAGTGTCCTAGATCCGTGTGAGACTCAGAGTCCAAAACAAACATGGCCCCTCCCTGGGCTACTGGTGCGGGAGTGGAGATCACATGACGCTTGATGCCAAGCTAACTCCTCTCGCTAGCCAATGAGGTTTCACTAGGAGAGGTAGTAGAGTTGATTACAAAACACTGCACTTGTCCGTTATTTGGCAATAAGGACATGCTAAAACTGGCCTAAAGGCCACAGCAACACCCTGAGTACAACATGAAATAAAAAGTATGAATAAATTGTTATAAATTAATAATAAAGTAATCCAAATCCAATCCAAAAAAACATCAAAGAAATGCACACTTTAACTGCTGTCTACTTGAATTGAATGTGCCTTGAGCAAATGCATGAGTGCTAACTTATGTCATCATTACATATTTTGCACAATGTAATTCAGATTTTAGATGCTCTCCTCCTAATCTCTACCCTATATACTGAGAAAAACGTGGAGTGTGTCTCTGGAGAGCAATGGTGGACTTCAGAATGGAATGAGGGCACCTTATGCAATGTGACCTTCTAATGACACCCCAGCAGTATGCAAGAAAAAGAGAGAGACCTAAGCACTCAAACAAAATGTCTCATCATTTATCGAAGTCCATTTAAACCTAATCAACTTGAAAGGCATTTCTTCAGCACTAGCAGCTGATGTCAAACAGCGAGATGTCTCCACCAGACTTGCTACTGAGCTATATGATGTTAAAGAACAGTGAAACAAAGAGTTACAGTCAGAGGGGCCAAAAACAATTAGAGCATGTTGAGGATGATATATATATTTTTTTTTTTATTCTGGCCAACACAAATAAGCAAATGGTTTTTTTCATGTCATAGCCAATAAAATAATAAATGGCTGATGTTAAAATTATAATATAAACACTAGCATTCAAAAGTTTGAGGTTGGTTAGAAGTCTCTTATGCTCACCAAGACTACATTTATTTATTATAGTAAAAACACTAATATTGTGAAATATTATTACAACTTCAAATAACTGATTTCTATTTGAATTATATTTTAAAATGTAATTTATTCCAGTGATGGCAAAGCTGAATTTTCAGCATCATAACTTTAGTCACACATTAGTCTTCAGTGTCACATGATCCTTCAGAAATCCTTCTAATTTGCTGATTTGCTGCTCAAGAAAAAAAATATTACCATCATTGTTAAAAACAGTTGTCCTGCGTAATATTTTTTTCGTGGAAACTATTATATATATATTTTCAGGATGAATAGAAAGCTAAAAAAAATAGCATTTATTGGAAATAAATCTTTTGTAACAATATAAAAGACTTTACTGTCACTTTAATGCATCTTTGATGAAAAATCATTTAAAAAAAATAATAACCTTAAACTCTTAAATGGTAGTGTACTATTTTTTAAAACTAAAATCATCAAACGAAAATTAAAAATTAATGCTACGAGTGAATTTAGCCATTACAAGATTATAAAAAAATTTTTTTAACATGATTATTAAAAATTTGTATATTAAAAATCAACTTTAAGTGAGCTTTACATTATGGGAAAGGCCATCTAAATGTAAAAATAGGGAAAATATAATTAGATGTCTAATATTAGCCGATACATTTCCAAAACTGACATCAATAAATAAATAAATAAAAAATAACAGATTTATTGTGCATCCCTAGTGTGTGCATCCATTGCAGTCTCCAGAAAACATAGTGTGCTGCTGCTGCCTTATATCTACAGTATGAAAAAGTGTCGGGCAAGATCTCCAAAATGCTGCGTTCCTGCAGTCTCTCCTAAACTCACTGCAGCTTCCATGTGACTCCCTGCATCATTCCCCTGCCAGCTCTGTCCTGCGGAAACACAAGAGTTTGACGACAGAGAGAAAAACACACACCAGTAGCTCATTCTTCCTCCGTTCATCTGCTCCACGTCTTTTCTCCCTCTCTGTTATTTCTTTCCCCTCAAGAGCATGAATGCAAATGTTGATCCACTGCCAACAGGAGCTCAGTGTCTGAAGCTGGGAGCTTTTAAATGCTGTCTGTTTTTTTTCCCTCTCCAGTCAAGTGTCTGAGAGGAAGACAGGTAGAGGCTTTTAGCTCAGAGAAAATAAAGGGGCTTTCAGGCAGGGCTGATACTGGGCCACAGAAGAATATGATGAATTATGGATGGTCCTCTAAATAGCAAGTACAGTTCCTTTGCGGCCTGCATTGTGTGAACCTCTCCATACCCATCCTGACCGTTCAACCTAACCGCTAATTCTCAAATGCATCTTGCTGAATGGGGAGGTTAACTACATTCTTACATCTACAGATATGAAAGTTCAAGCTTAAATTGTTTTTATCATCCTGATAGTGCATTTCTAGAGTTTTACAATGTAATATTTAACAGCATGCTATTTGGATTAAGCCCAGTTGGCAGCTTGATATAATCCTGATGATATTTCATGTCAAAACAAGAAAACCACAGCACAGCTTCGCTTAGGTTTAATCTGAACACATCTCACTTTACAAATCACTCCCCTCTGCACTGACCAAAAACACAGCAAAATCACAACAATGTTAATAATGTTTTGGTGTCACAAAGTCAAACTTATCCTGGACAACCAGCACAACCATCTAGATAGAAAAAGCTCTGCATCGACAGACGGTGAACAACGGCAACAGACACGTTCGTCGGGTTTTGTAAGATCAGTGTGTTACCCTTGTAAGCATCTGTTGCCGTTGGTTGGTGCTTGTTTTCGCAGACTGAACATGTTGAATTGGCGTTTGTTGGGTCTTGGAATGTCTGAGAAGTGACGTACTGTAATCCGGTGACTGTCGGTGTCGGTACATTGAAATAAGCCGTAAAACAACACAATGTCAAGGGACGCGTAAATCTCAAATCGATAATTCACTTTAATAGACCATTGTGCAACAAACTGGTAAGCTCAGCCATCTGCAAAAGGCTGTAAAGACAACACCAAAGGAAATAGCTAAAGATCATGCAAATCACACAAACTCAAATCCAGCATCTAGGCTTTTCTCAGAAGAAATCATTGTAGCAAACTGATACCTTGAAAACACAATTTTATTTACCAGCAGGACTGCCTACCCTGACCCTGACTCTCAGAGATTGTGAAATCAATAAGAATTGACTGGAATTGTGGAATTAATGTGTCCTTGCTGAATAAAAGTATTCATTTATTTTTAAAAGAATGCTAATGTAAGTCAGGTCTTTGCAACGCAAGAAAGAACATATATCATTGAGGCCACTTTAAAGTAATGAAAAAAACATTTCTATGAAAAACAAACATTTAATTACATTTTACTGTTCGTATAATGTGAGTATTTACATTTAATACAATAAAAGGGAACACATTCTGTGTGCATGCCATCAGAGACTAGTATAATATTAATAATAACAACAATATTCAAATCTTCATTTGCTCATGTCCACCACAAAAAATACAACTTTACTCAAGAATATACCATTCTGAACCCAACACGGCACTCTAACCATGAAGAAAATGCCATAAATAACTAAGAGAAGCAACTTGTGCTGCAATTCCGGTCCATTGAAATCAGGAGGCACAAAACCATTTCCGCTGTAGGGTAGATGACTCCTGCAGAAATGGTGATAGGAAAACTGATAGGATGAGTCCCTGAGGATCTAAAGAGGTGGATGGTATGAAGAGATTGTTCAAACCGAAGCCTGCGCTACACACTCATAGAAATACACTATGTAAACGCACAACAGGAAATCAGACATGGCAGGTCGAGTTATGTTATCCCACCATTTAAAAAAATAAAAGAACTGGATTGGCATATCATCGCACAACTGACATAATACTCCAGAGGTCGGCAATGAATTTTACAGGTCAAAGTGAAAATTAATAAAGAGAAAAAGAATACCTCCATTCCAATATGAGCGAGAAAGCAACAAGACTGATCGCGGGGTGGAATGAGCCTAAAATTATCACTAATGAATAGAAATTATAATCCATAAATACTATATATGGTCCCGCCAGGTACGCATTTTCAAAACCTGTAACTCTTGAGAACGAATAACACACTCAAAGTAAATACTACCAGCCAACTCTTCTTCATTAGTAAATAAATCAAGCATGCTCGAGACTAAACAAAGCAAACTGCAATAATAAACGGTCACTCCGGAAGATGCAATCAGACGAGTCCCAGCAGAGCGTGACCTTACCCTTCTTACTGTAAAGCCACAGCATACAGTGTCGGAACATAGCAGTGGGTGAGGGCATGGGGAGAGTGAACGCACCCCCGGCAGGGCGGATGCGAAGGGGGGGTGGAGGAGGACAGATGAGCCAGTGAGAGAAGGTGGAGGCTAGAGGCTAAAAACCTGGAGCTCAGCAGCCTTGCGTAACTCTGCGGTGACACTGTCTGTTCTCCCCCGTTTCTCCAAGAGTTCTTCCAGCTTCCAGCTCAGTCCGAGAGCCTCCGAATTCAATTCTTAAAGCTATGAAATCTGCAGATCGTCCCGGTCCGTGGTCGCAAGAGATAAGCCAGACAAATGCACCAGGCCTAATGGATGTGGATTGAGTGCGCGCGACTGATGCGAATTAAGTGTAGGACGTGTTTGCATTAGAACGCTGGTTACTGATGGCATAATCCTCTTTAAAATCAAAATGAAAAAGAGCATGTGGGGGAGAATGAGTAAGCAAGAGCAAAAATAAACAGAGTGGAAAGAGGAGAGGAGGGACGAGGAGCATGGAGAGAGAGAGAGAGGGAGAGAGAGAAAGAGAGAGAGAGAGCAAGACAAGGCACACGTGATGGCCGCACTTTAAACATTGGTTAAAAGCATCACGGCGAGAGGTGCCAAAGAACAGAAGATGAGAGAGGAGATGGACGAGACAAAGCCCCAGAAGAACAAGAGAACGGAGACCTCACCCTGAAAATGGAAAGTCTTCTGGTCCACGGTAATGGTGAAAGTGCTGTCGTCCTCGTCATCGATTCCAATCACAGCTCCCTGCAAAAAAGAAACGCAGCGAAAGCCATTCAGACTGAGGGACACGTCATTCCCTGCTCTCTCTTTCTCTACGTTCCTCTGCCTCACTCCCTTACGCACATGAGGAGAGAAGAAAAGGGGTGGGAAAGAATGGGTGGAGTAAGGGAGATAAAAAGAAAGAAAGGGAGAGGGGAACAAGGCAGGAAGGGAGGGAAAAAGAAAAGAGAGAAAGAGGAAGGAGATGTAAATTGAGAAAGGAGGACAGAGAAAGAGAGAGAGAAACTGCAGCACATTCTGTAAGTATTCCAGGACCAGAGGAAAAACATGCGACTATTAACTCTTTCATCCCTGCTGAACGACCACAACAGATATAAAATAACATAAAACATTAAAGAGAGTGGCCTGAAAACTTGCCAGGGGTTTATTAAAGAAAACGCTGAAAACATAAAGGAAATTACATTTTAACTTTAAATACAGATGTACCAAGCAGTGCTTTTACTGGTAACTGAGAGGAAGACAACAAGAACGGCTCACAGCAGATCAGACCACAGGCCTTGAGAAAAATAAGCCAACGCCCAAAGCATTTTTAACGTCTGGTTAAATTTAAGTTGACTCGCTCTCAGACAAGAATCAATATCTTATTTACGACATTAATTAAAGCTGTGCAATACAGGAGATACACAAAACCCTTTAACAAACACTTGTCAGAAATTTCAGCCATCTAAAATGAAGCATTACTATTGGCATTATAGGGATTAGGAACATAAAACGTGTGATAATGTATTTTACTGTCTCTAGCCTGTTTTTAAGCAGTAGACTATGACTAAAATACTTACAATACCATGTAGCCTTAAGTTTAACTCATTAATTCTATTCTCTATATTATAACAATTCTCCTCTGCATTAAATCTACACATTTCATGATTGTCCTCTGCATATTAAGATGAAGAGTGTGCCATCTGCTGGTGAAGAGTTTTCACAGCATTGTGTTTAATAGGTGAGGCATTTCACTCACCTCATGAACAAGACGCATATAAACACTGGTTTGTGTGAGGTTCTAATAATTCCAGTCAAACAAATCTTAATGCTAAACTGTATAAAGACCTTATGCAACATTTTTGGGAAGGGCCCTTGTTCTAATATCACAATGCTCCTGTATACTAAGCGAGGCCTACATAGAAATGTTTGACTAAATCTGATGTCGAAGAACTGCACAGTTCTGCTCAAAACCCAGACCTGAACCCCTATTATTAGACACCGTAGGGACTCACTAATAGATGCATTCTACCTCTATTAAAAATACAATGTATTAGCCATAAAATCATGTCACATACTTATTGGAAATTCTTCATCCATGCTATAATATCCTGATGGCAGATTCTCAAGGGCAGCCAGGGTGAAATTAATAGTATAGCCAAACAAGAATAATAGTCAGAATGAGGACAAGCAGAGACATGAGTTATTCACTGAAATGATGGACAGGAAAAAAAGGAGTGAGACCAGATTCAACCTCGTCCTGCTTTAATAATAAAGAAAGCTTCTCACCCGAAGTCGCACACAGCCTCTTCTAGAGCCACGCATCATCTTGTCCTTGGACTGAAGGAGGAGACAGAGTGATAAAAAGAGCGGTTTGATTAATGACCAACACAGTGCTGAAATACTTCTCATTTTGATGAAGAAGATTAAAAAAAATTCACAAATTGATATGTTGGGTCAAAGACCATACATGCAATAATAACCAACCTGGATTTTATGATATACAGTATAAAAATGGCAGAACGTTTAACGTTTTAATATGACATCCTTTATATTATATTATTTGATAATACTTCTTAAATTATTCATATAATTATATGGTAGTATAACTTAGACTTAATGGGGTACTAGAATAAACTATTTACACACACACAATAAATATAATTGTAAATATATATATATATATATATATATATATATATATATATATATATATATATATATATGAATGTGTGTGTGTATTAAGGTGAAGGTATATACGTATATATAATATGAAAGTATCACTTTCAGCTTTATATCTGACAGTTTGTCAGTTGACAATCAGTTCGAGTTGTTGTTTTGATTATATGCAGTATTAGCGTCAGAGTAAACAAGGAGGATAGTAGAGATGATTTTTACCCATTTAACATTCGTTGACAGTGTCAATAACCAATCAATGGCTGAAAAAAAATCTATGCCTTACATGAGAGCTCTAGCTGTGGATGATTTACTGACAGCAACAGCAGCTCTTAGCTTAGCTAACGTTATTTATCTTGTGTTTGAACATTCTAGATGTTTTCGGATGCTAGACATTGTAGAAATTAAAGCTAGATATATGCGTTAACACATTTAATACCCTGCAGCTAATGCGTTAAAAACAGCGGTCACATGTGAACGCCTCAACCCTTCAAAATGTGCAAACTAAACTATACTACTGTAAGCATTTTTTCCAAGGGAGGTGTCCTTCCTGTTGGCAACACATCGAGTCTATCTGCTCATTGGCTAATGGCTTCCCCAGCAAAGCCTGGATTGGCTGAAGTCGCAGTCACTCAAGCAAACCCCGCCCTAACCAGCTGAGATTCCCAACTCCTGACAGGCCTGCAAGTGCTCGTTTCCCTTCCTATTAAACGATAGTAGAACGGGACACTAAGCGATCAACCCTCTCTCATATCTCGCAGCCGTTCAAGAAAGACTTACAGTATAATATGACAGCAACCCGGCGTTATAGTCCAGTACGAACCAGCGGTACTGCCACCCCTTCATGACGTTAGTCCATTTGCTCAGCGGCCCCTCCATGATGGACGCCATTTTTACACTTTGCCTGAGCGGCGCTCGCGGGGAGGAGTAGTGCGCGCCGCGGCGAGAAAAAACGTGCGTCTGACGTCACATGCTGAACTATGGTTTACTTTAATAACTGTCATTACAAGAACGACTTCTGGAAGTAATAACTTGGATGTTACATATGTGCAATATATTATGTTTGTATATTGACTTTTGAACAAAGCGGCACAAAATGAATATTAGTAATATAATAACAGGTCAAACTGTGGAAACTGAATAGTTATGAAAACTATAAGCTATGCATAGCCTATGTAATGGAAATTGAATAGTTATGAAAACTATAAGCTATGCATAGCCTATGTAATAAACTAGAAGGTCTGGGGAATTTGTGACAAATACTGTTTAAAATACTTTATTTTTCATGGTAGCTAGGTTAAATGTGGATAGTCTTGTGATTTTTGTTTAGTCAAAGTCTGTTATAGTTTTAGGCAGTGTGAAACTGTTAGCCTATCTGTATCTGCACTTTTTATACTAAGAGCAATATAGACAGTTTGTTTTGTTTTGTTTTACACAATAGAATTGCCCAATTTTACATGCGTACTTCTGAAAGCCAAAGAATATGCCTATTTGGAAATGATAAAAAAATAAACTCTTTATATGCATTAAAAATGTATTAGTTGAAGCACGTGTGGTGATTTGTACTCTCCTTCTTCTGCATATTAAGATTGATAATAAAGAACTAGAAACAAGGACATTTTATGGCATAAGATTATAATTTCTTTAATATTAAAGGCCGGGTCAGTAACATAATTAAAAATTTGGAACTTCTTTGTACCAGTGAGATACTATTAATACCTATATATATGTATATACCTACTACTATATCTTTTTATTAATATTTTGAATTATTTTTTTATTGTTTTATTGTAATTTTAGCCAATGTTTTGGGTTTTTTTTTGTGTGTGATAAAAAAAATATAAATGATTTTATATCGTTTATTAAACATGCAATATAAAGTTATGTTTTTATTTTATTTCAGTTTTAGTTGTAGTTATTGTAATACATCAAGTTAAACTAAATGAAAATAATAAACGTTGCTTTGGCAACCATCTGAAATAAGCTCTTTTATAAGCCTATATTCTATATTATTTCAGTTAATGTTTATTTTAATTTAAGGAACGGAAAGTGATTTTTATGGTTTCAGTTAACTATAATAACCCTACTTTGTACAAAATATTGTTTTCCACAGTGCATAAATAGAATTCAATAGAACAGAATAGAAAAGAATACAATGTCTCGTACTATTGTTACTGTATGTCATCATGGCTTATGATGAAAACCAACAGCGTTTGTGGTGGTATATACTGCGCTCTAGTGGCCATTATTTCATAATGTAGTCTGTGCATTTTATCGCAATCACAAACGTTCCTTTATGCTTGTTTCCGTCCATACTTATTTTCTTGTTACACTATAACAAATTCATTTTTTTTAGACCTCTACCTCTCGTCTCATCATGTACTGTTGTATGTTAAGGTAAGATATTCTGCTAAATGTTAAGGTAAACTAATTTGCCTTCGCCGTTTTAGAAAGTTTTGCTTTTACAATCCCACCAGTGAGAACATAGCGACCTTTGACACACTTATAAACAAAGAAAAAAACAGCAGCAAACTGCGTAAGAAGAATCGTTTTTAACAGAAATATCAATGCAAAGTGAAAGGTATTGCTTTGTTGCTTTGAACAATTTATTAAAATGTATTATTAAAACACATTATTATGATATTGTATAGTACTATATTTATGTATACACGTTTATACCTGGTGCAGGGCTTAAGTATTTCGTCTCTAATATTTCAGCTCAACATTGACACCTGCTAATTCATATTTCTTGCGCGTTAGCATGTTTGTGTACAAAACTTCAAAACACTTTAATTTCTGCAATGACAAATACCAACTTTATTGTATTGCATCAATGATACAATGAGTCATAAATAAGCGTAGGTGTCTTCTTTACCTCACAAGCCCAATTTATAATTTCTAAGAGATCCATATATAACATGCATGTCTCTTATTCCACCAGGTCTTGCCATATTAAAGGGAATAAATTCATACAACTCACTAGAGCATCATTCTCTCAAAATCCACAGTCATGGGATTCATCATTAAAGCTTCCCAGCTGCACTGTATACCACTGCACACATTCACCTGTTTCAGGAAGTGTGTGGCAACCCTTGATGCACGGGACACATCAGCCAGCAGCATCACATCGGTGTATGAGCTCCACTGTGCGCAGGAGACGCCTGCCAAGTGCCTTTCCAGTTCTAGATGGAACATTTCATCCAGCTCTCAGACATGTATATGAAGCGAATCTCAGGAACAGTCTGATCTGTCAGCAAAAGTAAATCGGATTCACGGTCATTGAAGATTTTTACCTTTACGTTACAGTATTTCCCTTATCATAAAATTGATCACATATGTGATATTCACCCCATGTAATGTTGTCTTGTTTCATCAGATACCTTGAACACAAGGAAAAAGTAATGAAGGGTGGTGGTGAAAACGCCATAGAACGGCATACGCAGAGGAATCGGAAGGTCCTGGTACGAGACAGACTCCGCATGCTGCTGGATGATGAAGATTATTTAGAACTTTCTCCTTTCGCCGGACTTGGGCTGCCCTATGGAGACATTCCAGCAGCAGGCTGTCTCACAGGTACAGGAATACAAAATATAGAGAAAAGTGTTATGGTTTATAAAATAAATAAGTAATCAATTTTACTAGGCATTGAAAAAGAAAAAGAAAAAAAAGGTAAAATAATTTCAGTAATGCTTCTTGAATTTTTTTTAAAATGAAGATTGCATGACTAAAACATTGCAATCAAAATACATAAATATTGTTAATAATCAATAAATAATAAATAAAATCGGTTACATTTTATTTTAAGGTGTCATTGTTACAGTGAAATTATATATTTAAGTACTGAGTAATATTAAGCAACTACATGTACTTACTATAGGGTTAGGGTAGGATTAGGATTTGGTTTAGGGTTAGTTGCATGTAATTATGTATAATTTACTGTTATTACTATGGTAAGTACATGTAACATATGTAACAAGGACGCTGTAAAATAAAGTGTTACCATAAAATTAAATAAATATGGCCTTTTTTCTCTCTCTTTTTCAAATTCACCATTCAAACACAGAGGGTTGTTTACTTACTGTTCTGTATATTTGTTCGACATAATATTAGACTTATTAGACTTGAATTAATATGAAAATATTTGTGCATAGGTATTCCTCTCAAACGGTTTGCTTAGTAACAGTGTTATTGTTTTCCACAGGAATTGGTCAAATTAACGGACTTTGGTGCATGTTCAGCGCTAATGATGCCACTGTGAAAGGAGGTACAGCGTATCCCATCACAGTTAAAAAGCAGCTCAGGGCGCAAGTCGTGGCTATGCAGAATCGTTTGCCTTTCGTTTACTTGGTGGACAGTGGTGGCGCATTTCTGCCTCTTCAGGTAACTTGCATTTCTTGCCATGAAGATCTCTGAAATCTCTTAATAGTGCAGTAATAGTTGTGCAATTGCTTTCAATAGTCAGAGATCTTTCCTGATAAAAACCACGGAGGACGCACCTTTTACAATGAAGCAGTTATGTCAGCAATGAAGATTCCTCAGGTAGTAAATAGTCATTAAAATATTTTAGAATAAACAGTATATATATATATTATGTATATATATATATATATATATATATATATATATATATATATATATATATATATATATATATATATATATATATATATATATATATATACACACAAATCTGATGCAATGTGATGTATTGACCTCTAGGTGTCAGTAGTGTGTGGGTCATGCACAGCTGGTGGTGCCTATGTCCCCACTATGTCTGAGGAGGCGGTGATTGTCCACAGGATAGGAACAATATTTTTAGGGGGTCCACCCTTGGTGAAGGCTGCAACTGGGGAGGAGGTTTCTCCAGAGGACCTGGGAGGAGCCAGGCTACACTCAGAGTATGCTGTTTCCATTGCGTGATTGCATTCTCTTACATGATGATCTCTCCAGAGCAGTGGTTCTTAATCCCTGTATTTCCCCAACCATGTTATTGATTGATGAGTATTGATGAATATGTGGTGCTTTACAGGCCCAGCGTTGCCTCACTGATTGTCTGATTGTTAAAGCAGAATAGAGTATTCAAACTTATGTAAACCAACTGCACACCTCCTATAATATAATATAATATAATATAATATAATATAATATAATATAATATAATATAATATAATATAATATTAATAAAATGAAATATAAAAGTAATTTCATCTCTCTAATAATAAGAAAATTATAAATAAAATATATAGAGAATAGAGTATTCAATAGAATATTCAAACATATGTAAAACAATTGCATACATCCAGTATAATATAATATAATAAAACTAATATTGTAAATACATATTAACACCATTATAAATGCATCCTGCATATATATGCTCAGCTGATAATAATATAATATTTTATAATAAAAGGAAATACAAATTGCATACCACTAATTTATAAATAAAATATGATTAATATGATATAATAATTAAACATAATGCTAATATTGTAAATGCATCCTGCATAGATTTGCTCAGCTGATATAATAGTATAATATATTATAATGATCATAATATCAATACAATGAAATACAAAGTAATTGCATCCCTCTAATAATGAGAAAATTATTAATAAAATATTATAATATATTAATTGAACATAAAACGAATATTTTAAATGCATATTAACAAAATTATAAATGTACCCTGTATATATGCTCAGCTGATAATATAATAACAAAGTAATTGCATCCCTCTAATAATAAGAAAATTATAAGTAAAATACTATTTATATAATATAATAATTGAACATAATACTAATATTGTAAATGCATATTAACAATATTATAAATGCATTCTGCATAGTTTTGCTTAGCTGATGAAGACTTTGCATCTATTTTTATTGTAAATTTCTTTTCTCCTTGCCTAAATCTCCAGAGTGAGTGGCTGTGTGGACCATTTTGCCACAGCAGAGAATGAGGCATATGAGTGTACCAGAAACATCATCTCCACCCTAAACTATGAGCTCCCAGAGGAAGACGACACTCAGGTTGAGGAGCCCCTGTACAGCACAGACGATCTCATGGGCCTTGCACCTCGTTGCTACAATCACAGCATGGATGTCAGACTGGTAAGGACTCTTACACCATACATGCTGATGTTTCAAATGGTTTGTGGGTGTTCATTTACTCATTTCTTTCTTTCAACTCTGTTTAGATTGTGAGTCGCCTGTCCGATGGTAGTCGGTTTCAGGAGTTCAAGGCCCGTTACGGAACCACCCTCCTCACTGGGTTTGCCAGAATTGAAGGGTAATGGTAGTTGGATTTTTTTGATGAGATATTTTAAATATTGAGTAAGTGGCATGTTAAATGTCTTTCTACAAACTAAAAAATGTCATCACCATTATATCCCAGTATTAAAACACAACATTAAGTGCATAACTTGTTTCTAGGTGACTAAAACCAATCAGAGGACACTGTTTAGACAGTATCATGGTAGAAAAGTAAATGTAAAGATAAAACTATTAACCCTGTTAACTTGAAAATTAGATTTTATGCTCCTGCAAGTCTGACCAATCAGATCTGAGCAGGATGTGGATTAAGAAAAGGAATCTTTTTCTACTGAGATTTCAGATCTTGGGGAGCCAATCTCCTCGAGCACCTTTTATCCGATCAAACAAAGAGCGTCTCTGAGAGCTGCTTTGTTGCCATGGCAATGTGAAACTCATACCAAATGAATGTGAAACCAAAAGGATAAACATACGTCAGAGATCCTCAGGGGTTACGTCATGTTTAACATTATTACTCTGTATTTTTAATTTAACACTTTACAATAAGGTTTCATTAGTTAACTACTTTAGTTAACATGAACTAAGAATGAACAATACTTTTACAGCTTTTATTAAACTAAATACTTACTAATGCATTATTAAAATCAGAAGTTATATTTTTAACATTAGTTAAACTAACATTAATAAAGATTAATACTGTAACAAATGTATAGCTTATTGCTATCTCACGTTAAATAATACATGTTAACAAATGATAGCTTATTGTAAAGTGTTGCCATTTTTACTTTCACCTTTACTTAATTAGCCATAGCAATCATTACTGCATTAATTGCTCATACTTTATAGTTTATACCACATCATTTGTGCTATGTGAGGAGAGTTTTTTTTTTTTTTAAACCTTTAACCCAGTGGACAAAAAAACAAGTGAATAAATCTTAGAAATTTACATTAAATGGGCAATATCTTGAGGCCAGAATTTCATGAAGGCTTATTACAATCAGTTAACCCAGAAGTTGCTCTGAACAGCTTAACAACCGCATAGCAACCGCATAGCAATGCCCCGGCAACCACCCAGAACATAATATCAGTGTCTGTCAATTTTGCATTTTGCATTATTTATTATTGCATTTGCAGTTACATATTGAGAAAATGTAAAAATCTAGTTTTCTTTCTTTACTATGATTAGATTTAAAACTGGTTTTATTCTTCCCCTCAATCTTCAGACTTCAGATTGGAATTGTGGCAAATAACGGAGAGCTGACGTATGAAGCTTCCTTGAAAGGCAGTCACTTTGTTCAGCTGTGTGACCAGAGGGACATTCCTCTGATCTTCCTGCAGAACACGGCACCAGAACCTGCACACACACACTCACAAACCAAGGTGCATCAGAAGACATTTATATGCAGACTTTCCATTAGATTCTGTGTGTTTGTGAATGTAAAATGTCTACAAAGTTTCTAAGATCAAAGTGCGTGATAAATGGAGTTATTGTCTCCTAAACAAAAGAATGACTCTGAACTGCCTGAAACAAGTCATCAGTAATCCCAGTCTTACTTCCTGCACAAACTTGCATAGGTTTGTAACAAATGTACATAATTCCAGCCTGTGGTCTTCTTTGTCCCACCCCTCAAACCCTGTAGTTGTAGGAGAGGCCTGGAAGAGTTTGGTTTTGTGTTGTCAACATGTTGAAAAGATGTGTTTTATGCACAAATCCACTTGCATGCACTTCCAAAGGATGAGGACTCGGGCTCGAACTGATACGGTATTGGATCAACGCCATCATGTCTGTTTGTATCTCGAGTGCCGGGAAGCGTCCAGAGCTGAAATTCAGATATGGTAATTGGCGTTTTGTTTCGGACACGTACTGCAAGTGGTAGACCAATCACAACAGACTGGGCCATCTGACCAATCAGAGCAGAGTAGGCTCTCGGAAGCAGGGTTTAGAGAGACCAGATCCATGATCGAAGCATTTCAGACACTGAGAAATGTTTTTTTTTTTAATCTTGGATGCATGTAAACCTATTGTAGGAAACTTCCAAAACAAAACCAGAAACCTTTAAAATAGCAAAATAAGGGCACTTTAAAACATGCATATGATATACAGAAAACTGCAGTAGTTTCCACTTTGATACAAAGATGTTTTTTTAATGGAATGTTATCTGGCCCTGCTCGCACGCCATCTTGTTTTACTTTGTTGCTTGCTCTCTTTTCTCCCTCCCTCACTTTATTCCTCTAAACCTCTCTTTCTGTTTCCCATCACCCTTAGGCAGAGCTCAACACTAACAGACTGAAGGCTCAGGGCTCCATGATGTCTGCTGTGGCTTGTGCTTCTGTTCCCAAAATTACTGTGGTTATTGGAGGATGCCATGGAGGTGACAGCTATGCTATGGTCAGTCTGTAAACCCATTATTTTGATGTATATTAACACACTGAGTAGTTTAATACATTTTCTGAACCCTTTTTTATTAGTGCGGAAGGGCTTTTGACCCTAACTTCCTGTTCCTGTGGCCCAATGCAAGAGTGTCGATTTTGGCCCCAGGCCACTCGGATGCATTTGTGCAGACTGAAGAGGAAATTACACAGATTAATGAGATGTAAGAGTCAGTGCAACAGGATGTCCATAACTGGCTGTTTTAAAGGTGTATAAAAAATAAAATAATTATTTATGTCTATGTAAAGGTTGGAGGAAGAGAGTTCAGCATTCTTTTCCACCAGCAGACTGTGGGATGATGGTGTTATTCTACCTCAAGACACCAGAAAGGTAAAAGAAAAGAGAAACCAAATTTATTTGTTTTCTATGTGGTTTAGGTAATGCATTTTTCACTGTTACAAATAATAGACCAAAGAGCACAGACATGAATCCCGACTTTTCACTGGATGGCCTTAATGAATAACAGCTGTTGAGGTTTTCAGTGGAGTCACTGAAGTAAATCCAAGTGCTAACAGCACTGGATAACTTAAAGCGGCAAAACTTGTGCTCTTAGTTAAAACTTTTTATAATAAACCAAAATATTTCTTTAAAATAAACGCCACTTGTTTTGATATTTAGTAATCTAATGCAATGAAAGAGAAGTTGAGATAGTTTTTTCTTAAATTTTGTGAAGTATATCTGAGTCAAACGGCTTCTTGAACAAGAAAAAAAAATGTAGGGCGGGACTTGATTTTGTTTATCGGGAATTGATTGGATGGTTGTGGTTTGCTATTGCTGTGATGTCATGTGAGTGACAGGTTGTCCCGCCCTCGAGCCAGTAAACACAGGACAAGATGTCACTGCAAATGGGAGGGGAAGTCATTTATAATAAATACTGCAATATTCCATAAAACATAAGATTTTCTTCAAAATATGTATTGCACTTTTGAGTTTGAAAATAAAAGCTTTATAAAATATCTCCTTCTGTTTCCTTTTAGGTTTTGAGCAAGTGTCTGAAAATCATTAAGCAACAAGAGTATCAATTGTCCAGAGAGAAGATGAGGACTCCTTTTCTCCGACTGTAACACTACCAGAAACCTCAGTGGACTTTATAAACTTGTATAAGGTCTTTTATTAAAGTTATAAACTCACACATATCTTTATTTTAATGACAGTTTGCCTGTTGTCAGCAGCAGTGCCTTACTGTTGTTATTTTCTGGCTGATGGAAAATAAACAATTGTACAAATGGAATTATACTTGTGAAAAAATAAATGAAGTAGAAATTATATTTTTGAAACAAACAATCAAGTCTTATAGTTGATTCAAACAGTACACATTACCAAAAATCTGTAGCATTATAAGCATATCAGGTCATATAACTGGCCCAATTAAAATAGCAACAATAACATGAAATTATATTACATGTAAACTAAAAAATAGTCTGTTTACCAACATACAAAGTCGTGTTTATGATCCTCTAAGGTTTGTACATGCCATGGAGAGTGACAGGAATGATGACATCAACCTCTGCACGTGCTATTTCTGTCAGGTCAGCGGCATTGAGTATGAGGAGGAACGCTGGCTTCTGGGAAACTCCTGGTTTTACTACAATACTCAGAAGAACACCTGAGAAAAGCACAAGAAAGATTTATTTATTTCAAGAGAATAAACAGATCTGAAATACATGTTTGTTTAGTAATGTTAGAAATACCGTCATCTTCTTCTTTAGCATCAGGGCTTTGCACAAACAGTGCTTCGGATGGATAGGCATCTGGCTCCTGCCATATCCATGTTTCTTTGCTTTTCACATTCAACTTGCAAATCTAAAACCCCACAAAAATTCAACAAATCACACACTGAGCAAACGTTGACATGAAAAATGTCTTCTGTACCATGTCACACCCACCCGGTCTGGAATAAAGTGGTTTAGCCCGAGTCCATAAGCAAAGGTGTAATTTTTTCCACAGTATTTGCTGTAGTTGATCTGAGGAAACTCAAAAGCTGAAACACAAAAAGAACCGAGAGAGAAAATGTATTGAATCTACTTTATAAATGGTCACACGCATCACACACATGACCAGCGTCGGCCAATAGTGAGCCTATGTTCTGACGTACAACCCCAGCCACTGTAGTCACTTGGACTATTTTAAACATTGCCTTTACTAACTTTCTGGGCCGGCAAGTTTCAATAACATAGAAGCCTATGGAGGAGTGAGACAGCTCTCAAATTTAATCAAAAATATCTTAATTTGTGTTCCGAAGATGAACGAAAGTCTTACGGGGTTGGAACAACATGAGGGTGATTAATTAATGACAGAATTTTCATTTTTGGGTGAACTAACCCTTTAAGTCATAAGTCAAGTTAGTTCATAGTGAGAATTGGATCCTAATCTAAAGTGTGGCTAAATTTTAACTAGGTATTGAATATCAATATAATAATCCAAATAATTTTTGTTATATCAATTTTTATTTTTATTTATTTATTTTTTACAGAATTAAAAAAAACATGGGATTTGCGCATCTAATGATTAAAATTTAAATGGACACCAAAGTTGACCATATTCATGGAAAATGCCAGTTAAGGGGTTACTTGTGTCATTTGGTGTTGAATTATTTACCCTGACGCGGTCCAGAGAAAAGAACCTCAGGTTCGAGCCAAACGCTTCCATCACTGCCCATGACAGCAGTAGCTGTGGTGTATGGAAGAGAAACCAAATTCTTCCCCTGCTCTTCCTGCAAAAACAATGAAATAAACGAATTAAAAGACTGTTAAAAGGAATGCTTTTTTGGATTGTAATGACAAAGACAAAAAGATCAAGAAACAAACTGAAGTCAATCTTTCCAATTCAAGTCAATCTGAACTCAATTGCTCTCGAAGTGAATTAGGATCATGATATCCAGGGTTATTATAGTTAACTAAAACCAAAACTAAAACCATACAAAATGTTGCTACTTGATAAGCTTATTTTATTTCAGCTAGTTTCCAGGGAAACATTTCTCATTTTCATTCAGTTTAACTTGATGTACTTAACTAAATTAAAAATAAAAATTAATAAAAACTATATACACATATAAAAAAACAATAAAAATGACAAAACAAACAAACAAAAAAAAAACTAAAACTTTACAATTGAAATGAAAAATATAAAACATTGTTGTTACTTGAAACAATATATATATATATATATATATATATATATATATATATATATATATATATATAAAAATCTACTTGCCAAGGAAACATTTCTCATTTTCATTTAGTTTAACTTGATGTAATAAAATTTCTACAATTAAAATGAACAGAAAATATACAAATAAAGATTAATTCAAACTATTAATACAATTCTATCAATCTCAAAGACGCTGAAATAACACTGATATCCCTCACCCTGTGGATGTCCAGTGGAAGCACGTATCTCCGCACCTCTGGCTGTGGAGCTCTCATGGCTGCTTTTTTGAGTTCCTCCCAATTTTGCCTCACGTTTGCCAAATATAGATAATTATACACAAAGTCATACCTGTCAATCAGAGAAAGGGGACCACAGATGATCACCACTGTATCACATTTTCTCTCCTCCGGCCATGTTTCCTGCCATTATCAAATGCATGTGCAAAGTGTTTTTGTTGTGTTTTGTTTGGGATTTTTTTATTTAAAGCTTCAATAAATATAAAAAAACAAGTAATCATACCCTTTCCAAGTGCAAAGGTCAACAACAATAAAGCCTTGGTCCTCATAACAGTTAATGTGATGGAAAACATTAAAGGCAGATGTTCTGAATTTGTGGTTGATGTATTCTCCAGGATTCTTGGTAGCCAGATGAAACCATGTCTGGGAATGTCACCAAATAAAATAGGATGAGGCAACATACAAAATACCTAGAGCATTTTTCCCCCTTCCAAAACAAATAATTAACCACGATTTGAAGATGATATAACACAAGTAAGCTCGGACTTACACCCATTCTGTCATTTGACTCAAAGCAGTCCATGTAGTTTGTCCCTCTGATGCTCCAAGAAGTCAGAAATTTCAGCAGATTGATCTTCACCGGAGTCTCAACAAACACAAAGTGGTTCTCCGTCATGCCAAAGCTGTATAATATATATCATTATATTAGTTATTAATATTATTATTTAGAAAATATCATATTATATTACCAACCTATGGACGTAGGATGGTTTGAATCTCTCACTGCTTGGAAACTGAACCAAAACCTTTGACTTTTCAATTGGATCGGATTTATCTGATTAAACAAATAATAAAAAAGTCAAACACCTTCTCATAAAGCATTAATAAGACCCTTTTATGCCAACAAAGCATTTTACCAACCTTCTTGTGGTGGAGGGATCTTGACAATGTTGTAGGCCAGCGACATGTTCTTCCCAAAGCAGTTTCCAATGTTATATACAGTACCGTCTGGTTCAGTATGTGGATGTGCAGTCACACCATTGACTGAGAGATAGTTGCAGAGGTCCACCTATGGGCAAGTAGAGATGGTACAGTATTTATGCTTTTGTTAATGGGCTGAAAACTAGGCGACAGAACAAAAGCCGGAAACACTTTGTTTTGATGGTCCCTTTTAGACATTCTGTTGACTACAAGTAACGTTGCACCTCCATGTCAACTAACTCTCATTAGAGTATTAGTAGACTGTCTGCTTAATATCAGCTAACATTTTATTGTCGTGGTCCTCCAACAGACATTCTACTGACTATAAGTAACTTTGCAAGCATGTCAATGTAACCCTACCCCTAATAGTCTACTAAATCATAATCAACTAACACTCTAATCAGAGTTAGTTGACATGTAGGTGCAACGTTACTAGTATAAAGGGATCATCGTTTTAAAATGTAACCCAAATTCCAACCTTTTTTATCGTTTCGAGGGTATCAGGATCAACTTTGGTTATGTAGTTGGTTTCCGTGCAGGCATAGAAGTCCTCACCGATGGGGTAGATGTTGACAAGGCAGTTGTCTGTCACCTCAATGCCTTGAAAGTAAGTGAAAAATCTGCACCAAAAGTGGATGCACAATTGAGAGTAAATATTTTATGGCATTATAATTCTATTCCTAATTTAAATTAAATATAAAATACTTTCCAGACCTGGAAAATATGTTTTTGCATGGATCTGGATACGCAGTGGTGCCAAACTCTGTGATCACCACCCTTTTCTCCGTCATGGCTCTGACATAAGCATCACTTCTGATAAACCTGAAGTTCAAGATGCCAGTTAATATGCATTTTAAGTAAAATCTCAGTTCTTTATTGTATAAACCACTTTTCACATAACAAATCAGTCCAGGCATTTAAACTCAGTTATGATATGATGGTCCACTTTACACATTCTACCAACTATAACTTGCAACTAATTTGCAATTACATGACAACCAACTCTTGTTTAAGTATTAGAAGACTGTTAGGTTAGGGTTAGTAGAATAAGTTGACAAGTAGACCTAGTTGCAAAGTTATAGTAAGTAGAATGTCTGTTGAGGGACCAACAAAATAAAGTGTTATTAAGCAGACAATCAACTAATACTCAAATGACTGGTAGACAGTTGACATGTAGTTGGAAAGATACTTATAGTTAGGAGAATGTCTAAGTGCTACAAAGTGCGACCATTATTGCAAAACTTTTAGGTAGTCATAAACTCAATTTGGGATGCAGTTTATTTATATATTTGGGCACAATAAACAGAGGGTTTTACCTGCGGTGATAGGTGACATGTCCATCCTTCAGGTCAAACTTGTGTATGAGAGCCTGGCCATCAAAAAGATGGTATAAAGGTTCATCTCCAATCTCAAAGAGCCCAGGGCCCATCCGGAGCAGACTGCCAGTAAGCCATGCAGGGATTTTGCCTGCAGAGAGTGAGAGAAGGTTCACTTTAAAGTGATAGTTCGCTCAAAAATGAAAACTCTGTCATCACCCTCATGTCGTTCCAAACCCGTGAGACTTTCGTTCATCTTCAGAACACAAATGAAGATCTTTTTGATGAAATCTGAGAGTTTTCTCTCCCTCCATTGACAGCTACGCAACTACTACTTTTGAACAGTTCATAAAGAGATCGTAAAAATAATCCATATGAATTGAGCGGTTTAGTCCACATTTTCTGAAGAGACTCAATCGCTTTATATGATGAACAGATTTAATGTAGGTGTTTATTCACATATAAACATTGATCAGTGAACACAAACAGAAACACAACCGAACCTGCTTGACACACAATATCAAACGGAAGCTCAAACGTGCTGCGTAACACGAGAATGAACCTCATTGGTACTCGCACGTCAAGAAACATGCTTGAGCTTTTGTTTACCCCAACTGATGTGTGAGTTGATGTGTATCTGAAATTGTGTGGTTGTCTCTTGTATTGTATTGTTTGTTGAGCCCTTGTCTAAAGACAATTTTCTACCCCTGTGGGGATAGACAATAAAGCTTTTTTGAAATTTGAATTTGAAAAGAAAGTCTTATGGGTTTGGAACAACATGAGGGTGAGTAATTAATGACAGAATTTTCATTTTTGGGTGAACTCTCCCTTTAACCAAGCAAATTCTTCACCCCAAAATGACAATAGGCTACAGTAAAACAGCTCCCATACCAAAGACTACCAGGCATAAGCCACAGCTGAAAAAGTATAAAAACTTGAACAATAATATTATAAGCATACAAACCTGAGACATGAGCAGGAATGGGCTCAGCTAACTCTTCACACGACTCAAAGATTTTTTTATAGCCACTGGCTGGGTGTTCAAGACTATAAATGAAAACAGATGTCCACATTTTTAGCATATAATGAGCTAGAATGTGACATCGAAAAGAAATCAAAACAACTAAACTTATACAAATAAACTCATTTTTCTTGAGGCATTATTCTAAATTAATTATTATACATAAAGCCACAAAGCTCAAAGGAAACAACTGAATAAGAAACATACATTTTAAAAAGATTTAAATACCACATTTTGCAAACATTCATAATAAATTAAGAATGTTTTCCCCTACCAAAGAACATTCGCGCAATCTGAGCAGTTTGACTGAGAGGGAAAAGTTCCATTACTCACCGGCTGTCCATGTTAAACTGACTTTGAAGCGAGATGATGCCTGTGTGTGTAAAACAGAACTGCTCCGTTCCCATGAACAGCCACGGAGTCTTAGAACTCCTCCTCTGAAGGCTCGAAAACAAAAATCCCTTTGTGTCCGGACCAAGAACATTTTCACTAATGTTTACCTTCCTGAAAGAGGCTCAAATACCTGTGGTGAACTGGGTTAGTTTGCAGAGATCTTTCTTGTGAACATCTTTGAGGCTGTTGTTTTGTTATAAGAAATTAAAGTAGCCCAATGAAGCACATTGTTATTTCAAGATAAATAAATTAATACTTTAAGATGACTTTACATGTTATTATATGTACTTACTATAGTAATAACAGTAACTAACCCTAAACCAAACCCTATAGTAAGTACATATAGTTAATTAATATTAGAACTTATTTGAGTAAGTACATGTAACTACGTCACCTTAAAATAAAGTGTAGCCTAAAAGAACAAGTCTACTATACAAGAAGTTGCCAATTGTCAATAGTCTAACAAAAGACACAGGAATGTGGCATGTGAAGAGGCATTTCATTCATCACATTTTCTTTGTTTACTTCCCTGGATGGTTTCTGGGGTCAGGGCACCATGTCATTCATAAAAGGAGACTGGATGTGAATACAGATGAAGGTCCACAATGCAGCACTCATGTCCTAACAAATCAGAGACTAAAATGACATGCATAAATGTTTATATCTTTCAAATACTGGCAATTATTCAATAAAAAAACAAAAAACATCAAATATCACACAAAGAAAAGAATGCTTCGTTTAAAGATTTATTGCATAGATCAGGAACAGTATTACAAAAGTATTTAGGGTGATAGAATAAAGTAATAACATAAAACGCAATCGATTTGGCTCACTTATGCCCATTAACTCAATACAGTAAAACTAGGCCTATATGATGACACAGACAAATCAATCTCTATCCAAATTTAGGCTTTCATTCTTAATACACAAGCAACTGAGTACAGTAACTTGAGTGTATGATCCATTCATACCAATACAAGACAAAAATAAGCAAATATGAGTACATTACAGACTAGAAAGAAAATAAAAGAAATAACACGTTAGCCAATTTTGAGATGAAAAACAGTGCAAATTAGCCCATACTAGCTTAATAGCAGGAACTCTCGAATCACACAGAAAACTGTTGTTAGTCTTTAGAAGTCTGAGTAAACATTTTCCGTGCAACCTGAATATTGAAAACACCTGAAGACACACAAAAGGTGATAATAGAAAAACAAGAGACTAAAACTGAAACATAAACAATGTTACAAGACTAATTAAAAAAAAAAGAAAATCTTCATTTTTGTTTAAAGGAGACTCCATGTAAACAGTATGTCAAGCTGTTTATTTGCTGTGGGTTCTCTGAGTTTTGTACTTACTACTACAATACGAATGACTGAAAGCTCCCAATAACTTACAACAAATCACACACCTTAAATAAATAACATTAAAACTGACATCTGTATTAAAACTAGGGGGAAAAGACCATTACAAGTCACTTCACGGGAGAGAAATACCACAACACTTCAATTGAAGTTACAGTTCAGATTATACTGATGCGATCCAATGTTACGGCAAAAGATCAGCTAAAGGTCTTTAAACTCAGTCTCCCAAAATATCATTCATTCATGAGGTCTTTAAGAGGTATTCAGTTTCGAATACTGAAGGTTTTTGGTTTCCTGATGCTTAACAGCATTGGCGGTTTTATCTTTGGTTTATCTGCAAAAAGCTGAGCTTCACTCTCTGTTGTGGGAAAACGCCTCAAGTAGATGTCAGGATATTCCTTCTGAAACTGAGAACAACAACAAAAAGTTTATTTGCTTTTAGGCCGTAATAAAATTAACATACAGTGACTATGATTAACACACAAAGGTGCAGAAAGCAATTTCTGAGAAACCGAGCACCACAACACTTGTAGCCAATCAGCAGTAGGGGGCGTGTCCTCTCGTAATGGGGGAAGAGAGAGTGAGCAAGAGGACGATTTGAAGAAAGGCTAGAAAGAGGGATGGCTGAGAGACACAAAAAAGTAAATGTCAGAGGAATATCACTAGAAAAAGAAGGGATATGAGGTTGTGCCGAGGTTACTGTTCCATATGCGAGTAACATTGGTTTTGCTGCTTCACAGAACCCAGATATACTGTTGTTGTAATGTTAGCTATAGTAACAGGACAGTTTTGAGTGTTATTGGCTGCGTCTGAAAACACATACTTCCCTACTATATAGTAGGCGGGCGAAAACAGTATGTGACAAAAGAAACAGTATGTGACAAAAGAAAAAGTATGTCCGAATTCACAGTACTCATAAAAGAGTAGGAAAAAAGTACCCGGATTACCTACTTCTTTCGTTGAGATCCTGAAGTGCGCATACGATGCTCACTTTACTATCCCATGAGGCCATGGGAGAGGATTTATGAATGGCAGTGAAGTGACGCTGGTAGGTTACATGATAATGACAACATGGCAAATGTAGTACGTCCGGATTACAGTCATACTACACATAGTCATACAATATAGAACATACTTTTTTTAGCAGTCGTGAAGTAATTACTTATTCAAAATAAGTACCTTCTCAAGAGAGTATGCGATTTCGGACATAGCCTTTTCTAGCATTATTTTGCATAATCTTGCATTGCATGTTTGTATATTTTGGGAGCGGAGCAATGAAGGGAGGGGTGTGTTTGTTTGGGTTGATTTCAAATATCAACCATGTTTCTCAGAAATTGCTTACTGCACTAAATTTGTGTTTAATATTTACTTCTATAAAATAACAAAAATTAAACCTTTTAAGAGTTTTACTCCTTGTTTGTACCCCTTTTGCGGAAACAGGATTTTTAAGACATATGAGAAGTTCAGTAAATAAATACCAGTTTTAGCTTCTTTTTCTTCTCTTTGACAGACATGGTCTTGTCCTTTATAATATTTTCCAGGAGGTCAGCAAGAGCAGCTTGGGACACAGACAGTTTCTGCTCTTCAAACTCCTGAGTGCTGATCTGCCTGCAGAATGAGTATGTCGGCATGGCAACACCAGGGCCTACGCATGTGGTCTGAGATCAGGAGCGCATGCAAATGAATGTGAGGGGAATAACCACAAATTAACAAAATTAATGAATAAACAGAGGCATCTCTTACCATGAATAATCTGGTTTAAATACAATTTAACATTCTGTGTTTAATTCCTCCAATACAATGGCCCTAAAGACATCTATTGTAAGTCATTACAATACAAACAAAAATTCTTTGATTTTATCAAAATTTTATCATCATTAAAGGGATAGTTCGGCCAAAAATGATATTAAACCCATGATTTACTCACCCTCAAGCCGTTCGAGATGCATATGTCAATCATTTTTCAGACGAACACATTTTCAGTTATTTTAGAAAATGTCTTAGATCTTTCAGTGGTTATAATGTCAAGTTATGGGGTCCACTCCTTCAAGTCCCAAAAATGTGCATGCATCCTTCACAAAAGTAATCCATCCGGCTCCAGGGGGATAAACGAAGGCCTTCTGAGGGTAATCTGTGCGGTTTTGTCGTAAAAATATACATATTTAAAACTTTATAAATTAAAATATCTTGCTTCCGGCAACGGTCGACGCGCGTTCACGGGAGATGGATGCCGGCGTATGACGTAGGACGTAGCGTAGGAAGCGTCGTGACGTAGAACGAAGTATAGCTAAATCAAGCGCTACGTCGGCATCCATCTCCCGTGAACGCGCGTCGACCGTTGCCGGAAGCAAGATATTTTCGTTTATAAAGTTTTAAATATGTATATTTTTATGACAAAACCGCACGGATTACCCTCAGAAGGCCTTCGTTTATCCCCCTGGAGCCGGATGGATTACTTTTGTGAAGGATGCATGCACATTTTGGGACTTGAAGGAGTGGACCCCATAACTTGACATTATAACCACTGAAAGATCTAAGACATTTTCTAAAATAACTGAAAATGTGTTCGTCTGAAAAAAGACTGACATATGCATCTCGAACGGCTTGAGGGTGAGTAAATCATGGGTTTAATATCATTTTTGGCCGAACTATCCCTTTAAGAAGCACAACTGTTTTTAACACTAATAATAAAAAGAAGTGTTTCTTGAGCAGCAAATCAGCATATTAGAATGATTTCTGAAGGATCATGTGACACTGAAGACTGGAGTAAAGATGCTGAAAAATCAGCTTTGCCATCACAGACTGTGACATCATCATAAACCGTGAGAAATTTCCATGTGGTTTGTCAGTCACATTTATTTATATAGCGCTTTTTACAGTACAGATTGTTTCAAAACAGCTTTACAGAGATAACAGGAAAATAATGCAACAAAGTTTGTTTCCAGAAGAAAATAGTGTCACAGTCCAGCTTAAGTAAGTTCAGTGATGTTTCATTTTTGTCAGGACTCACCAGTGATTTGAGATAGTTGATGTGATCTTCCACAGCATTGCGCAGGTACGCAGGCACCTGCAGGACTTCCTGATGGTGATCCATGAGAAACGATAACAGCCTTGTAGCCAAGAGCTCGTCCAGGTCACCCACCTCCTCACAACTTAAGACACACCTAGAGAACGTCTGCACCAACTGCACACACATAAACGACATATGAATGAGCACAAAAGAACAATAAAACCACGTATTTGCTTTAATGTGAATGAGATTATGATGATAAAAAGGTTTTTTGGACTCTTCCTGACCAGAGTCCGTGTCCCAATGATGTCATGCAGCCGCGGCATGTCCACGTTCTGGCTCATGCGCGAGATCATTCGCAAAAGTAGCTGTAGTTTGCGGCGACTGGCAGGCGGCAGGAGTAACGTGCAGAGCTGCAGGGTCTCGATGGCCACCCGCTCCAATGAAGGCTGCAATAAACCTGGAACGTGACGTGACCCATATGTAACCGAAATAAACCACAGAACTTACCAGCCTATAACTTAAATACAAATAAAATGAACATCATGCACATCAGCTTAAACATCATGTAATCAAATCAAACACATAAATTGCATTTACTTGGAATTTCTAAGGAATTCTATTACGGTGAGTAGTGATGTGTGTGTATTATATACATACACACATACATATATATACACACACACACACACACACACACACACACACACACACACACATATACATATACATATACATATACATATATATATATATATATATATATATATATATATATATATATATATACACATACACACACACACACACACACACATATATATGAATGCATTATTTGGTCCCACTTTATATTAAGTGGCTTTAAGTACTATGTACTTACATTGAAATTAATAATTTGATATAATGGACTTATTGTGTAACTACATGTTTTTACATTGTACTTACATTTTAAAAATTCCTGCATGTAATTACAGCTGTAATTAATTTATGCAATTACATTTGTAATTACACAGTTGACCCTTCCCTTACACCTTAACCCACCCTTAAACCTACCCAATCCACCACACCTGTCCCTATCCCTATCTACCCATATCACACCTCAATAGCAGCAAGTGTTTTACAATACAACATGAACACAATAAGTACATTTTACTCATTTTTTTATGTAAGTACATAGTACTTAACGCCACTTAATATAAAGTGGGACCCATTATTTTAAAACATAATATATTTTATATTTCAGTTAAACATGTTAACTAAAACATCCCACTGATTCCATTAAATGGGTCATTAAAACTCATAAAATGTTTACATTTTGCTATTTTAAAGCAGTAAGTACTTAACACAAATTGAAATTAAATGTTATCAATTAAATTATCTACTTACATGGAGGTAGGATCTGTAGGAGGCTAGGAGCTGTTACCCATATGTTTTAAGTTTATACATAAAATATACATTACACCTGTCTAACGTGACTTTTTATCCAAAAATTAGCACAAAAAATAAAATAATTATACTGTAACAAAAGTATGCTTTAGTAGCCAAAGTGTGCTATTGAATTAGTTAGCATTAAAGTGATAGTTCACCCCAAAATAAAAACAAGGAGGAGATACTTAAAAATAAAATAAAAAGAGTAGCTTTGTTCTCCTCTCAAGTATCTCCTTTGAATTCCACTCCAAAAAGAAAGTCATACTTGTATGGAATGACATGTGGGCGAGTAATCACAACAGAATTTACATTTTGGGGTGAACTGTCCCTTTAAGAATTAGTTAGTCTGGCAGGCACAACAAACACATGCTCAATCACAAACAGAGAAGCTCATGAGTGCTTTGCACATGCTCTTACTTTGCTCAGGGTGGCGTTTTAACAGGGCCGAAGGGGGCCGAGCGGGAGCAGGTTTGCTCAGGTCCAGAGAGCTCTGACAGCGCCTGCTAATGCTCGGACCTGCCCTAACATCCATGCAACTTCCATGCAAACTGTGCAAACCAGGACCTCTAAGGCCAATGCTGGATGTGAAATCTGGTCTCATGGTAATTTCAGCCACTGGAGCGTGGATGCTAAAGCTGCTAGCAGACATTTCTCTATTCTCCTCTATGTCAAGCAAGTTACCGATGCTTCTGGGCCGGGCCCTGGCGGGCCTCTGGTTGGTTCGACGAAGATGTGATTGTGAAGGGAGTTGGGAGCTTGTGTCGTTGCTGAAAGTTTGAACACAAGGGTTTTTGGAGACTGAAGAATCTTGAAGCTCAAATTTGAGGTTTGGGTCTACTGGAGAATCAGTTTGAGAGGATGATTTGTCGCTGCTGCAGGACTGTAGGCTTTCAGATGATCTGAAAAGTCTGTTCTTTGAACATTTATCAATGATTCCCTCCAGAGAGCAACTTCTGGACCGAAGCCTGCCATATGGGACTTCTGCTTTCTGAGCCTGAGGAATTTCTAGATAGCTACCGTCCAGCCCGTCTCCATCGCTGGCCCTTCTACCCCTAAAAACGGGCTGCTGCGCTCTATGGGTTTCTAACTTAGTCTCTGCTTTTGAACTGAAAACTTCCTTCATGGGCGAATCTGCTTCATCAAAGGCCTCCTTTCTTATTAAGCTCAGCAGGAGGCATTCAGTCGATTTAAACAGGTTGGCTGCATTCACAGCGGTTTTGGCTGGATGTGGACAGTTGGGTTCCTCCTGGCTTTTACGCTTTCCACTTTGAGTTTTAGGTGTCGTGATGTAGCCACACATAACTAGCAAAGGACCAGACAACAGAAC
The DNA here is from genome assembly GCF_949319135.1 of Squalius cephalus. NCBI lineage: Eukaryota > Metazoa > Chordata > Actinopteri > Cypriniformes > Leuciscidae > Squalius > Squalius cephalus. The sequence goes on from NC_137137.1 coordinate 9,343,113, forward strand.
ATAAACAACAAACAGGCAGGCAAAGACTTTTAAGAACGAGGTGAGACATTTAAAACAGAGCAGACAGGGTTAGTTTTCAACATCATCTGACACCACAAAAGCAGTGCAGTCAGCAGAAATGGCTTTGTGTGACTCTACAATTTGTTTCATCAATATTTTATAAAATAAGACCCACAGCCAAAAGGTTTAAGTAATCCTTTAGGAGGCATTTCCCAGAAAAGATGAAGTGTGAGTATTAAAACAACCCCAGCCTGATTCTCAAATGACATATTGACCCATACTTAAGTAAACTGTAAACTACCGTTTAAAAGTTTAGGGTTGGTAAGATTTTTTTTCATGTTTGAAAGAAGTCTCTTATGCTCACCAGGGCTGCATTTATTTAATCAAAAATACAGAATTATGAAATATTATTACAATTAAAAATAACTGCTTTCTTTTCCAATATACTGTATTTTAAAATGTCATTTATTACTGTGATGGCAAAGCTGAATTTTCTGCATCATTACTCCAGTCTTCAGTCACATCTTTCTAATATGCCGATTTGGTCCTCAAGAAACATTTATTAAATTATCAATGTAAAAAACAGTTAATAGTTTTGTGGAAACCATGATGCATTTAATTCAGATTTTTTTGAGGAATAGAAAAAAAAAGAAAAAAAAAGAAAAAAAAAAAGAAGCATTTATTTGAAATTTTACACTGTTGCTTTTGATCAATTTAATGCATGAATAAAATAATTATCTTTCAAAAAAATTATCTAACTGACCCTAAATTTTTGAAAAGTAGCGTACATGTAATTTAATAATCAAAGCAAACATATTTTCTGTTGTAATGACTAATGAGACTCGAAGACAAAACATATGTGTCTTCTTTTGGGGGGAAAACAACCAAACGTGTGCTTCATACATACCTAGGATGTTGACAAAGAGTTCATAGTACTGAAAAGTAAGCAGTGGCTGAGAAAGACCATAGAAGTAGTCAGAGACTGTTTTAAACACATCCCGCTCAAATCCTGGGTAAGATGACTGGTTTGAGTCATACTTTGGCCCTTGATGGAATGGAAAAATAAAGATGGAAAAATGGATGGAAAATAAAGCATTATTATAAAATCAATTAAACCATTAAAATAGCTATGTATATATATATATATATATATATATATATATATATATATATATATATATATATATATATATATATATATTTTTTTTTTATATTACATTTGTTCTTATAAATGCCATGACAAAAGACTATGAATATGATCTAATATTTTTAAATACTTATTTCAATTGTCTCATTTCATTTTACATGTAACAGAACTTACAGTTTGCAAGACATTTCATGGCAGACAAAACCCAGTGCGGTAAATCTTCTACGGAGGGGGGGACAAAATAAGAGAAAATAATCAGAATGTGAAAATCTGATGTTTGCCACCATTTTTTAGACTGAAATGACACATCAAGCCCACCTGTCTTATCTTCCAATGAAACGACTCCATGTTTATTGACTTTGGTCATATTATCCATAATGAACTGAGGATTGACTTGCGCTGGATCCAAAACATCTTCAAGAGACCCTGATCCCACCAACTTCTGCAAACTGAGCATTCAAAAGATGATCAAATTCATGTAGAACATCATATTGATTATGATTTGGGGTCATCTGTGTCATACACCCTCAAATAAAACAGTTAGACATATGCAACAGAATTTTCTAAGGGGAAAAATACTGCAAAAAAGACAATATAGCTTCAGCCTTCACAATTTTACACTATTGTTAATCATTTTAGAAGATAAATCTTATATAAATCACTTCAAAAACAACAGTGCACTTACAAAAAAGTACTGTGTCCGTGGTGCTACCATTTTTAATGTTTAAAAGAAATGCTCAACAAGGCTGCACTTATTTGATAGAAAATACAGTAAAAACAATAATATTTCTTTTTAATATTATCTATACTGAAAACAGTCGTTCTGCTTAATAGTTTTGTGGAAACCGTGATGCATTTTATTCAGAATTCTTTGATGAATATAAAAATTCAACAGAGCAACATTTCTTTGATACAGAAATGTTACACTGTCATTGTTGATCAATTTAATATGTAAGCTTGATTCTGCCACTGACAAAAATAAAAAAGGTAATTGTGACTTTTTCTCTCACAATTCTGACTTTTTTCTAGCAATTGCAAGATTACATCTCGCAATTCTGACTTTTTTTGTTAGAACTGCGTAATAAAAACTCACAATTTTTTTCCCCCTCATAATTTGACTTTTTTACTCGCAATTGCGAGTTTATATCTCACAATTCTGTACATCTCAAACTCACAATTGCAAGAAAAAATTTAGTTTATATCTCGCAATTTTGACTTTCTCACAATTGAACGTTTATATCCCGCAATTCTGACCTTATAAATCTTTACGTGTTTATTTCTTGCAATTGTGGGGGGAAAAGTCAGAATTGCGAGATCAAGTCGCAATTATCATTTACATTTTTTTTATTCTGTGGCAAAAACAAGCTTCCATAATTTAATGCATGAATAAAAGTATTATATCTCTCTCTCTTTTTAAAAAAAGAGTTTCTACTGATCCAAAATTTTAGAACGGCAGTGTATATGTAATTTCTGGATATGCACCAAAGAATTATTTTAAATACATTTATGTGCCATGTAAATGCCATTGCAATCATTTAAAACCAAGCAATATATCAAAGCATTACCGTTAGCGACCTCACTTCTTTGTAAACGACTGCAAACAGGAAGTACTTCTGGTGCAAAGCTGCGAACTTCAACGCATACAAACTACATGGGACACATGGTGTGGGGGGAGGTCGGCTTACTGTGTAAGTGTCACATTCTTCCAGATCACTTGAATGTCCTCCTCTGTGAGCTCCCTGCAGCGTTCGGTATCACCTGAGGATGATTCCATTTGAGATTCTTGAGTTTCTGGATCCACATTTTCCTGTGTGAAATAGTAAGTGGATATTACACATCTCTGAAATGAAATTTCTCATTGACAACACATTTGGAGCAACAATACTTACCAATATTTCTTTGTCAAATTTCTTAGACCCTCTGAATTTGAAGAAACTATCCCTGTCCATTATAGACATACTCCTTTTCCTTAAAACAGGGGCATGGTTAGGAATAGGCTTCAGTGGAGATGTAGATGGAAACCTGAAACACGTTTCAAACCAGAAAACATTATGTTTCCCTCTATAATTTCCATTCAAATTCTTTAAAAGTCAAACTTTTTTAAAAGATCCACTTTATCATACCTGTAAAGCTGGCTGTTGTCCTCCAGGTCTTCCATGCCCCATCTACCCTTCACATCCTCAATAACATGGTTCTTCAAAAACTTTTTCAGCAGCTGGATTGTCTGCTGTCGGGTGACCTCAGGTCCAAAATTGCTGTTGTTCTTCAAGAGTTCATGTAACCAGTCCACAGCTGCAGATGCGGTGAAGCAGCTCGAGTAAACCCTCAAGTGCTGCCTGTGCTTCTTCAAAGGCATCCCTGCCCGGAAAAGCTTGGTCACTTCATTCCACTGGGAAATAAACAGATAAGTTAATAATGTCACATGAAGAGCTTGCAATCAGTTTATTCAAAACCAAATGTCTAACAGACAGTACAAGACAAACAAACAACAACAACTGAGCTTTACAGAAGAAAATTAATCTCTAAGTTTATAACTGTCACTTTTTTTTTTGTTCAGAATGCATAAACAATTGGTATTAAATATACATAAATAGGAAAAATAAATGAAGGCATCCAAACAAATCTGCTCGTTTTTTAAGATGAAGAAACACCCAATAATAAACAAAGCACTTTTAGAGCTAAGTACCAACAGTTCCAATAGATGTCTATTTTTATTTATTATTTTTATGAACCTGTGCACCACGACAAATTCCTTGTACAAGTTGTACTTGGCAATAAAAGCTGATTCTGATAACATCACAACACCATATTTGCCCAAATAAGGCAGAAGAGACTCACCAGTTTAGTGGCCCTGTATGGACCTGGGGTGACGATGTGAGAACTCATTGAAAAGAACACGATGTATCCACAGCCTATGCAGCCGTTTTCATTATTCCTACATATACGGGCGAGTTTACTTTTGATTTATTGAAGGCGCTCTAAGGCTATATTTAATAAGATGAATATATCGACAGGCAAAGACGCTCACTGACTTGTCGCTGGCTATAAATAACCCGAGGTTGTTTAGGATCCTCGCACACGTTTGAAATTACGACGCGAACGTCTCGACGATCATGATTGGATGGTATGTTTGGTCACATGATTGATATGGCGACAGCCATTGGTTGTTTTTTGATGACGGATTTGGCTGTCAAAATATTGGTTTGAATTATGATGAACTTTTTACTCAAAAGAAACGATAAAAAAAAGTTAATTCACAACACTATATATTTGTAATAACCATTGCATGCTCTACAGGAATATACAACACAACATGTATGGAAAACAAATACAGAGAAGTTAACAGCGATAAAATATCGACGGTAAATAATGGTGAAATAAAATTAAAATTATCATTTACCTATTTTTGTAAAGATTTAAAAGTTTCGTAGTTATTACTTTTGGGTTCACGGTTTCCTTTTCAGTCAAATACGTTCTTAAGAGGACGTGAGGGGGAACGACTACAATTCCCACACGGCAATGCAAACAAGTTTCACTTCCGCTTTTGCTGCTTTTAGGTGTTTCCGGCGTCCGGCGACAGTTACCAACTAATAACTGCTCGGTAAATATAGAACGGTTTATCTGGTGGGTGATCGTCTTTGTTTAAAATTATCACATTGCTCAACATGCTCTATATTCTGATATGTACACAAAGTTATTATTGTATGATTTTCATTCAATATTGATGGTGCTGAAGAGTCGCTATAAGCTTTGTGTTGCTAGCTTATAGCTGTCAGTGTTCCTTATCAAACTTCGTTAGAGAACTGTAACTCTTAACTGGTTTAACCATTGTATCAAGTGATAAAATCATATATTTATTGTACAGAATTAACAAGCATAGATATTTCCTCTAAAAACTTTTGCTTGATAAACTAGATAGCTAACAATATAATGAGTCAATATAAGCATAAAAAGACAATTGCAGCAATATTGGCACTCAGTCTGAACTACAATGTAAACTTTAGAATATGGTTTAAAATTGTTTATACTTCCTGCATCTTCTACTGATGTCATTTGATTTCACAACTCTCTCTTCCTAGGATCTGCTGCTGAAGACGGTCCGAGGACGATGATTGATATCAGAGCTTGGGCAGAATATGTGGTGGAGTGGGCAGCCAAAGATCCTTATGGCTTTCTCACCACGGTTATCCTGGCTTTGACCCCTCTGTTTATCGCCAGCGCCCTGTTATCATGGAAACTCGCTAAGATGATAGAGGCCAAGGAACGTGAGCAGAAGAAGAAACAAAAACGACAAGAGAACATTGCCAAAGCCAAGAGAGCCAAGAAGGATTGAGCTTGGGACAGAGAGGGGTCAATATAATAGTCCATCCCCCTGATATATTGCTCTTCTCTTAACCCTGGACAGTTCTTATGGGACCTGGAGCAAGACTGGCCTTAAAGGAGAAGGGTTTACTAAGGTTTACTGGCCTTAGTAAATCCTTAGTGGGAAGCTGGGAACATAAAATGGGAGGGAGGATTGATTGATCTCAATAGCAGGACTGCAGTACTTTTCCAGGATATTATCACTACAGTGGAAAATGCACTGCATTATTGTGCTATCCACTATTGTGTGCAGTACTCTGCATTCCATTTTTTACTGGGTTGAAGTTAAATCCACAAATCACTTAAATTGATTTTTTTAATAATAAAGAAAATTCTTAATATGAAGTTTGTCTCAAACTGTCTGTGCGATCATTACAGTATTTTTGAATCTTATACACCTTATTTTTTTTACACCTATTTCCTAATGTGTCTTTGACTCAGCCACTATAGGTAAATAACTAGAAGAATAACAAAGTGCAGAAAACTGTAAAACTATTTTAGCTACAAACCAGTGGGTTTATGATTCCGCTAATAAATTATGTTATCGAAAACAAGTAATATGATAACACATACCAGTTTGCAACATCAAGCAGCACAATGGACTGTTTTTTGCAGTCTAAAGCTAAAACAGCTCAAATAACTGAAGCCACGCCCACTCTTATGCTAAAAAATACGGTGTTTAAACATAATAGTTTGATAGGACATAATAATTTGAGATCAACTGCAGCTGCAACTTATATTTACCTACTTTATAAATAAAGTGCAAAAGGAAATCTACAACACTAATATTTTTACAATAGTCTCTGTAATGATATAAAGTTTTCCATATGCAGAGACTGTTCAAAGTACTTCTGAAATGTCATTTCAATTAAACAATGCACAAAATGTTCTACATTTGGTGATTTGATTTTGAAACAATCCTGAGTGCAATCCATTACAGTTTACAATCCATTTCAATTATGCTAAATCATTACATGCAATGTTTCTCAGTTGGCTCCAGGAAACCAGTACTGAATATTTGTCACAAATGAAAACAAGCACAACTACTAAATCATTTAAACTGAAAATTTAGTTGAAGATTGCAAGTAAGGGTTTTATAAAATCCTATTTTTTGGTTCCTGGAGGTGTCCAGGACCCTGGCTGAAATGTGTTGGCAGTGCTTATGGGGTCCTCACTGATTTCAGTCTGCCCAAACTGTGTGGCAGAAGCATGACCTTTGACCTGAGTCTGAACAGGCTGGGCCACCAGACCTTCCTCGAACTCTTTGGTCTGCAGGGCTTTATCCCTCTCCCCTGCCTCTACAGCTTTGATTTTGATCTGTTCCCTGTAGTGTTCATTCTTTAGCAACTCCTGTAGAGGGCAAGACACATGTGTTAATATAACACTAAAAGTGATGACTTTATTACATCATTCTAGGTATAGAAATGATCATTTTATGATATAATAAAAATAAAATGTAAAACATTTCTGTTTTTTTTTTTAGATTTTAGTTTATATTCTGAGTGGTTTTCTTTATGTTATTAAAAATAATACCTCTATAGTAGGTGGCTGCTTCCGCCTGCCTCTGATCCAAGCTAAAAGAAACAGAAAATACAATAAATATTGATTTGTTAAATAAGGAGCTAAGTTAATAGATCATTTGTAACACATTTAGATCTTGAAGTACAACATGCTAAAACATCTAATTATGTAAAATATCTTCATTACTGTGTCCAATTTTCATAACAAACAGTTAATAATTTCAATTTAGACAGTTAATACAGAATATAAATATGAATTTGAATATTAGGTTCACATTATCATAAAAATAATAATATTTGTTTACAGTCAGGTTCATGACTGACTCTCTATTACCATCCCATTCAGAAGGAATGCTTCCTTCCAGGTACTCAAACTCTTTTGGATTTGCTGCTTCTACTAGGCGCCTTGGCCGCATGGTCCGTCCTAAAAAAGACAAGGAAGAATTGGGATGAGATCAATGTATTTGGTTAATTTAAACCACCAAATAACAAAAAAAGAGAGAACGAGATAAATTTGCTATAACCAATGGCCAAGAAAAGAGGTTGGTTGGGTTTTGTTGTACAGAATGGCTACAGTTTACTATATTTCAATTTATTTAAAGAGATTAATTTGAAATATTTAGATAATACATTTATGATTCTTAATAATAATCATAATTATTATATGATAATCTTCCCATTTAATTTTATCCTGAAGTTCTACCAAATAGAAGTATAAAGGTGTGCGTTCATATCGGCTGTTACTCGGTAGTCAAAAGGTCTTATGCATGACCTACCTGTCCATGACTTCTGCTCGGGTATGAAGTAATATTTATTTCCTAAATGATCTGTGCCGATATGCTCTTTTACCACTCCAAATGTTCTTCGCAACAGAGAGCTAATACGGCTCATCACTATAAGATATGTGAAATGTCAATATATATTCTCTCCTATTGCACACGCAGACGCATTCGCTTCACTGAGCCGTCGGGTTACAACTACGCAGCAATAATGCTGTCATGTGATTGGTCCTTGTGCCCGCTCAGGCCAATCAGAGTATGCGTTGTAGCCGGTTGTAGCACGTCACAACATGGCTGCCCCCTAACCAACAAAATGCATAACTAAAAGCTGAAATAGATCATATTACATTTAGTGTGTTGTACAGAATGAATTTGTTCAGTTTTAAAACGCGATTCTACATGTTTAATAATCACCGCTCTAAAGCTAGGGTTAAAGACTGTAAACAGATTTCGGATATATTTAATTCACTTTGACAACGTAATAGATAAATAAACAAAAGCTCGATGTCTCTACAAAGATGCTGAGTTTTCTTTATGCCAGGCAGTCGGGGCTTGACGACCCTGTTCGTCTGAGACGTGCAGAGTCCACACGAAGGTAATGTTATAATATATATATTTTATTAATATTTACAGGGATGCTTCTTGGAGATTTTTATTGGTTCTACAAATATAGACGGGGTGCGTTACATTTGTTACAAACTTTTTGAAATTCATAACATGAATGTTATGTCAAATCAAATTTATCTAAAAAGTGGCACAACTTACCTCACTCTTCCTTTCTGCGTCTTCAGGGTGCTTAGTCTGGAGTTGAACCACAACAGAGATGTGGCTCGTGTCCATGGCAATGGAATTAACACCCTGGACATTGAGGTTATTGATGGAAGATAGTAAGTGTACTCCTCGTTCAAGAATACTAGAATACTGCAATCATAGAATTCGCATATTACATTGACATACTCTTAATACTCCATTTTCTTGTGATGACCCCATATAGTAAATACAGTAATTCACTGGCCCGTTTTGCATTCCAGCATGTTATCGGGTGGATCTGATGGTGTAATAGTGATCTATGACTTGGAAAACAACAGCAAGAAGATTCAATACTCTTGCAAAACAGTCTGCACAGTGGGCAGGTCAGTATGGCTCCCTTCTCCCTCACAGTGATCCAGTGACCACAAGATGGCAGTATGATATTTTCTGATTGATATGATATGTTGTCAGGTTATGTGTGACTTTCACTGTTTTCTGTGAAGGTCCAGTCGGCATGTGCATAAATTCAGCGTTGAAACGGTGCAGTGGTACCCGCATGACACCGGTATGTTTGTGTCCAGCTCATTTGACAAAACCATGAAAGTTTGGGACACAGAAACTCTGAAGGTGCGTGTACGTCCTTCAACCAAAACCACATTTCTTACAAGGATTACTCTTGTGTACTCAAGGGTTAAGTATTTATATATGTACTTCTGGTCTGCATTCATTAGTTTTTTTCAAAAATGTCTAACAACTGAAAGCTGCAAGCCATTGTGGAACTACCAGTCTGCTTAAATACAGGCTCTATGGTGTCAAATGTCCCTTATCTATTGGCCTTGCATCTGGTATTTGCATTGTAACTGACACACAAGAATGGTGCCCAAGCAACATTCAATGCTTTCTAAGTGCTCCCTTAAAGGCACAGCAGGGAGAGGTTGCTTAGTCAAAACAATAACAAGGGTGTAGGTTGATTACGCCATGAATGAGCGTGAAATCATGACACCTCCATCTTCACCTCCACAGCCAATGGAAAGCAATCTGACGGGACTCAGGGACTTTTATTTTGTTGTTTATGCATATCTTACAATTAAAGTTACATTTAACGTTCACCTCCTTCTTTCCTGAACTTTTACATTTGATCACTTAAATTCATTTTAAAACATGGTGGAGAAAAAGCTGTTCAGGTATTACTGTTGCAACAAATAAAGGTCTTTCTGCTTATGCGGTGTTGTCTGGTTTAGTTTTTAGGTACAAACATGTTACTCATGGTAAATCAAGAAAACAAGAGATTCAAACAGTAAGAATAACCACGTTGAGCTATATAACAGTGATTCGTTTTCTGTCTATAAAGGTATCCAAGCAGTTGCTCACCTGTCTAATAAAACACATAATATATTAAAGCGTCTTTGATGTCGAGGGTAACGCAGAAATTATGTCATTGACAGGCGACGAAATGACACGGTCTGTTACACTGGTTAAAATAGCTGATTTCTCTAGATTTAAACATTGTTGGAAACATTTGGGATAATGTAAGTACACAAGTCAACTAAATATATTACATTGTTCTAGTGGTTTTTGAATATTTTAATCCAAAAAACGTACATATTGTGCCATTAAGCACATCTAACATGGGCGTATATTTGTGCATTTCCTTAAAATCGTAATCTTTACATTAGGTTCTATTTATTGATTGATTGATTGTGTTTTGTTCAGCCAGCTGAGGAGTTCCAGTTCGATGGTAATGTCTACTGTCATCACATGTCTCCTGTAGCCAGGAAGCACAGTCTTGTAGCAGGTGTGTTCTCTGACCAAACCAACCCTTCTGCATGTGGCTGTTCTTTTAAACTAGCACTCATTACTCTTTGATTTCTTTCTATTGTATCTTTATTTTAATCAGCAATTAATAATCTAGAGTTCCTAGAGCTTTAGAGTAGTACATCAAAGCTTGTACATCTGCAGATGGCCTTAAAAAAAAGAGAGATATGGATGCTCATATCTGCTCTAGAATATACTTTTGGTTAAAGTGGAAGAATATGAAGGATCTTAATCATCATTATTGCTCAATGGGTAAACAGCTAAACATTTCCTGCTTTAAAAATGAGAGGTGAGGAATCCAGGCACTCGTTTCTTAATCAGGACCGACAGGTTATGAACACCTCAATGCCCCTTTGTCTCTGTCTCTTTTTTCTGTTACGCATTCTTTTTCTTTTTCAATGAACTCATAATTATCCCCACCTCCATCTTTTCAGAAAAAAAACATGCTGATTTTAGGGAATCTTTTTCTTAATAATCTTCCATAGTACAGTTAGCAGTAAAATGTTATTGTTTATATGCTGGGTTTAAACATCCAGTTAATCAATAGAATCTTTTCTATAATCTCATATTTATCATAAGTTGGGATCTGCCGTCACACATACTTTTATATCACATGATAATTTTTTTTTTGTCTTCTCTGAATTATCTTACAGAGTAACTAATTGCAAGATAAATTACATCAAGTGTGACATCAAGTTTTTTACGGAATTGTGCAACTTTATGCAAGTAAACAATTATTAATCTTGGGTGTTAGATCTCTTCAGTTTTTATACGGTCAGGCAATTCTGACTAACACTTGTAATTTTGTCTCAATGTGAGTCTCACTTGACTCCAGGTTTGATAACTCCTGACTCCAGTTATTGGAGGTCATCAAAACATATATATGATTATGCTTTATGATATTAGTAAACAGTTTTTTTTTTATTGGCCTCTTCATTCTGTTCGCATACTTCTTCCTGCAGCTGTATAATCAGAAGCATTTTAAAGATCACATTCCATATATTTCCAAAAGCTTTGAATTTGTAGTCTAGTTCATAAATCTTACAAAATAAGATTTGTGTTTAATGTGTTTGGCCCCTAACACATGGGCTCTAAACTCCTACAGCAACAGTGTGTCTGAGCTGTTTTGTTATTCTTCTCACTTAGCTCTATTGTACTCTGTGTTGGCAGTTGGTACCAAAGACCCTAAAGTGCAGCTTTGTGATCTGAAGTCTGGGTCGCGCATCCACATCCTACAGGGTGAGTAATGCCTGTTGTTTCTGAACGGAGACAGCCCTGGTGGAGGGATATTTTACTTCTTTAAAGTCCCCCTGTGGTGAAAATCAAGCTTTTAATGTTGTTTATATGTCTATGTGGTGTTTTGAATATGCTTTAAAACAAACCATGTGCAAATTCATAAGTCAGCACCATTGCTGAGTATTTTCTCCTTAAAAACTGCAGTGAACCAAAGACAGTCTCAAAATGGCGGTTTGAAATCGCTGGTGTTTCTGACGTCATCAACTACCTTGTAACCAATCAGGTCAACGTGTGGATCTCTGAGCTGGTGTGAGTGAGTGGAGGCAGGGCTAATTTGCATATTCATATAACCGCATATACTAAGTGAGGCAAGGGTGTAGAGTTACATTCAAGCTATTTTAAGGCATGAAGAATTTTTTGTAATTTTGGTGATCAAAGATGAGTTTTAAGGGATAAAATTATGACTGCAGGGGGATGTTAAAAGCCAAAGATTCTATTTTGAGCAGACATGGGTTATTGAATCCTCCTGACCACATCAGTAGTTATTTTGCCTTGGAATTTTGTCAGATTTTTCTGGTCATCTCAGATACAACAAGTGTATCTGTGTCACATGATGCTTCAAAATTCAATCTAATATGCTGATTTGGTGCTCAAGAAACATTTCTTATTATAAATGTTGAACACAGTTGTGCTGTTTAATGTTTTTGAGGAAACCATGATACTTTTTTTCAGGATTCTTTGATGAATAGAAAATTCAAAAGAACAGCATTTTGTGACATTATACATTTCTTTACCGTCACTTTTGATTAATTTAATTCACCCTTGCTGAATAAAAGTATTAAAATCTTACTGAACCCAAACTTTTGAATGGTAGTGTATATTAACTTTCAGAGATATATCAGTTTATCATGAAACAAGTTTTCCCTGGCAGGCCACAGGGGCGAGATCCTCTCAGTGAGATGGTCTCCACGATATGAGCACATCCTGGCCACTGCCAGGTAAGCACTTCCACACCTGCACAACCTTTCTTTGACTGAGGAGTACCATTACAAGAAACAGCCACATCTAGTGTTATTTGATGCTGTTTTTTATAATCAGTTGTGAATTCTTCAGTCATTTGATGCCTTTATATATTTTAGTTGTTCTATATTCTTTTGAAACTGTCCTTTCTGCCTGGAAAACAATTAAGAATATAGAGTGAAGAGTTGTTCATTTTTTGCCAAATCTATTTTACTAGTAAACTGCAGAAAACTAGATCAAAATCTGATCCAAGAATCTCTAGCACATGAAGTTCTATGAAAAATAAAAGATTGTTGGAAGAAATCCAGGCATTTTGGCATCTATTTTGTTTTTTCTTACCATATCCTATTTCCCAAATGAGATTGCTAAATATTGCCTATTTAAAGCTGCAGTCCGTAACTTTTTCGGGTTAAAAATCATCCAAAATAAAAATTGTAGCAAGTACATAACCAGCCAGTGTTCAACACTATCTGCTTGCCTTTGCTCGATTCAAAACGGTAAGCTTGTAATAATGTTTTTAATTCCAGTGGTACTGGTGGATTTCCATGGGAAATTCGAACATGTCTTTGCTTCATTACGTCACATCTGTACACATAAAGAAGGAGTCTCGACTAGTAGGCTATATTGCGTGTGAGGATGTTGGTGGTGGAGATTTATTTCTCACATCACTTGATTTAATAAAACTTATTATTTTGATGGTGGATCCAGAAAGGTTCAAATGACAATCACCAGTGACAACTGGAGATTCAGTAAAATGCAAAAGACTTCGGACTTCGGAGTGGCTACAGGAAAAAAGAGACTGCAACCGGGCCCATGCGGAAACAAGGATAATATCGGAAGGGCATTCAATGTAGACACGCAATGCTGATGTTGTTAACAGTAACAATTTGAGAACAAAGTATAATTTGCACGGTTTGACGTGATATGATAAGCGATCGTTAGATTTAATAAGCACGATTTACTGCAATGCTTTTTTCCCCTTAGTTGGTCAGAACAAAAGTGGATGTTACTTGTTCAGATGATTTTCCGGTTAAAATTCTTATGTTGGTCATACTTACAAAAAGTAGAATCTGTGATTCCGAATGACAGTATCCACACCGGCGCGGTGACTGACAGCCGCCCATTCTCCTCAAAACATTGGATTCATCCGCGCTGAGCCTTGCCGAGGCACAACCCACGTAAAGTTGATAATTCCGCGAATAACTGCAATTGCAGATTTCGAACAGAGATGGCGAGAAAGAGGAAAAACTACGGACTGCAGCTTTAAAAAGTGCATAGGAATGATGAATAATGTTTGCATTAGCTGAACAGAGGAATATTACTGGTTTAAAGGCCAGTTCTAAATCTGATCTGACCATCTATAAGAGATTTATTCGTGTTCATCTTGCAATATTGCTAGTAACTCTTGTGCAATGGATTTCCCTGTCAGCACTGACAGCAGGGTCCGCGTCTGGGATGTGAGAAGAGCCTCGGGGAGTCTTTTTACTTTGGACCAGCACAATGGGGACAAATCCAAGGCCTCATCTGAAGCAGGTGAAATCACACTTCATGATGAGGATAATTGTGATTTAATATTTACACAATACTCTGGAAAATTAACTGCAGTCTCCAATCAGTTACATTTGAACTGTAAAACATGTGCATTCTAGAAAATGCATTTATGCGTGACATAATATTGGTACTTAAAGAGTGTATAAAAAGTGATATGTATTTAATTTTATAGTAAGTTCAGATGATAAGTTCATCAGAGATACCAGACACTTGCCATAGCGCTGATTGCAGCAAGCAGAAATTAATGTCAGGAATAATTTCTGTGTGTAAAAGATGCTGAAAGCTCATATTTCTGCATCAGACAAGAGCTGTTTATATACTTTATAAACTTGTCTGTAATCAACCTCGTTATACTTACAATTTTTAATCTTCTGTCACAGAAGAAACTGTATAAATTATATATATAAAATACATAACTGTTAATTTACCATAATAATGTGGTACACTTATAATTACCGGTATATAATATAATATTATAAGATTTATAAGATATCAAATATATAAATATAGTACTGTGCAAAAGTCTTAGGCATGTTAGAATTTTCACAAAAAAATGGTTTAAAGTCAGTTTTTTATATCTATAATTTTTTATCTTTTAACATTTCAAATGTCTTGGAGACGTTTCCACAGTTCTTCTGGATTTAGTCTTTCTTAGTTTTTTCTGTTTCTTCATGTAATCCCAGATGGACTCGACGATGGTGAGATCAGATCTCTGTGTGGAGCTGTTGTCAGACTCTTTGTGCATACAAAAATCTCACTGGATTATTACAATTAATGGCAAAAGGAATGTTTGGAAATGAAAACTGATAATTCCTACTGACACACTACAGCAATACTAACGAAAATACTAACGTGCCTAAGACTTTTGCATAGTACTGTATATATGCATTTATTTAGTAAAATATTATAAAATACAAATAATGTACTGTAAATATAAATATTTATATAATATAATACAAAACTATAGTCATTATTAATGGTATTGTATAATATTAAATATAATATAAAATGTAACAATCTTTAATATAAAATTATACTTTTCTTCCAGTGAACACAGCACACAATGGGCGAGCAAATGGATTGTGCTTCACAGCTGACGGACTCCATCTCCTCACTACCGGTACAGATGATCGAATGCGCCTGTGGAATAGTGCCACAGGGGAAAACACATTAGTGAGTAGCTCTTAGGGATGTTTGAAGACTTTACACTTTAGACTTAATTCCTAATATCTGTTTAGTAAAAAATTATGTCAAAAATTATATTTTGAGCCGATGTTCATGTAGCAGAAGTAATTAGGGGCCATTCACACAGATCACGTTTTTCATTCCATTGCTCTACTTTTCCATTGTTTTTGCATGTTAATGCGGTAGACAGACGTCTTTTACGGTTGCGGTTAGTTGTTAATTTCACAGATATCTTTAAATCTTTGTCATGGAGCTGTTCAGAAATCCTTAATTCTCATCAACAGGTGAATTATGGAAAAGTCGTCAACGAGAGCCGCAAAGGCCTCAAGTTTACCGTATCGAGGGGCTGCAGTCCGGAGTTTGTGTTTGTGCCGTGTGGCACTTCGGTAGCGGTGTACGGGCTTCACTCGGGAGAGCTGATCACTATGTTGAGAGGACATTATAATAATGTAGACTGCTGTGAGTTCCACCCAGATTATCAGGTAATGTTGTTCCTGATTATTTGCTTAGTAATTGAGTCTTTACTAATCAGACAACAAACTGAAACAAGGAAGTAAAATCAGTGTTCTCACAATCATTCAATGAGATTTAAATTGACTCATAGACTCATTTGTGCATCATTAGGAGCTGTACAGTGGAGGTAAAGACTGTAACATCCTGGCCTGGGTCCCTGTGCTAAGACAGCCTGACATTGAGGATGAAGAAACCAACTCTAAACGGGTACATTTTGAGACGTATTTTTTAATACAAAATTATTATTTTTTACTCTTGTCCAGATTTCAGAAAAGATTAGGTTGATTCAATTAATGGTGCGCTTTAACGACTACTACAATGTACCGTGGATCAGGTGTTTTTATCTTTACAGATCTACAGGTTTGGACTAGGTGGGGCAGAAAGTGAATCTAAATTTGTGCTCTCGTAAACATTTTCTTACCTTGCTCACATTCCCCAGCCAATAGATAAGATCAGATAACCTGACAAACATATGCCCATTGTGGCATATATTCAGATGCGGCTGCTGTCAGTCATGGTCTACATGAGATGTACACATTAGCTTGAGTTGCGCGTCTTAATGGCTTGTAGTTTATCAGGTGCTGAGTTTAACATGATCCTGCTCTACCAGTTTTTCTGGTAGAAAATCTGGCACACGTTTAAGGAATTGCATTGCGCATCACTGATACATACTTGGCTATTAGCATGGCTTAGTGTTATAAAAAAAATCTGTGGAAAAGATTCATTTTACCAATGTGTCACACAAAAAACATTTTGACAAAAAAAAAATCACAAAGTTTTTAATTTGCACTTATAGCTGGAAATTATCGGCTATAATTCCATTACAGCTATATTCATAAACATATTTATAATTTTTTTCAGCCCGTTCTTACTGATGCTTCTAAGACTATCGCAAGTCTTTCTTGCTAATTCGTTAAAACCTTGATGTGAGGAAGGTTAATGACTGGTTTTCAAATCAGAAATATATCACAGAAAACCAAATATTTGAAAGGCATTTGAATATTTGCAAATCAGTGAACACACAATATAGTGATAATGCACCACATGCTCTTATTGTTGTGCCTTGGCTGTATCATCTAAAGTTAAACAGTAATCAAACATCACTGAATCATGTAGGCTTAAATTCGGCATGAAATGGAAGTTGCAACTGTCTTTTCTTCTCCATTGTGACGAATATCTGTGTGGAAAGGCTTCTCAAACAAGAAAAAATGTAGGACAGGACTTGATTTTGTCCATCCTTGGTTTGATATTGATGTGATCTCATGCGAGTAACAGGTTGTTCCGCCCTTGCGCCGGTACTCGTCACCAGAGAAGAGAAGAAATGTCACTACAGGAGGGAGGGGACGATATTTTGATTTAAGAAAAAAAAGTCAAAAATCAAAAACATTTTTGATTTTTTTCAAAAAAAAAGATGTCCACGGGTAAATAATTTATAATAAATACTGCAATATTCCATAAAAAAACAAGAATTGTCCATTTTGAATTCATGGTGACTTTTGTGATGTTCAAATGTTTGTGAATGCATATTTTCACAGGGTGGAACACAAGCTGCAGTCAATCCTGCTTTTGAAGATGCCTGGAGCAGTGATGAAGGCTGACAAAGCAAGGAAACCAGCAACCTGTTTTTTATTATCCAAATAAACCACTATGTACATTCCTTCAGAGTCAAAGTGCTCTTTTTGTTTACAGTTGCATACTGCAATCAATCGGTGCCTATAAAGCCACTGTACATAAAAAAAGTCTCATGGGTGTCAAGTATTTCCATTGGTTGACACCTGCTGATTTGCCTTTCAACTTGACTTGAACTACAAGTTCTCATATCATTAGAACCAATGGTTTGGTGTAAAAAGTATGTTTTGTGATTTTGATAAACATAATTGTTTTTACTTTACTTTTGTGGGATGATCAATAAACAGTTTATTTTTGTGTGTTTATTAATTAAACAATGAATGTAGAAAGATAAAATATTCATGCTGACTCTATATCATTTTTACTGTGAAGGAACTATTGGGACATTTTATAAATCATTATTGTGGCATCATTAATTGTCATAATTATTTGACTCCATACTTTTTTCCTTATAAATTCACGCACCCTATAGCGTGGGGGTATTACAAGTCCTGATGCGACATTTGACCAATCAGAGCCCTCAGTCTCGGAATCAGGTGAACGTCTCCGCCCACCGCTCGGTTATTGCAATGAAGAGGGAGCTCGCGCGTGTTTAAGGTTAATTGATGGAGGTCGTGTGTTCAAACCTTAAGATTTTTACTTTTTAAACTACTTTACCTGGCACGGAGGACCAGGAGGACCTCGAGGTGTGCGTGGAAATACACACATATCTGATTTTCCGTCTGTTTTGTCACGGTAAGACGCGCGCACCTGCACTTGCCTTTTTTGTGTGAAGTCCATATGTGACATGCTGTGAATTTATTTGTAATAATGAGGATATTCTGCCTTCCCTGTTAAAACCGTGGGAGTGAGTTACAGTATTTTCTCTCAGTATTTTGAGTCACTTAATTATAGTTATTTATTTTCAGGTTGATATCACACTTTTTATGATTTGGGTATGGTTACTTCTTTAGGTCAGGTGGCGTCTACCAAATACTGATGAGTGTGTGTGTATAATATAATATATTATGTTTGTATGTTTTTTTTTTTGTTTGTTGTTGTTGTTGTCGTCTGAAATGTCATTATCCATTATCCATATCCCACACTTAAACATAAAACTTAATATGTTATGTTAGGGTTAGCTATTGGGCTTTCCAGTTCAGCTGTCAAGAGCCCATGCGGTTCCTGAATGCACCTGTGTGGAGGGAAGGTAGTGTCCTCCTCTCACACCTGTAACCAGTCTGTCTTATGGCAACAGGCGTGTCGAGGCTTGTATTAAAGATTACAGTATCTAGGCGGGCAACTCTCTCCAGATTATTGGACCAGTATACCCTGAAACACATGTTTGATTAGTTTCTCGACTTCAAACATTGAAGAGAGGCAAAAACGCTTGAGTTGATTGATGCTTCACCAGAATGATGCCTGAATTCATGTACAGCCTTCGAGTTAATGATTTAAAAAAAAAAAAAAACATAATTATTGTAATTTGATGTATGAAATCCAGTTATAAATGTGATAATGTGGTCTTTATTTATTGATTAAATTGCCTGCTGATATTCACCCTCACCAACAACGATGGCATTTTAGACACTACTTTTTTTTATTATTTTTTTATATGCAGCTGAAAAATATATTGTTATTCTTGTAGTAATTTCAATTTTTCAAATTATAATATTTTTAAATATCAGTATAATAAATTTATTTATTTTCAGACATAAAATAATACAAATTTGTTTGGTTTTTAAGTTGCTATAGCTTTGAATTATCTTGTAACTCCATAAGCAATATTAATAATGTGGATCTTTTAATTATCCAAGTCATTTTTGCAATTTCAGCACTTTTCATTTATTCTTCATCCTATTTGTCCTTTTTATGGAATGGTTCACTCAAATTAAAATTCTGTCATTTACTCACCCTCAAGTTGTTCCAAACCTGTATGAATTTCCTTCTTCTGCTGAACACAAAAGAAGATATCTTGAAGAATATGGGTA
The DNA here is from genome assembly GCF_949319135.1 of Squalius cephalus. NCBI lineage: Eukaryota > Metazoa > Chordata > Actinopteri > Cypriniformes > Leuciscidae > Squalius > Squalius cephalus. Next base: position 9,362,590 of record NC_137137.1, read on the forward strand.
TCCAAACTGTATGGGGAAAACATGGAAGTCAGTGTGTTCCATCAACTGTCTGGTTACCAGCATTCTTCAAAATATCTTCTTTGTTCAGCAGAGGAAAGAAATGTATACAGGTTTGGAAACAATTTGAGGGTGAGTAAACTGACAGAATTGTCATTTTTGGGTGAACAATCCCTTTAATGAGTGAAATTATAGGCTACGCCCCGAATACAGAGCCACAGATGTGTACATTTATTACAGAATAATACGATTTGAAATGCACTTTTCTGGTAATGGTATCAAGAACAACTGAGTTTCTCCATTGTATGCATCTCTGAGTTGAACCGTTATGTGGTAGGCTATATACTGTACATTGTTCTCGGGCTCTGCATTTCTTCGTTTATCCACCCCCATGATTTTATGGGCTGTCCTGGCGTCTGTGTCCTTAATGTACAATGACTGCTGACCATTGTGTCCCAACACTCACCCTCTTGTTCAGCTCAGAGTTTGCTGGAGTGGATGGAGGATGGTCCAACTGCTGATTTAAACTTTTTGTGTTTTCTAAGCACAATACAACCTTTCATGCGGCCACCATAAATAAGCCATTCTTGCATCATTTTTGCAACATTGAGGTTCCATATCACATCACATCATGTCATACTGTCTAGAAGGGAACAGTACTGTGAAAGTGTATTTGAATTGATCAATTTTAAATTCAGTCTGAATGACATGTGGCGTTCAAGGCTAAATGAAAGATGTAAAGGATAAAAATGGTAGATTTTACGGTAGTTGGTCTTTGAGGGTTCTCTCCTGTTTACGCTTTGTAATTGTCTCCTTAGGCTCTGATCATTGGCGGTGATGGCATTCTCTGAGTTCACATCCACAGCTGAACACTTGTATGACAGGTGGATCAAGTTGATCGAAAATGCAGGTAAGAAGGTTTCTGACATTAGAGAAAAAAAACACCAATGTATGACCTGCAACAGTCAGATTCTGAAAGTAAAAATCCCATTGAAAAATAATTTTGTCCATAAGGGAATTGATTTTGGGCGATAACTTAAATCATTAAAGACAGACCTACTGTGAGCTATGAGCTTGTTTATTGATGGTATATGCTTTTTGTTGAATCTTATTTTTTGACAAACACGTTTAACAGTGGAGTTCCTCATGCCAAAAGAACTCTAGTGCCCAACCACTCCCATGAAGCACTGCAAACTGACAGTCAGGCTCCCTGCGCTCTTAAACTTAAATTAAATAAACAAATAATTATATCTTATTTTATAATAAGTATATATTATATCTTACATTTTGATATATATATATATATATATATATATACACATTTTTTTTTTTTTTTAGAAGTTGACTGATTCTGTTTCTGAGATTGAAACCTCAGTTTCTCATACATCAGTGTAATTTATTGATCTCAGAGAATTATGATGCACAACAACAACAGCAATATCGGACATAGATTAATGCACAACCGTTACAATAGATGTTGCTGTGCATGGAGACATTACATGGAGTTCAGATATTTTTGTGATGTGATTTCAGACCCGAGGACAAAAGACTGGCTGTTCATGCCCTCTCCTATCCTGCAAACAGCTATTATTTTATTTTACATCTTCTTTGTGACGTTACTGGGGCCCAGGATAATGGAGAACAGGAAACCGTTTAATCTGAAGCCGGTCCTCGTCATCTATAATTTCAGTGTTGTGGCTCTTTCTCTTTACATGTGTTATGAGGTAAATATCATTATTTTTGCTGGCAGGCAAACCTGTTGTGTGTTTTGCTTGAGAGTTTACAAAGATACTTTTTTTGATGAACATTATATTGTTAGAGTCCATTGAGTTATGCTGCCATTTCAATTAGTTTCATGCTGTTCACACAAATAGCTAATGTGTAAATGGGTGGAATGAGTTTACCTATAGCGTTCAGTACCTAGAACCTACCTAGTTCAGTTTACTCAAAAATTACAATTTACTCTTCCTCATGTTGTTCCACAATTATATGATTGTCTGTCTGTGGCTCACAAAAGATGTTTTGCAATATGTCTAAATCAGCTCCTTTCCATACAATAAAAGTGGATGTGATTCATACTGCCAGGCACTTATTAACTTGTTTGCTGTATTCTACATCTTCTGAAGCCATGTAGTAGTGCTGTGTTGAACAAACTGAAAATATCAGTTTAGTGAAATTCTTTAGAGCTTTTTTGCCCTTTTGGAAATTTAGTTTGAATCAGTCCATTTTTGTTGTATAGAAAAAATCAGTTTAGACATTCGGCTAAACATGAGTTTTTCTTGCCTTGTCAGGTATTTATAATGGGCTCTTTTTTTCTTTAGTCTATCTCCATATAAATGGTATGGCCAAAGGTACATTTATTAAGTTCTTGAATTTCAATCAAGCCTCTTACAAGTGTATTCTTTCTTTGCAGTTTGTGATGTCAGGCTGGGGAACAGGATATTCATTCGGCTGTGATCTGTTAGACCCCTCTCGATCGCCACAAGCCATGAGGGTGAGAGCAGAAGAAATGTTGCTTTACCTGCCGTGTGAAAACCTCTGCCCTGGTTTTTTTTTCTTTTTTTCTCATGTAACCTGGCACCAGGCTTAGGTATTTGGCTTAGATGTGGTTGGCTTCACTTGACTTAAATGTTCCACAGAACCATTCAGACCTCCTGCAATACACTTATTTCTGAGTGATATTATTAAATCCTTGTCTGATGAATTTGTTTTGTATTTTATAGTTTGTCGGGCATTTGTGCTTGATCTATATTTCTCATTCTCCAGATGGCATGGACTTGTTGGCTCTATTACTTCTCCAAGTTCATTGAGATGTTGGACACAGTGAGTGATTTTTCCTACTTATTACCTTGATTTCATGACATCTGCATTACTACTGCTACTGAAGCAAACAGCATATATAACGGCAAATAGTTGTCACATCTTTGACATATAGTGTCCTCCACTAATACTGGCACCCTTGGTAAAAATGAGCAAAGGTGGCTGTGAAAAGTAAATCTGCATTGTTTATCCTTTTGATCTTTACTTAAAAAAACTCACATTATGCAAAATGTTTTTTTTCCAATGCGTGTTGGCCACACTTATTGGCACCCATAGAAATTCTTATGAGTAAAATATTTCTGAAGTATATTCTCATTCATATTTAGTTTTTTTTTTTTTTTTTAGCACACCAGGGTAACTAGGAGAATGAAATTGTCCAGCCATGACTTCCTTTTCCACAGGAGTTTAAATATGAGGAAACACAAAGGCCAAATTCCCTTAATCATTCATCACGATGAGTAAAACCAAAGAATATAGTTCTGATGTGCAGAAAAAAGTTGCGCTTCACAAAATAGAAAGTGGCTGTAAGAAAATAGCTAAAGCATTGAAAATCCCCATTTCCACCATCAGGGCAATAATTAAGAATCAACTAAATTAACTTCCAATCAATTAAAGATGTTAGAAATCTGCCTGGAAGAGGATGTGTCTATATCTTCCTAATGCACGGTGAGGAGGATAAGTTTGAGTGACCAAACACTCCAAGGATCACCGCTGGAAAATTGCAGAGATTTGTTGAGTCTTGAGTAATTTTTTTTATTTTTATCAAACAACACCTACATCACATGTTGTTTGGGAGGGTTTCAAGAAAAATCTTCCTTGCTCATCCAAAAACAAACTCCAGCATATTCACCAGATGGGTTTGTTGCAAACAGGGATAAAAAAATACCCCATGCCCACGGTTAAATATTCTGCTGGATCTTTAATGTTGTGGGCCTTTTTTTATTTTTGCTGGAGGTCCTGGACATCTTGTTCAGATACATGACATCATGGATTCTAGAAAATACCAACAGGTAAAAAATCAAAACCTGACGGCTTCTGCTAGAAATCCTATAATGGGCCATGGTTGGATCTTCTGTCAGGACAATGATCCAAAACAAACATCAAAATCAACACAAAAATGTGTCACTGAGTCAAAAATGAAGCTTCTGCCATGGCCGTCCCAGTTCCCTAACCTAACCCTATAGAAAATGAATGGGATGAACTGAAGAGGAAAAGCACCAACATGGAGCTGGGGATCTGGCAAGATTCTGTAAGGAATAGTGTTCTGTCAGGTGTTCAGAGCTGGCGAGCAAGGCTGCTATCTTGGGAAAAGGACATTGCAATAATTGGGTGCATATAATTGTGGCCAACATGAACTAGAGATTTTTTTTTTTTTATAATGTGAGTTTCCCTCCACTTTTAATTGTTTCACTTCAATGAAAGGTTAGAATTTTGAATGAAAGATCAAAAGGAAAAACAATGCATATATATATATATATATATAATATTTTACAGCCACCTTTGCTCATATTTACCAAGGGTGCCAATATTAGTGGAGGGCACTCTACACTGTCAGTCAGCAATATTATTAGATGGTATAAAATGGAAATATTGTGAGTCAGAGAGACAAAACTAAATCTATTGGGTGGAAAATTGGAAGCTTGCTTTTCTTATATAGAAGCAATATAACTTAAGCTCTGGTTAAATCATCTATGGCATGCTGTCAGTTACCACAGAAAATAATTGACTCATTTGTCAGTAAGTAAAAGTGCTTTTAATAGACATGGGGCAGTTGCATTGGATTTTTATTGAAACTATACATGCAAAATACCTCTGACTACAATCAAATGTTGTTTGAGTGTTTGGATTAGAAACATTTTAACATTGGATCACTCCATTTAAACATGAACAGTGTTTAGTGCTGTCCTTTGTGTTCAGATCACAGAAAACAAATGCCAATACCGGGTCTTTTATCTGTCTTTTCTGGCCAGATCTTCTTTGTACTAAGAAAAAAGCAAAATCAGGTGTCCTTTCTACACGTCTTTCATCATTCCATCATGCCTTTCACTTGGTGGTTTGGAGTCAGGTTTTCTCCAGGTATGTCTTTATCTTTTCCCCTGATTGCAAGACTACACTTAACTCTTTCCCCGCCATTGACGGAAAGTTCTGTCATTTGTGAGAGAACGTTTCCCCGCATTGACAGATTTTTTTTTAGCTTTCCGTGTTCTCACTATTATACGCTATGACACATCTACTGAAAGAGTACAGAATCTCCTGATCAGAAACAAGCGAGATCATATGCATATGTAAAATAACGCGATCATCAACATTAAACAGCATATAAATTCAAGCCTAATGTTACTGAATGAAATGTCGAGCTAAGATGAGCTATAGGACTGTGCATGCATTAGAGGAGTTGATGGACTCAGTCTACTCCGTCTATGTTTTGGTCATCGTTCTGAATATGATCCAGATTTTCTCAGCTTTTTGCTAATTTTTTTTATTAAACTTACCCACATTCAAGTTTTGATTAAAAAAGAATGCATGAAGCTATAATAAACTTTTTTTTTTTTTTTTTTTTTTAAAGCAGAGACTCTGTTCTTTCTTTTGACATATTACATGTTCAGGAATTCAAAATATTCTGGGGGTCTTGACATTTTTGTGAAAATGATTTTTAAATGCTGGTGGGGAAAGAGTTAAAAGACGATTTTCTTTTTTTGTTGCAGGTGGTTTGGGGACATTTCACGCCCCCCTAAACTGCGTTGTTCATGTCATCATGTATACATACTATGGACTGTCAGCCCTCGGCCCTACCTTTCAAAAATTTTTATGGTGGAAGAAGCATCTAACTTCAATACAGCTGGTATGTATTACAACATTTTTCATTTATTTTTGGTGTGTGTGTGTGTGTGTGTGTGTGGCTATAGAAATTAATTTAAAATCGCATATGGATGTGGTTTAGATCTGGATTTAAAAATCTTGTTTTGTGGTGTTTTGGTGTTCATACTAACAGCTTAACTGATTTGAATCGGATTTGACATGCATTGTTTTTTTGTTTGTGCTCTTTTCTCAGATCCAGTTTGTCATCGTAACCGTTCATATTAGCCAGTACTACTTCATGAAAGAATGTCCTTACCCGTACCCCATTTTCATCTACCTCATTACTCTGTATGGCGTCGTCTTCCTCCTCCTCTTCCTCAACTTCTGGTACCATGCATACACAAAAGGCAAAAGGCTTCCTAAAGTCCTGCAAAATGCAACCATGCTACAGAACAACAATGACATACACCACAAGAAAGAATAACTGGTGCAGTGTGACAAACCAATCAGCAGTGACAATCTACCTAAAACAGCATTTTGGCTACATTTTTATATGTACACCATAAAGTTTATCTTGATGCCCTAGGATTTTTTTTACTTTACAGACTGTGTGTTTCAGTCTTGGCTGGATCTTGCCTTCTAACCTCAGCTGGGCATTTGAGTTGAACTCTGGGTCATTGCCTTAAGGGCTGCTTATGTTTCTACTCATTTTCTGCATACTGATGTGCTTCCCCCTCCCTGTTTAATGAGATGTGAATGAGTCAGAAGCCTCCCAGCTCCTCACTCATGTCAGTCACCTCACTTTTATTGCCATTTTTTTTTATTGCTATATTTAGATTTTTATGTCCCCGGTTTTGGCTATATCAGTAAATAAGATGGAGAAGTGTTGGAATTTTTTCTTCTTCTCTCCCTTCGTAAATCAGAACTGTGGAGAAAATTCTACCACGAACACTAGGTGCTATATCCGTAATGCATATTTATGTGCTTTTCACCCTCTACATGTGACATTGCGTGAATGGTAGCAAGTACGGCAACTGTCCTTGAAGGAACCGATGCATTGATCTCATCTTGCACTATTGGTGAAGAAGGACTGGAATTTGGTTATCTTTTTATTTTATACATCGTATCGTAATGAATGTCTTGGGCTTTATTGTCCAGGACAGGAGCCTGCAATTTTTGTATAAATTTAGAATGTTAATTGACTCGTTTTAAATATTTATGAAAAAAATAAATAAATGCTGTATTCACTTATGTTGGTGTTTTTTTTTAATTTTATAACTGCACCTTCTAATGGGCTGACTATACTTTGGGGAATTTGTCCCAAAACGTGAACTAAATTTCACAAAACCTGGGGGCATCCAGAGAAAAATTAAATAATTGTATATATTAGCTTTGAGTTTGTGGTTAATCTGTTGTGTGTCCATTTAGGGTTGTGTTGGTTTTAAATGTGGATTCATCCTATAAGATTTTAAATACCCAATTCTCAGTTTTACCAGAAGATCACAGCTCCCCCATGTGGAGTAAAATGTTGTAGTAACAATCAACGGGTAAAAGCGTTTGGGAATTTTGCAGTCTCTGAACATTTGTTTTTAACCCCTTAATTATTTTGTATATTTTCTTTTACTTTGTTTGACACTGTAATGCAGTTTTTTCATGATTTGAAATTGGAGACCTTAATTTTTTTGCCATTGTTTTTATTTTGCAAAAAAACTCACAATGGCTTAATTCCTTGCAAATGAAGTCCGCTAATTTGTAATGATGCCTAAATTATGCTTTTTACATATTTTCAAATATTTGAAATCATATATTGTCATATTTGTATTTGCAGGCATGTATTAATAATGATGTACTGTACTGTTGGAAACCAATATCAAATGGTGTTTATATTTGAAGTTACCATGTAAATGCATCTTAATTCTGTCTGTCTTGAGATGCTGTGAAATCTAAAATACAATGTTTTTCCATGCTTGTGCATTCAACTAAAACTGCTTCCTTATGCAATGGAAAACTTAAGCATGGTAAGTGAAATTTGTTTGAGAGGCTTTTGTAGTAGAACAAACATGAATGAGTGGTTGCCTTGTGCTCGCATAAAACAGGAAAACTGAATTCTCCTTAAAGCATTTTTCACTGGTGCTTCATGGGTAATTTTTGTCTAGCAGTTAGAAGTAGGTCACGGTTCTCAGAATGTGTGAACTACAGCAGGTCAGAATAAATCTGGATTGCTGTGAAGAATGCTCACGTTTGTTTGGTACTGCCTTTCCCCACACTTCGCACTTTGTCATTTTGAGGTGGGATCTGCTAATTAGATACATTTGCCAAGTGAAACCCCTCTCAATGTCAGCAAAGAATTAAATAAAATTAAATAAAAACTACTGACAAATGCTGCAGGGAACATTTACTGCTCTAATGAACATGTTAAATGCTGCACAGCCCCCTTCATCAAGCGGTGTTATTTAGAGAAATCAAATCAGCTACATTTAGGTATTTTGTTCCTTTTTAATACTGTTGTAGAGATGCTGCAATGTTTAATATTGTATTTTTTTAATGTTTGGACATCATTGTGTGGAATTGAGTGATTTGGACGAGCATTTAGTTAGACAAAGAGAAACCAGTTTTTTTTTTAGCGGCCAAGAATGTTGTTGACCGAAGGATTGTCGAACAGATGTGGTAAATTGTTTACTGATGGTGATCCAACACCCTCCATATTGCGACTGCACAGCTGCATGGTCATTACTGATTCAACAGATGCAGTTTGAAGGCAAAAAAATGTACAAGTAGGAAATGTGCACATTCTGATAGGTGTTAATGTCACCTTAATCTGGTTGTAAATCCTCTGTGGTAGGCCAGTGGTTTAGAGGTATACTATGTGGAGGGATTTACGGAATTTACAAATAAATGTGTCCTTGCTGTTGGGTGATGTTTCATGCCTTCTGAGGCCATTTCAATTCCACCTTTTTTCACGATTGCCCCCAGAACTGGTGAAACCTGTTTCAAAGTTTCTTTTTCTTTTGAACACAAAAGATATTTTAAAGGTGACACATGCCCCTTTTCATATGCCCCTTTTCTATAAATGGTGTCCCCAGAATGTGTCTCTGAAATTTCTGCTCAAAATACCACCCAGATCATTTATTATAGCTTGTCAAATTTGCCCCTTTGTTGTGTGTGTCCCTTTAAATGCAAATGAGCTGCTGCTCCCCGCCTCCATTCAGACGACGGCGATCCTTTACACGAGCTCAAAACACGCGAATAAATACTCAGGAAGAGGTTGCAACTTTTCGACTGCGCCTGGACGTTTCTAAATGGTTAGTGGTGGATACATTTATGTAGTTACATAGTAGCCTACATTAGTTGTGGAGTTACATTGATTCATCTCATCGACTTGTATGTACCTTCATGTTGAAGTTTTACACAACTTGACACAGTACCCTGAAGTCTTTATAAGACAGCTGTGACATTTTTTTGTCACAAGTCATGATTGACAGCTTCTCTAAACAAAGTAGTCACTGAGGCTCCAATGGACTTTTTGGGGGATTTTCGGGAGGAGATTGGAGCTTCAGCTTTAATTTCTACATGTCCATAACTGTTTTTTTCCCCCACACTGACATGAGTTGTTCTGCAGTAAACTGTACTAACGGTTTCTGCGAGAGTAAGGGCGGGACCTTGATATCGCGGCTCCACTTCAGCTTACTACTGCGCAGACTCGGGTCCCAAATTTGTGTAAGATGTCAGCGCCATATTAGGACTTTGGCGGCTTCAATTTTCACCAATGGAAGAGAATGAAGGCGTGTCGTCCATCTTTTTTTTACAGTCTATGGTTAGAACTGGTTACAACTTACTGTGTTGGCACTTGCGAAAACCAAATGGCGGCGCTGTGGGTGGAAACCAGGGGGGCAATGTTTCATAAATTTAAGCTTCCCCGGGCGCCGCCATTGATTAGCAGACCCTCACCTGCTGTTAGCATTCCATTGACTCCCGTTCATTTTGGCGTCACTTTGACAGCGAATAACTTTACATCTGAGGCATTTAAAGACTCCATTTGTCCATTATTTATTTCTAAAGAAACACGACAATGTATAAAAGGCTCCATTACCTTGTATCTTACGCTATGGCCCCGTAGAAGCAGTTTTTGTAAAAATAGGCTAACGATTGCGTCATAACCACGCGACTCTCTGTCGCCAGAGGCGGACAGAGTACACAGCTTCATTACTTGAGTAAAAGTACAGATACCCCTTGCTAAATTTTACTCAAGTACAAGTAAAAGTACTACAGTCAGATGTCTACTTAAGTAAAAGTACTGAAGTACTTGTTTTTAAAAGTACTTGAGTATCAAGAGTACAAGAGTACATTTTCTAAATATTGCATTACTACTGCCACAGTACTTACATTGGTAAACACAGCAAACACTTGAAGCGAAAACTATCATTAACTTGTTCAGAAAATTGAAATAGTCTGGCGAGGTGGGGCCACGGGTTGGCACATTCCCGGGATGCGATATTGTTTTTCCCAGGATGGTAGGGGAAGACTCATGAATATTCATTAGGGAAGTCATCCCTGATTGGTCTGATGACCTACCCCTAACCCCACCCCTAAACCTACCCGTCACTGGGGTTAAGACCAATCAGGGATGACTTCCCTAATGAATATTCATGAGTCTTGCCCTACCATCCTGGGAAAAAAAATATCGCTCCCGGGATGGACCTGCTGCGTCTTCATCCATTGTTTCGTCCATGGTTACGTCTCTTATCTAAATCTGACCATGGAGTTGACTTTGGCGGAAAGCTGAAGGTAATTGCTGATAGGCTGTCCCAATCAGTGGCGCCTGCACAATCCAATCACATTTGAGAGGGAAACAACAAATTGAGGGTTTTCGAGATGTTTCTTTTTTCCTTTTTTTTTTTTTTTTTTTTTTTTAGAAGAAGTAACGGGTACTCACAGTTATGGATAGAAATGTAGTGGAGTAAAGAGTACAATATTTGCCTCTCAAATGTACTTGAGTAAAGTCATGAGTACTCCCCAAAAATGATACTCGAGTAAAGTACAGATCCCTCAAAATTGTACTTAAGTACTGTACTCAAGTAAATGTACTCCGTTACTGTCCGGCTCTGTCTGTCGCACAGTAGAGAAATTACCGTATGGACAGGAGGAGAAGCTCGCAGGCAATCGGGGGGGACGTGGAGGCAAAATGACAAAATAATTAATCAGAATACTTAGCAAAAGTTGCTCCTGCTCCTAGCTCATGGACACCTCCTACTCACGCTCTCCGTCTCTGCAAGTTTCGGAAGGGAATGATTCAGATTTCTCTTGGCACAGCTAGAAGACAGACAGGTTGCTCACGTAACATCTACGTCGTCAAGCTCAGTTTGAGTCTGCGCAGTACGCTCAGCCATCAGGAAGTGAGTGCTTCTAATTGACTTCACTTTTCTCCGTTGAATCCAATGGGGTCGCTGTGTCCATTTCTTTTACTGTCTGTGGAAACGTGCAGATTAAGTGGCAGTAAGATTATAATAAGATCCCCTTCCTATGTCAGCCAGGGAGAAAAATTTAACCACACCTTTACTCCATTGCAACATAAAATACAATCAATATAAATAAAATCTTCACAACGAACATAACGAGTCAGAAAAGTGAAAAGGTGCAGCAGCTGTCTGCCAGGCTTTTTTTCCCTTTTTTTTTCTGGTAGATTGTTCTGGCACTTGATTTTCAGGTCTAAATGAGGTTTTCATTCCTGTTAAAACTTGTATTTCAGCATATATGCAAAGTACAAAATGTATTGTTAGTAATGTTATTAACATTGTAAGAATTGATAAATTAGGAAATTCCGGACAGTCAGTTTCTGGGTTGACCAGACCCTGAGAGGACAAAAGGACCTCTCCGGAGATTACCATTTGAACTGGCCCTCGTGCACTATCGAGACGAAAGTCTCACCTCCGAGTCATCCTAATCTACATCTCTTTACCTCTCCCATCACCCCCTCTCTCCCATGCCAGATGATCACTTGATTTCTCCAAAGAAAATGTATAGTTTAATGTGAATGATTATCACAGAGTATTTTCATGTTTGGTATTGTTTAAAATGTCACAGTGCGACTGGTACAAATGTCTCTTTCCAAATAAGTAAAACAAAAGGTAATAAGGTTTTTAAGAGTTTATGGATAACTGACTTACAAAGGAAGGTGGTCTCTCAAGCAAATGGTCACCCACCCCCATGAAGGTGCGATCACTGCATGCAAATTTCTTTTGTTAGTACATGTTTCCTGGTGAAAGGTTTGTGTATATAAGGAGATGCAGCAGAGAGTTCGGGGCCTTTTCTGTAAATAGATCGGCCCGTGAGGCTGAGAGAAAGAAATCTCTCAGCCTCACGTACTTCTTAAAGTTGGGTTTGCATCTTCTCTCTATTCCAGAGTATTTGATGTTTTGTATCGATTATCTTTGAATTGATTATGAAATTGGCATGATACATTTACCTGACATATTAAATTGTTACATGTGATTATTCCAACTGTTCTTGACATTGTTCATTTAATGGTTAAAAGGAATAGTCATTCGCTCACTATTAGTGAGGCACAGATATTATTAAGACCTTTCATTTATGGAGTCAGATGAAATTACGAGAGAATACATAACTAAAAGTATTGTAAATTTAAACAACCAATACTTCGCATGAGGAAAGGACAGAGCACGTGAGACCTTCCCTGTGTTATTGGAAAACCTCCATTGGACCAATTTCACAGGCCTTACAAAGTGGTGACCTCGACGTGATCTCTAAACAGATAAAAACAGTTTCACGAGAAAACGTCCTTTCCAGCAAGTATTTGGGATTCTAAAATCAGCATGAGGTTTTGAAACATCTTCTCTTTCTTCCGCCGGTATGGTAAGTAAACCTTTTCTGCCCTTTATAGAAGTGTTGAAGAAATGTTTGCATTGTTTACTGGTCGGAATTAAAGCCCTGCTTTGTTTAGAAATGTGATGCGGCAGCCAGATGAAGATTGAAAAACCTTGTGTATTAGATTTTAAAGATCGCCTTGTTTTGCCTAAGCAACAAGAAACGAAACCTAAAGTGAGAATAACATCTCCCAAATAATTAATAACTCGATGAAGAGCTGAAAAAGTAAAGCCTAAAAAGTTTTAAAATCAGAAGCATGTTTTCTGGCCATTGTTGTGTTGGCTTTGTTTAAACACTAGCAACACTTGATGACAATGAGCAAACAACAGAAGTTGTTAACGATCGGAAAACACGTGATTTTATAAATAAAAAGGCAGATCGATGCATTGTTTATGAGAAGAACATTTTGGGAAAAAAGGATGATATGATTTACAGGCTAAAACTCAAATATCAAGGCTATGCTAAATGCTATCGTCCATGCTGTTTTCAAAACGCTCAAGGCTAATGCTAAACTGCTAATGCTAAAGCCATGCTGGATTCCAAACGCTTAACCCTTGTTTTGGGTCATTAATATCCTATACTAAACCATAACTAATGTTGACTATATTGAATTTAAAAGCTTAAACTTTAACACCGATGGAATTAAATTAGGTAATTCAATTTAATTTGGCTTATTTAAGTTCCTCTGAAAAGTAAACCTCTAAAGTATTTGATATGCTATCTAGTCAAAAATTTGGGAAAATTGGAAAATTGTGCTCAGTTATCACTGTTAGGTGGTTGGGGATATGGCGAGACTGTAAAAACGATGGCAGAGTAATCTCTAAAATATATCCAACACAACTGACAGGAGCTGTTAAATGTGGCGAGTCTGTAAAAACGATGGCAGAATGAACTCTAAAACATTGTAACACGCTGGGGTAATACAAGTATAAAAAGGCGCCGTTATAACTAGCTATGATCGCGCGCATCCTGATTTTGACCGTCAAGCTGTTCAAATATTTGAGGATACTATTCAAGACAAAGAAATCTGAAAATCAGAAACGAATGCATCTCATTAATCTTGAAACAAAAATCGTTTTATATTTAAGGCTTCAGAGAACTAAATATTGTTATGTTTGAATGTATTCTGAATTACTCTGAGATTTGTTTCTTCCAAAATAGATCAACGGATTCGTATATTTCCACAAGTTTGCGTCAGAGGTTAGCGACGGCTAACAGCTGATATCAGGGAGTTTGCTGGCGACTTGGGTGGGTGGATGTGTTCCGATGTCTTCTTTTCTAATTTAATGTTACGATTGAATTAAGATCTTGAAGGGCACCCAAGGGGGCTATGAAAAGGTCTCTTTGATTGTTGTGCGTGTTTCGGCAAAATCCTAGAGAAGTAGCCAACTGCCTCTGCTCCTGATCTTCGGGACTGACCACTTGTGTCGTGCATCCTTGGGAAGGACTGCAAAGCGATATAGTTTTCCTGATCTATAAACGGAAAAATATAAAGTAAGAGTAAATAGAATAACCAAACGTTAAAATGGCCATTTAAAAGACTAAATGAGAAGAAAATGTATTTGAAACCTAGCAAAGAAAAAAAAAAAAAAAAAAAACAGCGAATGTACATCTTATCAGCCCTGAGCCAGAAAAGCCTTTTTCATATTCAAATGTATTGACATGAGAACAAGTAGAGATTTGACCATGCGTTAAGTTGTTCCAGAGACTCTTCAGAAACAGAAAACAATATAATTTGGCTTGTATTGTTATAGAATATAATTATATTATAACTTGAAATATAATGAACATTATATTGCACTCGCAGAGTAGGATAATAATTGGAGAAGTGTGACTTTCGTCATTAAAATTGAATTTCTGAAACAGAACTTCATTTGTGTGCTACCCAGTGCCAAAAAGGGGCGGTACACGGCTAGAATTGTGTGGCACAGGTAATAGCAAACCAAAATTGTGCAACAACTAAAATCTAATTAATCAGAGAAGTAAATTTACAAGGAGGGTGTGAAATGCTAAAAAGTACCACAGTTTTTTGCAGGTCAAAAAAAATATCTGCACTAACTAAAATGTGTGAACGACACCATAAACAGCTAATGCTAACCAGACAACCCAGAGATCTGCCTGTAATGAGAGAAAGCAATGAGCATTGCACATGCAGCGGACTGAAGGCTGAACTGAAAGAGCAGCTTCAGGTGTCACAACACACTGAAATAACAGCAACAATTCAGACGTGGTCAATGGAACTCGGTTTCATGTGACATCTGGAATTAAAATTGCAATTGACATGGTAATGGAACAAGTAAAGAATTCCACACGTCTGAATTTAATGCTTTTGAAATTGGAATTATCTGTCTGTGGTTCGCTCTCTTCTGTTTTCTGTCTCAGGTTTACTCCTGCAAATTCCTCGAAGGACGGATGCCAGGATGGGCAGGAGCCCACCTGGAGCAAACAGGACAGCGGAATTGTTAGAACATAACCTGAGACTCGGGAGATGGGTGAAAAGACACTTCAAGAGGCCATTCACATCTCACAATAGTACATCACTGCGTAAATATGGCCTCCCAGTTTAGAACTGGAACTAAATTTGCAACACAATTGTTATAGACTATATTCCACCCATCTCCTAGAAGTGAACACTGAACACACACCTCCATCACTCTACCCTCACAACTGAACACTACACATCATACGAAGATGTGTCATCTTCACACAAACAGACCCAGATAGCTTCACACATATAGGTTGGTCATGACAGTCTAAAAGAGACACACATAGCATACGCTATTCACAACACACACTGCCAACTCATGGGAAAACACTGAAATATACATATGAATGGCTACAGTCACAAGTCAGTGATGCGAATTATAAAGCAGAGACAGACCTGCTATCAAATGTCAAAATGTTCAAACTTTCTGATTGTTATTGGGGTGGTTGGAAGATCAGAGGGCCCCTGATTTCTCAAACATACCACTAATAACAGAAACATAAAAAACGGACAGATCTGAAGTGCGAGCACTTCAATCAATTACAAAATTTACAATTTAACCCTATCATCGACTGCGACATGGCCAGCACAAAACACACACACACACACACACACACACACACACACACTCACTTGCTCACTCTCTCTCACACACACCCACACTCACACTCACAAACACAAAAACACAAAACTGTTACAAGGAATGAACAATCTCCATTCTTATATGCTTAAACATGTTCCAAGTCACTTCTTAGATCTGCATAGGTGGCTTGCATTGGAAGATTCATGAACAAAGTGATTATTATATACATGCATTTCTTCCTAATTGTGATTGAATATTATTATTGCTGTTATTTATTTAGGTTACACTGACCTCTTGCTGCATTTCCTTTGAATAATTCAGACCAAGAATATTTAAATTCCACTACCATTTAACATCACAGTGGTAGTGAAGAATTGGACATTTAAAATGAGACCATTCTACATGACCCTGAGAAACATTTGAGACCAGATGTACCATTCGCACTTGCTGACATGAACATGATATTTTATATTGACCATGACATGATTTTGTTTTGTTGCATTATGTGTTCCCATGCATTTCCATACGACTTCAAGTTCATAAGTGCTCAATCGTTAAGTGGACATTTAAGATGCTTTTCAGGTGTCTCAGGCTCTTCACACAAAGCAGTGTGAACCAAGGAGAAGCCCTTCATCCACTGAGGTCTGCCCAGACAACTGTACCGCTGGAGGTGACAGGATTGGTCAAGAAGGGTCAGATCATCATCGTGGAGAAGGTGCCAGAGAAGCAGAAGTTTCTCCATGGAGGAATGACACGTCAACTGAACAAGTAACAAAGGTCCAGATTGACTCTACGAACTTTGCTCACATCACAAGATCACAGGATGAAAACCTGAATGCTTTCATCCACCTGCTGGACTCAAGCAACATACACCTGGTGAGACCAGGTGTTCTGCAGGTGAACACAGTCCTCTGCAAGCTTCTACAGATGCTAACATTGAAAAGACTATTTTTCTCAAGGATTACAACAGACGTTGATCAGTGACTCCATAGGAGCTCATTTGAATTTGACCCACGGAGTCAAGGAGGGAAACTGTAAGAATTGATAAATTAGGAAATTCCGGACAGTCAGTTTCTGGGTTGACCAGACCCTGAGAGGACAAAAGGACCTCTCCGGAGATTACCATTTGAACTGGCCCTCGTGCACTATCGAGACGAAAGTCTCACCTCCGAGTCATCCTAATCTACATCTCTTTACCTCTCCCATCACCCCCTCTCTCCCATGCCAGATGATCACTTGATTTCTCCAAAGAAAATGTATAGTTTAATGTGAATGATTATCACAGAGTATTTTCATGTTTGGTATTGTTTAAAATGTCACAGTGCGACTGGTACAAATGTCTCTTTCCAAATAAGTAAAACAAAAGGTAATAAGGTTTTTAAGAGTTTATGGATAACTGACTTACAAAGGAAGGTGGTCTCTCAAGCAAATGGTCACCCACCCCCATGAAGGTGCGATCACTGCATGCAAATTTCTTTTGTTAGTACATGTTTCCTGGTGAAAGGTTTGTGTATATAAGGAGATGCAGCAGAGAGTTCGGGGCCTTTTCTGTAAATAGATCGGCCCGTGAGGCTGAGAGAAAGAAATCTCTCAGCCTCACGTACTTCTTAAAGTTGGGTTTGCATCTTCTCTCTATTCCAGAGTATTTGATGTTTTGTATCGATTATCTTTGAATTGATTATGAAATTGGCATGATACATTTACCTGACATATTAAATTGTTACATGTGATTATTCCAACTGTTCTTGACATTGTTCATTTAATGGTTAAAAGGAATAGTCATTCGCTCACTATTAGTGAGGCACAGATATTATTAAGACCTTTCATTTATGGAGTCAGATGAAATTACGAGAGAATACATAACTAAAAGTATTGTAAATTTAAACAACCAATACTTCGCATGAGGAAAGGACAGAGCACGTGAGACCTTCCCTGTGTTATTGGAAAACCTCCATTGGACCAATTTCACAGGCCTTACAACATGATGGTTGTGAAAATAAAAATAATTTCATCCTCTTGACATTTTCAAACCTGTTTGACTTTGTCTGTAGAACCCAAAAGCAGAGTTTAGGCATAATAGAACTCTAGTCAGTCACCATTCACTTTCATTGCATGAAACACAAGCAGAAACAAATTGTGTAAATCATTCATGAATCCATTCTTACGCACACTCGTCTCGTTCAATTCAATGCAACAGTTTGTCAAAATGTAGAAGTATTCTGTTGAGCTACAAACATGTCCAAGAACAGATGAAAAAGTAAAAACTTGTGGACTCATGATTTAACTCGTGTTATGAATTAAGTCTTCTGAAGCCATATAATAGCTTTTATACCACTAAAATTTAAGTTATAAGTCATTAATAATCTTACCCTCTAATAGAGATGTCTTATATTCAAATTTGGTCACAATGCAAATAATTAAGGCATAAGAACATCATTAACGCCAAACCTGTAATGTGTCTTAGTAATGTGAATGATATTTAGCACTGCAGCATGGGAGAAGATTTTCAGAGAATAATGGATTAGTCTACATTTTTGTCTGGACATCACACAAGGCTATTTAATGGCTTCTAAAAACTAGGAACATAGCGTATAGATAAATAATAATCACTCATAATAATCTCTTGCAATGACGACATCTCTTCTCTGATGAGCTGTTTACTGGCGTAAGGGAGGGACAACCTGTCACTCACATGACATCACAGCAATAGCAAACCACAATGAACTAAATAACTTTTTTAAACAAAAATGAAACATCACTGAACTTAATTAAGCTGAACTGTTATGCTATTTTCTTCTGGAAACAAACTTTTTTGCATTATTTTCCTGTTAGCTCTAAAGCTGCTTTGAAACAATCTGTATTGTAAAAAGCACTATATAAATGAATGTGACTTGACAACCATCCAATCAATTCCTGATGGGAAAAAAATCAAGTCTGGCCCTACATTATTATTATTATTTTTCTTGTTTGAGAAGCTGTTCGGATATACGTTACAATAGGGAAGAAAAGACTTTAAAGACTTTAAAGACTTTAAACAACTGAGCTGTTAGTACCGTTAAATGAAAATCACAATTGATTTAAAAGTGGTGTTTTTACCTAAACCTCACCATAGATCATTGTTTTTGTGTATTGATTTTATCCTTATCAAGATGGATAAAAGTGTTGTCAACACTTGAACTGCCTCTGACATACTGTGAGATCAGAATCATACATTTGGACTTGTCTAATATGTTTGTGTTTGGGCTGCTTGTGAGCATTCCAAGCAGATGGGAAATCATGACAGACATGGGTCAGAAAGACAGAGCTTGGTACTTGGTCCACAATATTTATAAATACGTTTGCTGTGTGCGTAAATGTAATTCCTGATAACTCAATTTCCCTTCAAACTTTTCATAAACAATAACAAACATATCACATAGGAACTCCAGACAGTGCCTCACAAAAATGTTGGTAATGAGTTTATTTGAAGTGCGTCCTAGCTAGATATCCAAGAGTAATTTATTACAAAATGATTTGTTTGCTTCCCTTGCCCGCTAGAAGGTGGCTAGACCCTGAGAACATAAACTACTGGCGCTAGATAACTGGACTATGACGATATAGAGCAGATTAACTCCATATGTGTGACTTTTTGGGCATTCATTTGTTTTGTTATATGATGCTCTGTAGTATTTGATTCTGATTGGTTGATCTTGGCATTCAGTGGTCTGATATTTCTGCCCATGGCCAGCCCACTTATTCAGTGGCCTTGGTTCCCAAAGTATTTTTCCCATTGGGATTTTTAATAAAAGTCTTCTTTAAAGAGTTATAAACCACGAACCAAACCAAACCAACTGGCTATGAGGTGAATCACAACATTAAAATCTTTGATTTGAAGCAAAAAATTATTTGAAAATCAAAAAAAAGAAAGAAAAAAAGACAAAGGTACAACAGGACAAAGGTTTATTTCTTTGTAACACGATTTTTTATTGAAATAATGCGGAATGAGGGTTTCAACAAAAGCATACACCATTAATTGACATCCACAACCCTGAAGTTATTGCTAATAATCAGTCATGCTATAGGCTAATATTGTTGCAATGTGTCTTGAAAAATTTAGTTGCAATTTTCGTTTTTTTTTACTCTGATGAAATGTGTCCTCATTTATTTGCGGAGAAAAACCCCTCAAATGGCAAATAAAAATATCTTTAAATTTTGCAAATTCGGTCCTCCAAATTCCAAGATCTTATTTGTGCTAGAGCTGCTGGTTAAACACCTTGCATTGTTCTTTTTTTCGTGAATCGGTTTGTTTCATAACACTTCACGGTTTGATTTTTGCCATTGGGGCACGTTGTCACAAAAGATCATCTTGTGTTCAGTGAACTGTATCTTTTCCCCCAGGGCAATGATGCTGGAAATGCTCAAAAGCTTGTTTTTTTGTGGCTGTGACTTTAAGGTATTTGCTTATATAAAAATTGTCTTCTGCATTTTTCAGAAGTATGAAGTGTGAAAACTAGCCCTGTTCTCCCCAGATCACTAACAACGAGGCAGGGACCAGTCAAAGGGCATGTGAAATGAGAACTACATCCTCCAAATGGACTACAGAGGTAAACAGTGCGAGCAGAACATCTGACATCTGACGTCCAATTTTGACGATTCATTTCCAAAAGAAAACACTCAGCTGATTGCATATTCCCATGGTAGACGTTCACATAAACACTTCTATTGCTCTTGTGTTTGATAATCTGAGATGTATAAGTATCCCGCTGTGATGCTGCAGTTGCCCCTGCTTTTTAAAACATCTCTCTGCTGGAGGAACTTTAGGGAGGGGTGGGGGAGATGGAGCAGAGCGCTCTGATTGGCTGAGAGGCTGGGAACTCTGATATTCTTCAGTCCTTAAACCAAAGAGCATCACAGCACGAGGCACAGTGTCACAGGAAGCAAAAGGGACTTAAATGTTTCATTCTGTTTCAGCTGGACTGTATCGCAGTAACAACCGGGATCAGTCTCTGGAGGATTGCATCTGTCATTTCTGTTCCTTTTCTCTTTCTCCAAGGAGAACAGTAAGTTGCAATTCACACTTTATTCACTTCCTTTTTCTTCTCTATGTACTTCCCAAAGGCATAGAAAGAATGTTTCTGTACCCTACAAGCGTGTCTGCTCATGCTTTTCTCGTCACCATCCATCTGATCTAGCATGTGTCGTCTTTAGCTTTAAGGCATGTGGAAAAGGATAGGCAGGTGCAAGGTGACTTTTGGGCACCTGACCCGTTCAGCTAACTCATCGTTGCACTGCATGCAAAGGGTTCTTTTAGAAGAGAGACATTTTTGATGGCATTTGCATCCTTAATCTATAAATAGAGCACCCAAAGCAGCCTGCTCTCACAGTGAACTGGAATGTCTTATTGTATCATAATCATAGGCAAGAGTGAGGCATTATGGTCCACATGCGCTTTTGTTTATTGGGGCTCGTATCCAATTGATGATACTAATACCGTTTTCCTTCCACATGTCAGTGTTTCCCCTCGTAAATGAAGTCATGTGTAAAATCGAGCCCATGGCTGTGTGTGAGTGATTCTGACTGTCACATGAAGTGAGCATTTTTGCATACTAAAAAGCCATTGTTTTTAAGTACAGAGAGATGAAGTTTTATATCAAAATGATTTTTGAACTAATTTTTTTTTTAAATGGTACTTAAAACATTTCACATTATACAAACCAAACAAACTATATATATTATAGTAGATTACCCAGTTAAAAAAGTGCATTCAATATTGCCATTACATGTTGTATATTCTTACACCATAGAAATTATATACAAAGCAACCTGAGCTTGATAAATGAACGCCTTCAATATATGTCTGAAAAATATTCTCAGATCTGTAAAAATCCCACTGGTTTATCAGCAAGTTCAAACCTCATTTTCTTCATATGTAACATCAACATGTTTTTATTGTAAAAATAAATAAATAAAACTCACTTGTGTACTGGAACATTTGAACAAGATTAACATTACAAGTTCATTTTACAATCCAGTATTTTTCAAAAATGGGAAGTTTAACAATCCATCATGCACTTTTACGATGTGCAAAAATGCTGAATCTGAAACAAGAAAACGTTCAAAAGGGCGTGAAATGACATATGATGTCAAGGAGGCCAGATAATGATGTCATTGATGACACCACCCTTTTCCCCTCATCTGTGCTCCTAATTGGTTCCTTATGACATTTTAAAGCACAATATCACTGCATTTATAGCCATGCTTTAATTAATGAACAGCCTTAAAGTTTGTAAGAGGTACAGACCACTGCTGCTCTCTAACACGTCTCCCTCACGAACTGTAAATGTAATACTTTAAAAGTTTGTGCGTGCAGAGGTAACCTAACCTTTCACTGGCTGTCTGACTCCCAATGTTGCTTTGTATATTTAAACACATCTCCCATCCAGATCTCCGTAGTTCTGCTCCTTTTGCCATCAGTTTCCACTATGTGCAGTCTGTGTCCACATTAAATGCATTTAAGTTAGTATATTTTATAATTTGAGGCATATTAAAATGGTCGGAAAGTGTGCAGGCATGTCTGGGGATCAAGGCAAACACGAGTTCACGCTGTTGTTTCATGCCAAGAAATTAATTAAATAAATTCATGCTTTAAAGGTCAATCTGAACTCTTGACAGTGTGCTAAAGCTGACAGTTTGCTGTTTCTGTGTCCTGTGAATGTTATTTGAGGGCAAATGTCCAGACCAGAATTTACCTGGATAATCCTCATCTGTTAAATCAGTGCAAGGAACCAGTAAGGGACCCTCAGGCGGCGGCATGAACAAATGAACTATGACAGGCCACACGATCTCTGTGAGTCTAGTACGTTCATTTTTATGTTAAAGGTGCACTCCATTTTTTTGTGAGCCGCAGCTCTTTAAATAATACAAATGAAGCCCTCTGGTTTCCTGTTGATGGTTATCCTTGTATACAATAGATTTGCAATCACATATATGAAATATGACTTTTGCCTTTGCAATATAAGCATACAAATATCCTTCTTCCTCGTGGAGATCACAAAGAACTTTTGATTAAAAACATCAATATGTCAAATGCATGAATTTAATACACTGAAAAAAATGTGAGTAGGATTTAATTGCTAGTAAATTTCATAATTACAAAGAAAAAGCAAGTAACACATTGAATTAAACGTTGAAGAATATTGGAGTATGTTTTACAAGAAAATACTGTTCTGTTTTGTGTCAATTTAATAGTACTTTTAAAATGTCTTCTCCTGTACACTTACAACAAATATGAGGACTCTAGTCATATCAGTAGTTTAATTAAAGCTGTTTTATTTTTAATGTCCCAGGTCATATGACCTACTCTTTAGCTTTAACCCCCTTTTTTAATCAGACGCTTTCAATCACTAAAGAAATAAATCATGGCTGATTCATTTTAAAATGGCATATGGTCAGCAGAAAATGTTGTATGATGCAGCATCCATGCAACTAGGTGTCAGTATAACTCAATGCAACAGTTTTTTGCAAATTATAATGGTAAAAGTTTGTTGATATCATATTAACTGTGGCCTAACATGTATTACAAAAAGCTAAATTAAAGAAATGGCCTTTACATTTAATTCGTTACCAGACAATCTGTCACAGGCTAAATTTAGGCAGATTACTATTAGCATATGTCAAGGCCGTCTTGTCCTTTGACAGCTTTTTGATCTTACATCTTAAAGTAAGTTCCTCCCCAACAGTATATTTGGAATAAGAAAAACCTTTGATCATGTTCCATTTTAAGATTGTGTTTTAATATAATTGTTTTAATATAATTCATCAAACATCCTGTGCGCAGAGGCTGAAAAGCCTTGTCTGAACGGCATTAAAAGGAAAACAGTGCAAACATTTCCCTCAAACTCTCTCATGACACATTGATAGTTCAATAACCTCAGCATAAACGCAGATGGCAAGGCATCATGGGAATAACTGACATTTAAATGTGTAGTAATGGCAATGCGGATTTACAAAAATGAATATATATGATCATAATGTGGGTTTATGTGAGCCACATCTTGCTAAATTAAACATATGAAGCCCTCTGGTTTCCTGTTGATGGTTATCTTTGTGTATAATAGATTTGCAATTACGTATAGGAAATGACATTGCTTTTGCCTTCACAATGTAAACTTTTCCCAAGCATACAAATATCCTTCTTCCTCGTGGAGATCACAAGGAGAATAACTTTTGATTAAAAACATCAACATTCATCTTTTATTTTCTAGAGGATGCCGTGGGTTGTAAGTGATCATATCAACTGCCAGTGCTTGATGGATTTCTTTGATGAACTTTGGCCAAAAATAATGTGGAAAAGGTTATGTTGTGCTTCCCATGGAACATATTCCGTAAACAATAATTGACATATGCCTATTTTAGCCTGTGACACTCACAAATATTTGCCTGGGGAAATAATTGTTTGAGAGAGTTTACATTTTCAGCAGATACTGAGACATGGGGCCAATTTCCACTGTAAATAGTACAATGTAAAGGGAGCTGTAGTTGTTTTGTAATTAAAGTTTAAAGATAAATTAGTATAATTAGCATGTAGCACAATAAGTATAGCTGTTAATTAACATGATTAACAGCATAGCAATATTATGTAATGAATACATTTGATTTGAGTTTTAGTTTATCCATTATAAATCATACTATAAAATTTGTTTATAGCACTTTTAGCTGCACTTTCAGCATGCTAATACACACATGGGAATGTACAGTGTGTGAGTTGATTCTGCTACATTATAGCCACTAGATGGTGATAGAGACTTTATAAAGACTACATTTTCATTCCATGGACGTTATTTCCCTTCTTTACGGTGTTACTTGAGACGTATTATGTTGCACGGCTACTTGCAATATGACTAAGGAAATGCTCTGTAAGAAAATATTGTTTATAGCATTCTTTCAAAATTTGGTTTTATGTAGCATGCTTTTTGCAAGTTTAGCTTATCTCATTCTGTATATTTATGTTGAGTCTGTTGACTTCAACTTCAACCTGAACTGAAAACAAATGTTTTTCCCCCCTTTCACTCTATTTTGAGTGTTTGGTTTGTGTGTACAACAGTGTTAAAGAGCCCTTTGATTTTTATTATCCATATTGCCTTTATGCTATATCACTATAAGTCCTTCCTTCCGAGAACCTTTTGCCCCACATTTGGGGTAAAATGCCGTCCTGGATGCCTAATATTTAATGTAAAGCATTTCTTTTGAGACCAAATTTGTCAGAAGTTCAGACTTCATTTTTGATTGTCATATTTTCCATAAAGGGGGCGTTTAGCCCATTGGACCCTATATAGGTGCCCTATATTCAGTTTTGTGCAGGAAAAAGAGGAGGAATCCAGTGAGAGAAAATAATGATTTCACTTGTGAATTATATTCTGACTGATGTCACTATACTGCAACAAAGCCTTTCCTAGCCAAATAATAATGCATTGGCATGAATAATCACCCACCTCTATAATATAAAAAAATGTTTTAGGTTCTTGAATACCTCACAGCTATAGGAATCTCAATTTAATATAAAAAAATGATGAATTTACATGCTTATATTTAAACAGAGCACGCCTAGAAGAAAATATGGAAATGCTAACTTGAAGATTTTAGATTATTGCATGTGTCAAATATTCTGTTTGGTTTTTGTCTATTTGAAAGTGACTTTGTAAAACAAGTGACTTTGTAGAACTGGCCAACATTAAATAGGACAGAGTTTGTTTCGCCTCATGAATTATTTATGAAGCACTAATTTAAGAAGAGTACACAATTCCAAGGTCATATCAAATACTTGCAATGATTATCATAAACGTAATGAGATATGTGACACAGCTCAGTGTATGCAAGTGTACGTGTGGCATGTTGTAGTCTATGCTTTTTCATGCAAAACTGGCACTTAAACCGTTGGTTCCTACTAGATTATCAGCTTGTCCCCAAGGACCACAAACTCACTGATGAAAAGAATAGTACATTTATTCAAATGCAATTTCTGATGCCAGAACTGCACAAGATGTTTTTGTATGCTGGTAGTTTCCTTCCTAGTCAAAATGGGATTTGAGCCTAAATGTGGACATTTGGTCTTGTGTGTGTCATCACTTTATTTTACTAGAGTCTCATGGTTTGTGTGATATCAAGCAGGATTTCATCTCCTTTTATTTGATTTATTCTAGGACTTTCTACATTTTAAGACTGAAACATCAACTTTTATCTGGGGGACAAACAATGCAAGAGAATGCCTGCAGTGGAGAAAGTCAATTGGAGAGTGTAAGTGCACTGAAATCATTCGTGCCATACACATGCACGGACAATTAACTTCCAACATGTGTAACTTTTATCAATTGTACTGGACATTATTGTACTGGAAATCATTGCTGCTTTCACCTGTGATATAGTACAAAGTCATCTGAAACCTTGCCTACAGAAGGGTTTGAGACTGTTGTTTTAAAAAACCCATTAACTTGTAAAATGGAATTGCACCCAATGGGTTATTTAGTACTTACAAACAGGTTGGTGGCAGTGATTAATGATCTGAGCAGTGAAGCAGTGGTTGTCCAAGATTGAAACCCTAGAAGCAGTGACCCATGAACTGAAGGTTTTTTTTGGTTTCAATTGTTTAAAAGTGAGATTTGTAATGTTAAAAAAAACTACATTTCAAATAAATGCTTTACTTTTGAACTTTTTATTCATCAAAGAACCCTGAGAAAAAATGTAATATGGTTTCCACAAAAATATTAAGCAGCACAACTGTTTTCAACATTAATAGTTTTTTTTTTTTTTTTCTTTGGAGCACCAAATCAGCATATTAGAATGATTCCTGAAGGATCATGTGAAGACTGGAGTAACGGCTGATGGCTTAATTTATTCAAACGAAGTAAATATTTATACATTTCTGTGTATTTTCAGAACCTCAAAACTATTTAACTTCAGAATGATTCTGCTTTTAAACAATGCACATCTTCGAACAGAAACATTTCTCAATAGCAGTCATTCTGGGTCCACTTTGCATATTCTTCACCATGAATCCATTCACCCTTAGAAAACTA
The DNA here is from genome assembly GCF_949319135.1 of Squalius cephalus. Taxonomy (NCBI): domain Eukaryota; kingdom Metazoa; phylum Chordata; class Actinopteri; order Cypriniformes; family Leuciscidae; genus Squalius; species Squalius cephalus. The sequence goes on from NC_137137.1 coordinate 9,389,207, forward strand.
TTGGTTTCTCTTTATCTTGGTCTCTTTTACACATTCTGCTGACTATAAGAAATGTTGCACCTACATTAGAGTGTTAGTAGAGTATTAGTAGACTGGTAGCGTTAGGGTTAGAATAAGTTGACATGTAGTTGCAAAATTACTTATAGTCAGAATGTCTGTCGGAGGACCATCACAATAAAGAGTTAGCAGATATCAAGCAGACAGTCTACTAATACTCTAATGAGAGATTGTAGACATGCAGTTGCAAAGTTACTTCTAGTCAACAGAAGGTTCAAAAGGGACCATCAAAATAGTTACCAAATTTTTACAGTGGCTGCCATTTAGTGGTTTGGGAGAATATAAAATCAAATGTTTTTCTTTTTGATGCAGTCCTAATGCCTTATATCTGAAATATGTCTCTAAAATATATCCTTACAGAACTAGTCTCAAGGAGGCAGATGAAGTGTAGTCTTTCATCAGAAAGATTAATGAATTGAGATTTGTCATTGACCTGTTGTCATGTAGCTCTAGGCTACATGATAGGAGACTTTCATCGCTTGTCATCACCTGTGTAACCCGCATTACTGCTCACGTCGCAAAAGCCCGGGGCAATGCTGAGGCTCCATTGGCACACCATAAAGAACTTTTATTTTTGGTGCTTTAGCTCTGTATTTGAGGATTTAATGATGTCTAAAATGTGTTTTGTTTTATGGGCTCATTTAAGGCACTCATTTAGAAGTGCCTTTATGAGTTACAGCTCGTTTAGTCTGTTTTAATTTTCAAAACAGCCTTTTCACAATTAATATTTTTCATTAAATGTGCAATGAATTTTTCTTTAGTGTTTGAATGACAAGTTAAACTGTCTAGGCTATTTACCTTCCCTGAAATTCTTATGAACCCTTTCGGATAGTCGCCGACTGAATCGCAGAGCAATTCTGAACATTTGGATTTCAATCTACAGTAAAAGAAGAGAGGAAAAACGTCTGCTTTGAAGTCTGTTTGTTAAATATCATCAAATCTCTCTTGATAAAGTACCTCATTTGTGTGCTGGTCTTTACCCATGTGACACCTTAATAATTCCCCTCTGAAATCACATTTAGCAATCTTTCAACGCAGTGGAGCGCTACAAAGCATCAGTGACGATAATTAAAATGTTGATATATTCAATGCCTCTGTGAAAAAACTGGTAAATGGATCAAAGGTTTACATATTTACTCGCTTATTTATTTATGAGTTGGCCGATGGTTTGCTGAATTTAATTCGTGGAATAAGATTGGGGTGTTCCCCTGAAAGGGAGTGCGACTGTTTCCTTGTGGTTAATGTGTTTTTCACAGGATGAAAAAGTAAAGTGTTTTTCCGAGTAGACAGGTGAGACATTGTTTATTGCGCTCACCTCTCGAAAGACATTTATTTTTCTGTTCAGGATTCTTATTTCACAGTCAGGTGGCACATACATGATGTGATTCTCCTGTTCCTCCACATCACATATCTCTATTGGATTGAGATCTGGTGACTGTGGAGACCATTCGAGTATAGTGAACTCATGTTCAGGTTCAAGAAACCAGTTTGAGATGATTTGAATTTTGTAACAGTGCGTTATCCTGCTGGAAGAAGCCATCAGAAGATGGGTACACTGTGGTCATAAAGGGATGGACATGGTCAGCAACAATACTTAGGAAGGCTGTGGCATTTAAACAATGTTCAAATTGGTACTAAGGGGCCCAGAGTGTGCCAAGAAAATATTCCCCACACCATTACACCACCAGCAGCCTGAACCACTGATACAAGGCAGGATGGATCCATGCTTTCATGTTGTTTACTCCAAATTCTGACCCTGCCAACTGAATGTCGCAGCAGAAATTAAAACTCAGACCAGGCAATGTTTTTCCAATCTTTTATTGTCCAATTTTGGTGAGACTGCGCGAAATAAGCATGAGTCTTTTAAATATCCAGAAGAAATATTTCATCTGGAATGATGAAATATTAATTTCACCCCCCCCCCCCCCCCCCCCCACCTACAATGGCATTAAAATGCATTGCATCTAACTTGCTTGCTTTGAAGAGGTAAATTCATTGTTCCTGAAGGCCAAGACTATTTTAAACTCTTTCAGCTTACATTGGACACCTTGTTTTGGCTTTCAGCACTATGGACACAATTAAGTAATTAATAATGTATGAGGTGATAAGGTGAGTGTAAACCTCATGAGAGATGTTTCTATAAAACACAAAGGAAAATGTCAATGTCAGAAAAGAAGCAAATACTCTGAAGACCGGTCTTTGAGCAAAGGTACTCTTTCATTTCCCCTTCAGTCAGAGATCTGAATGGGGTTTTGACTAATTATTAAATAATTTATCTTTCAGGATAATTTCACTTTTTCATTGCATTTTTGGGAGGCAAAATCAGTGCCTGGACGACAATGAGTATGGAGCCTCTTTGTGTGAATCAATGGTGATTTATCCCGAGGCTGTTTGGAGAGAGCTGGTCTCAAATCAATATTGCCTTGTTGTATCCAGAGGGAGTGATGGTTCTCTCATGCGTCTTCAGAACATATTGTCAAAAGAAGAGTGGACTGATGATCGCAACAAACAGGAATGATGAATGAATTGTGGAATATGTCACATGAAACTTCAGAAATCATGCTGCTAATATGTTGATTCGGTGCTCTTTTACTTTTTGAAAAAGATTGTGCTGCTTAATATTTTTGTGGTAACCATGCTACTTTTTCCAGGACTTTTTGTATGAATTATAGCAAATCGCATATACTATTTTGCTGTTATTGCTATATATATATATATATATATATATATATATATATATATATATATATATACTATTTTGTTATTGTTGACTTTATTTTTCAAAATACAAATACAACCTTTTTACCTATGGTCTCATGGTCTACTTTAGTTTGAGATCTTTAGAGCACATATATTTTAGATGTTGCAATTCCAGTTTTTAATTATTTAAATGTCTTATATATTCAAACACTTAATTAGGCCAAAGTTAATGGACACAGGTGACTCATTCATTATAAAATTAAAAGCGAATGGTCCATTAAGATTATATGAATACATTAACTTGTTTTAAGTTTAAGATTACCTTTGTGCAAAGCTGAAAAAAATCGCACATAAAACATATCGGATAACAAATGGATCATCTTTGTAAAATCTTAATTGTTGAATAGAATCTGTACTTTTGTACTTTGTAAAAGTTAGTCTGAAACTTTATCTGAATACTGATTCATTCTCACAATTTAACATATATATGACTCATGATCTACTTAAATCAGTGGACTTTATTTTTTAGTACGGTAATATAAGTGCTCTAATATAAGTGCTCTAAAACTGTAATGCATTTGAGAAAAAGACTTAATCAAGCTCTCACCCTCTCAGGTCTCAGAATGTTCCCCAGAATCCCCCGACTTATGCCCGCTATCCTGCATGGAGCCCTTTGCGGTCCGCAGGCTTTCCTGTCGGACCGTTCAGCTGCCCCCTTTGGCCTTCAGGTTGGCAGAGCAGTACTACTGTGAGAGGAAACCAGAGACAGAGACGGCCCAGCCTCGACCCACCAGCCTCCCCTTGAGAGCACCCCCCCTCATTGCCATCACTTCTGCAGATACAAGCAGGTAATCAGCTGAGATTTTATATACAGTGAGTGTGTGTGTGTGTGTGTATATATGATTAAGGGAAACAAATTTAGGGGTCTTGTCAGGTGTTCTCCAAACTCATCAGGTATTATAGGAGAAAACTCAGAACTGTTATCTTGGCAAAAGGAGATTGCAAAAAGTATTTAAAAAAAGGGAGCCAATAATTGTGGCCAATGTGTTTTGGAGAGAAACATTTATTTCATAATGTGATTCCCCCCCTCCCACTTTCAATTCTTTTACTGAATCTTCAATGAAAGGTTAGATTTTTGCAAAAAATGTTGAATGAAAGATCAAAAGGATAAACAATTCATTTTTGTATGCTATACATGGCTCTATGGGTCAGGAAATATTCTAAGCAGTCAGAATATTATAATATTCTAAATTTGTGTGTGTGTTTTTAAAATGGTGTATATTTTATAGGCTATAATGTTGTTAAATGCGTTACTACATTACACCTGCAAGGCCTTGAAGAGAGTGAGTCTCAGCCAGGGGAGAAAAAGTAATCCAAAAATAGTGCAATGCATTGCTTTCCATTAAAAGTAACTAACATAATTAGTTACTTTTTTGGGAGTAATGCATTACTTTCAAAAGTAACTTTCCCCAACACAATTTTTGTTTGAGTAAATCTTCTGATCTAGATTGTCTGATCTAGATGTGTTGGAGCTAATTGGACTTTTGATCTGTTTATTTCCTCTTGCTTTGGAGACTTATTACAAGAACATTTGTTTTAGTCAGTCAGTGAAATACTTTGATTGTGATTTGCTATTCTAAACGTTAGCCTATATGTCTTGTTTTGTATTGTGTCATAATTTTTGAAAATACATTTGAATGCATGTAGGTAATGTAAATATTTCAGATCAGAAGTTCTCCGTTGATTTTGCGGGAGAAAAGAGAAAATAATTCGGTGACCCAACACCGAACCCGAAGTTGATAAGAAATGTCTTCAAAATCATTATGCAGGTAGAGACCATTTGCACTGATTGCACATAATGTTTTGCACCAAGTGTAAATATCAACAAACAGCATTTTGTTTAAACTAAATGCAAATAGTGTTAGATGCTACTCACACAGGGTAAATAGAAGTGAAATACTGTTTGTACTAAAGGTAAATTGAAAATAATAAAAAGAGCCTCTGCCAACAAGGTTATTTGCACATAGTGTTAACAGACACTGTCAACATGACATATGGATAAATTGACATTTTTAGTTTAAGTTAGACATTTTAGTTTTACAAAGATGTTTTTTATTAGGTTTTTGGTTTTTACATGGCCTTGAGCCTCGTGATGTTTGATGAAACATGGTGGAGAAGTTCAGCGGTCCAAAGAAGGAATACAGTCCAACCGAAGACGACTCCATCATAGCTAGCAACTTTCTCATAATTATCATCTAAACTAAAGCAAAGGATGATTGACAGATTCTCTTTCTCTAGCTGACATGACTGTCAATCAAGTGCTCGGTGATATGCAACATCAGCTCCCGTCTACAGCACATAGACTTTATGAATGCACACAAGGCTTGTTTTCCCCATCTGATTATGGTAAATAATTTTTTTTCAACACCCCAGGAGGCCTCAGTCTTCAACTGTGAAGTTCAGACCACAGAAATTCAGACATTCACAAATGAAGATTTCGACTTGTATTGTAGAAACTGTTGCTATAGTGTCACACTGGCCAGTATTTAATTGTGTCATCTTCTCTGAATAAGCCTTGCATCTTGATTGTGTGTATGCATCATTTTCCTGTTTTATGCCAGGCTGTAATTCACAAGGTCATGCCTCCCCTCTTTACAATTCAGTGAATATTCTAATATGACAACTTTAGTGGATAAATTGTCTCAATTCTTCTTCCCCCCGTTTCCTCTAATGCTAAGAGTGCTTTATCAGACACCTCTCTATTACACACACTTGTCTTTGAATTGCCTTCCTGTCATTGCTGTGTCATATGCAGGACAGTCATTCTAACAAGGCTTTTGTTTTAGTGCCTGAACAGAGGGTTGACCCGTGTTGTATTTGAGTGAAAAATTATCTTCGATAAAAGAGAGAAGGCTCAAAAACAGATTTGCTGTCAAAAGTAATTTCATGCTTGTAACTTCAGGATTCTGTGTGGTTGTTTGGTGATTATCGTTCGCTCAGGTTGAATCAACACCTAAAGGCTGCTGTCAGTACTGCTCAGCACATGTGAGGAAACCTAAGAGTGTATGATGACCTGTCAGGAGACATATATATATATATATATATATATATATATATATGAAATGCATACACAGTAGCTGTCAAAAGTTTGGAAACGTTAGTTTTTTCTGCTCACCAAGTCTGTTTTTATTTAATCGAAAAATACACGAAGAACAGTAACATTGTGAAATATTATTGCAATTTAAAAAAATAATTGTTTTCTATTTCAATATATTAAACTAATATTATTATCGATGTTAAAAACAGTTTTTGCTGCTTAACATTTTTGTGGAAACAGTGATACCTTTCAAACATTTGTGGTAAGAAAAAAGAGAGAAATTAACTTTTATTCATCAAGGATGTATTCAATTGATCAAAGGTGACAACAAAGACAATAGATGGTGACAATAAATGATGACAATTTATAATGTTACAAAATATTTTTATTTAATAACTGCTTTAATACATTTAATAAATACATTTAACAAATGCTGTTCATTTACCTTTCTATTAATCAGAAAATCCTTTTCAACATTGATGATAACATTGATATGTTATATTTGATATATTGTTGATATGAAGAAATGTTACCTGGGTACTAAATCAGCATATTATAATGATTTCTGAAACATCATGTGACACTGAAGGCTGTAGGAATTCAGCTTTTCCATCACAGGAATAAATTACATATTAAAATGGTTATTTTAATTTGTTATAATCTTTCTAAATGTAATGTTTTTTACTGTATTTTTTGATTAAATAAATGCAGCCTTGGTGAGCATAACAGAGTTCTTTAAAAAACATATATTTTTTAATGTTTCCAAATTTGACAAGTACTGTATGTAGGCTATATACTGTATAGCCCCACTGTATGTATTTTCTTCTTAGTCATATGACTGACTAGCACGAACAAATAAGAAGTTTTGTCTTTCCCAAAGTTGTTTCCCGCATAGTGCAAAGAGCATTAGGCTCCTCCCCCTGAGCGCTCAGTCAACCTGTGCTGAATAAATATCGATCTCCTCCCAGCATCACTTCTGTGAGTGCACATGAGAGTGAGAGGACGCACTTGGATGCGTTATCCGTCCAGTCGAGGCGCGAAACTGGGATGCTTATATTGTTGCATGGACCGCGAAGATTGGTTGGGTTATATGGGATGCAATTCGACGGGACAAGCGGAGTTTTGTGCTATTATGGACCATAATTATGATAGAAGCGAGCAGCTATGTCTAGAGTAGACGATGAAATATTGGACCAGATGGGTCAATACAGTATAGTGTAAAAAAACAAACACTTTTCTTTATATGCATTTGCAGATTTAACGTAGAATATTGTTTTTTTTCTTGGAAATAGAACAAATAGTGCACTTTACTCCATGCTTTCTTATTAATACTATCCATGTTTCAGACAATTCGCGCCAAAGCTATTTGCAATAATTATATCACTTAAGTAGATTAACGAATTTTAGCGAGTGGATAGCCTACAACTGCAAGAATGGACGCGGGAAGCGATGTAACAACTTTGGTTTCTTCCGGTACCGATAATGCCCCAAAACATCTCTGGAGGCAACATAACCCGGTTCCTCTTCAGATCCAGAACTCTTTCGGCCCGCGCAAGAACTACCGAGTGAGGCAGAGAGGCTTTTCCGACACGGAAAAGTACCTGAAACCCAGGACCATGGACCGGACATATGCCGTAGACACCGGTAAACGTCCCGGTTTGAAAAAATCCAGAATGTCATGGCCATCATCCTTTCAAGGACTTAAACGGTAAGACTATTTTTTCCATCATGTTCAAGCCAAATAAACCAAATAAATGGCCTACTTTATAAATACTTCGAACGGGTTGTATGTAGGAAATGTATTCTGTTTCCTTAATTCTAAATATGTATGTGTAGGCTACATATAGATTATACTATACTTTGTAGAGTTCTACAGGAACCTCATGAAATTGTAAATCAAATTAACCTATAATATACATAATTCAGTGAAACAAGCATATACATACATAGTTCACACAGTAGGCTACACACATAGTTCATACATCCAAGTCTTTTGTTTACTTCAAAGCTGTGAAACTTGATTTACTTGTTGGTATTTTGGCAGAGGGAATAACGTTTTGTTAGTTTTCGTAGCAGAGAAATATAGATTGCAAGTTTAAAATTGTGTATCTGCTTAATTAATCTTAGTTAATTTTGTCAGCTTTTGAGTACATAACATTTGCCTCATTTTGATGTCATGGGGCCTTAATGTTTAAAAAAATGTTTAAATTATGAGATTATGCAAACTTGAAAAAAAAAAAAAATGTAAATAGGATGCCATCTTGAGATGCGTCACAGAAGTCATGCAAGTACAAGGTATGTGCTTTACACCATGCAGTGCTTTGTGAGTGAAAGTGATAATTCATCCACATGCATTTCTAATTGGCTGTGATTTTTGTTACGCATTTTTGCTTTCAGTCTGGAAAGAAATTAGGCTTGTTGCTGTATTCTTCCTGGTTAGGACACAATATTGGAACATGGATTGCAGAACTATGGAGCGAATTATGTGCCATAATTAAACAAACAAATCCAGCATTTTGCAAACAAACTCGATCTACTTCGCAAAGGAAAACTCGACTCGCAAACAAACCGAAAGCAATGTGCAAGTACAAAGGTCAGTTTGAGTGAAAATGCAGTGGAGTAACAAATATGTATTGTGTTTTACAAATATAAATAAATGAGCCAAGATAATACTTCACAAATACATACAAACCATCCTACAAATTGCATGTAACCTTAGAACAAATACCAAATCTAGTGCATACAAATGCATATCTGTCTGTTATGATTGTGTGACACTTGGCTTTTTATGTGATCTCACAAATGCAGTTGAGCAATTTCCTCTTCTAAAACAGTAGATGGCGCTAAACTGGGGATTAATTTAGCGCTAGTCTCCCGGGAGAAGCATTGATTTGAAACTTGCCTTTGCCTACAGCTGAGGAAAATGACCGGTGGACAGGTGTGTTTCTGTCTTAATTTATCTATAATTAACCTTTTTGAGGTTTTCTTTTGCAAAATGTTTATTACATATCTATTCTAGACAGATTAGCATTTAGCTCTGCCATCATATGTTGCTTTTTGTACATTTTTTCGACATCGGACGCATGCGAAATGCTAAATTAAATGCTAAACGCATGCTAAATTAGTGATTATGTCTACACTGAACAAATCTATTTCTTTCATTCTCCATAAATTAATGAGAACATTTAATTTAATTGAGAGGCGGGTTTCATTTGTCGGTCCAAAATAATAATTTTGGCACTGCATACGTCACAGGCAAGTTAAGAAACAATTGTATATTGTTTGTTTTGTTCATTAATTATTTTATTCCATTAACAGTTAAGATGACTGAATTCCAACTAAATAAACAAATAAGCGGGACCCTCCTTTCAATTAAATGAAATGTTCTCATTAATTTATGGAGAACAAAAGAAATAGACTTGTTTAGTAAATGTAACGTTTTTACAAAAATTTTAAAAAGCAACATATGATGGCAGAGCTTTCAGTTTATAGATTCCCCTATCCTAGAGAGAGTGAATTGCTAAGTAGCCTACTAATCTGTCTAGATATGTAATAAACATTTTGCAAAAGAAAACCTCAAAAAGGTTAATTATTGATAAATTAAGACAGAAATACACCTGTCCACCGATCATTTTCCTCAGCTGTAGGCAAAGGCAAGTTTCAAATTAATGCTTCTCGCGGGAGACTAGTGCTAACTTAATCCCCTAGTTTAGCGCCATCTACTGTTTTAGAAGAGGAAGTTGCTCAACTGCATTTTTGAGAAAATCTGCCTGGACACATTTGTGAGAAAATCGAGCCGAGAGATCTCATAAAAAGCCAAGTGTCACACAATCATAACAGACAGAAATGCATTTGTATGCACTAGATTTGGTATTGTTCAAAGGTTACATGCAATTTGTAGGATGGTTTGTATTTATTTGTGAAGTATTATCTTGGCTCATTTATTTATATTTGTAAAACAATACATATTTGTTACTCCACTGAATTTTCACTCAAACTGACCTTTGTACTTGCACATTGCTTTCTGTTTGCGAGTCGAGTTTTCCTTTGCAAAGCAGATCGAATTTGTTTGCGAGTCAAGTTTTCCTTTGCGAAGTAGATCGAGTTTGCAAAATGCTGGATTTGTTTGTTTAATTATGGCACATATTTCGCTCCATACAGAACGGACTGACACAGATATGGGGCAGAATATTATATAAATTGGTTTAAGTATAAATGGCCTGTAGTTAAAGTACAAACAGGTTGGCAAATGGCCAAGCAAAAAGTCTAATGTTCAGGTAATTTTAATCAATATTTCTAATTAGCCCAGAGCATGAGGCATGGCTTCTCCTGATGAGTTCGTGCATAAGTACTTTTCACGTCTATTGCTCTCTGGAGAGCCCTCTGGAGAACTGCTGTTCTTCACGGCTCCTTCTTCATTGACCGAATGAGAAATAAGACTGTTTACACCCATCACAGACTAATTCATTGCAAGTGGAACACCAGACGTTCACATCCAGTCCCTGTTGGTCTAGTACTTGGCAAGAGGAGACCAATGGTTCAAATATTCCCTGAAGGAAAATGAGTGTTTATCAGAGAGCCTTAGATACAGGCATAAATATGCTGATACCCTTGAATCAAGCTAATAATAGACCATTAGTCACAGATTTCATAACTTTCAGTCAAAGCAATGAAATATTTCCTTACCTTATGTATTTTTGTTTTGTCCTCACATTGCCACTTACTGTATCTACTTACCTTGTTCTCACTTGGGATGTTTGGTTCGATTAAAGCGAACCCTGGTGCGATTGCTCTGTTAGTTTGGTTCATTTGAATAAGTGTGCAGTATGAATGAAACAGACCAAAGACACGTACTTATATATTATATATTGTAATAAAAGCTAACCAATCAGGTTGTGAACATACCCCTATGCCTTTAGGTTCAGTGTTAAAAATGCCAATGTGAACGCTAAGCGGACCAGGGCTAAACAGGTTTTTTTTTTTTATATATATGGTCCGGACCAAAATAAGCAAGCGAACCGAATTATAAGTGTGAACCCACCCTTAGATAAACAGTGGTAAAGGTCATATCATTCACATTGACAGACGATGGAGATGTTAACTGTTTTTACCCTTCTTCAGTCCTTTTTCCTTGATGCCCCCTCCTTCCTCTCTAAACCATTTGTATGTTTTATTACACAATGTATGCAAAAACAAATACATTTTTGTGTCTTAAACCTGACGTCAGTGTTCAGTATAAACACAAATGGAAGAAAAGTAAGTCCTATACTTTAAACGGATAATTGCTTCATCGGGTCAATTTAAATCCACTTTCTCATTACTGTACATGGATTTCCTATGATACTCGTGGAGGGGGTGAAATTCAACCCCACACATTTAGACCACGACCAGACTGTATGACTCACTTTTGTGAATGTTATTACAATTTTAATATCCAGGGCCACTTTTTCATGCTGAGCAAATTGGTCTCAGTGTTTGTTGAATGATATTTAAGATCGGCGGCTGAATGCGAGCAGCTTCAAGCAAATATGTTTTTTGTGCTTTCAAGAAAAGTTCAGGTTATATAGATTTTTAGTTGCATGGACAAAAATAGCAACATTTATGGAACAAATCTGTGCCTGCTTGACTAGGATTTTAGACTTGCAACGTTCATTGCATTTACCTTTTAATGTATGAAATGCTTTTTAATGAAATTAGATCTGATTTTAATGCCATTTTTCTGCTCAAGAATGATTTAGTATGATTATTTTAAAGGACGTAAAATGGATTGTAAATTGTGCGGTGCTTGTTTTGATTTGTTTGAAGTGTGTAAGAAGGTCTTTTTGTGAATTATGACTGGACATTTCTGCTTATTGCCTCCTTTGTGCATTGCTTTGAGAAACTGACTTGAAAGGATCCAATACTGTACCTGCAAAAACTGTGAACATGTCTGCCGGCTGATCCCAAGAGCTCATTGTCGCACTGGTCCCTAGAAACACCTGAGATGTGAACGTGTTTGCTGCGCTGCTGTGTGAGAGTGCTGTTACATTAGACCCCCTCGGTCAGCATAGTCCATCCTGATGAATGACCGTAAGTTGTGACACTTAGGGCCAGATTTACTTACAGCTTGCGCCAGCACAAACCCTCTTTTGGTGTTAAAAAACAACACAAAAAAATTTGTACTGAAAAGGCATGTGGAGTAATGTTTGCGGCTGACCCTATTGCATAGTATGCATTTGTAGGAGTTTCCCTTTCAGACGCAAAATTTATGGGAGGAGAGTATTTAAATGAATCATGCAAGAAGGTTTGCACTATAGTCAATTTACTGGTGTTTGTGCCATTATTTACCGCCCCAAAAAAGCATGTCTTAAACCAGATGCTAATTTGCTCTGCTTTTGGTCGATTGCATTGGTTATTATGGAAATGATCCGGCTGCGTCTGTGTTCTTTAATTTCAGTCGATAACGTGCAGAACTTTCCACTCCCATCGGGGCTTTTATGGGATTGCGCTCTCACGCTAATTTGGCCTCTTTAGTAAATCTGGCCCTTGTCTGATTAGCTAATGATTGGGGACGGGAAAGATTGTATCCATCCATCCATCCATGCTACAGAGCAGATTAAATGGCATCATCATCCCTTACAGTTTGTGAGCTGCCATCAAAACTGTTAGATTTGTATAAGTCTAAGTTCTGTAATACACTTCAGATTTGATTGCAGTGACAACTGATGCCTGGCACGGCTCGTTCACCCGTGGCGAAGAGTGCTGTCACTGGTAGAGCATTCGTTCTATCTTTAAACACAGGGATAGGTTTTCTCCCATGACTGGTTTGATTTATGGAAGAATCAGTGTTCACATTGAATTCAGATGTGGTGAATCAAACTGTGGTGCCATGTGCTAACGTGAAAAATCTGTAAATGCATGGTAAAAAAAAAAAAAAGGCAGGCCTAGGGTTCCGGTCATGGGAGTATCAGAGAATTTTTGGTGAATCCATAATTTCCAATGGTTTCAATTCACATCTTCACATAGGCTTATCTCAATGCAGAACCTATATGCTGCCCTTTTCAAATGTAAATTTGACCCGTTCTCTCCTAAATGATTCTGCACAAGAATCAGTAAATTACTTTATGAATAGGCACTGTTAAAAAAAAAATCTAACCCACTTCTCCTAAAAGGACAAATTTCACTCCCATGGTCCATAGAAACAAACATGACATTATTAGTCATAGAAAAACTGGCTTCAGGGGGTCTGTGGCGCTGAAAAGGAATTTGTCAGAAATGAAGAGGACAGAGGCGCTCAGGGGAACCAATGTTGCTCTAGTTTTTACGTATGCTGGTCATCCCTCCCACAATTCTCAGTTTTATGGAAACTTTGTACTTATCTTTCTTCACAAATGTTTCTTTTGGGTGAGAGTACACATAACAATTATTTTGATTCTCTGAGGTAGGGGTGGGCGGTATGACTAAAATTTTCCATCTAGTAATGTTTTTGTATAGTGACGAATATTTAAAGATTGTTTTTCCCACATTTATATATATATATACAGGTATATATATTTTTTATTTTATATATATATATATATATATATATATATATATATATATATATAATATATTTTTTTCACACACTACTTTTATTTTTCCTTTTGAGAGAAATTAATACTTTCATTTGGCAAGGATGCATTAATTTGATTAAAAGTAACAGTGAAGAGATTTCAAAGGAATGCTGTTCTTTTGAGTTTTCTATTCGTCAAAGAATTTTGGAGAAAATGTATCATAGTGTAACGTTTCCTGTCTTGTGTTTCCCTCGTCTTGTGTGGACTTTAGTTATTTCCTGTTCTGTGTCATGTTTTGTAGTCCTTTGTAGTTTTTCTTGCTTATTAGTTCTCCCAGGTGTTTCTAATTAGCCACACCCCCTTGTTATCTTGTTTAGCTTGTTTGCCTGTGTATTTAAACCTCTGTGCTTCAGTTGTTGGTTGTCGGTCGTTGTTTAATGTAGCTGTTACCTGTTCTTGTCCTGAGTTCCGTGTTCCGTGTTCCGCCTGGATTACCTGTTTGTTTTATTAAATGTATGCTTGCATATGGATTCTCTCTCTGCTTCATCCTTGCCTCAGCGTGACACATAGTTTCCACAAAAATATTAAGTAGCATAACTGTTTTCAACACTGATAATGGCAAGAAATATTTCTTGAGTTTTATTATTAGAATGATTCATGGCGAGTAATGGCTGCAGAAAATTCAGTTTGGACATCAAAGGAATAAATTACATTTTAGAATGTATCAAAATAGAAAAGTTATTTTAAATTGTATTAATATTTCACAATATTAGCTTACTGTTTTGAGCAAATAAATGCAGCCTTGGTGAGCATAAGAAACCTCTTCAAAAAATATAGATTGATGATAGATAGATTGACAAACAGATAGATAGATGGATAGACAGATAGATAGTTTTATGTCTGATTATAGTATGCCATTTTATAAACCAGTATAGCTGACATAGTTGGCAGATTTCAACTGTATATACCACTATACTGCTCTTAGGAATAAATGTTTTTTTTAACCTTACTGACGTTTTTGAACCAAATGCATGCAATCATGTTCTTTTCTCTCCCAGGTTTTGAGTTGGTGTTACACGACACCTCTGGAGGATTATGTCCGTTCTCTTAAGCTCAATGCTCTGATCCCAGGGGTTAGACTACCTGCAGCCTGTACCTGTGTTTATGACTCATGCTAGGCTTACTATTCTGCTTTCCCTGGCAACAAAAGAGAACATACATCATCTTGGCTCAGGACTGGACTAGTGACAGGACTAGTGACTGAAATGCAATATATTTGAGATCTGTATGCTTATTGTTTGTTTGCTTCATGCAATTTATAAAGGAATACACAATCTCCTGCATGGTATAAGAAACCCACACACCTAATATAGGAGGCTCAAGAGAGGTAATAATGAAACGTACCAGAGAAAATTAGATCACCAAATCTGAAATTGCTGAAATTATTTAATTTCATTTGCGAATTAATATTCATTCAACGTCAAAGCAAAGAAAACAGCTTGACGGTGTAGGACAAGAAACCTTGGTGTCAGAACAAAGCATATTTTGATCAAACACACATAGACATGCCCATTTGAGCATTGCAATGCAACAGAATGAGATCTTTTACTTTTGCTCAAGGTAATATTGTACGGGATTACTTGGGGGACTCCTCAAGAGAGGCTGCTTTCTGATTGGTTGCCTGGCTGCGTGTAGCGTTCGCCTCAGCGGTCACCTTGGCCTAAAGCATAATGGAATGTCACAGGGAGGTGTGAGGTAGACAATGTATTTGGCAATTACATTATTAATTTATTTAGAAAATTGGACTGTTACCCTAAAACACACACATATATATATATATATATATATATATATATATATTTTTTTTTTTTTTTTTACTTTAAAAGGCTTAGTCAAATTAATGTTTTTTTTTTTCATTGTGCTAGCTATGTCTTTTTCCACATTACTAGCAGTTTGTTATTTTATATGTTCTATTTTATATTAAATTTTGTATTTGTATTTTTCATCGTCAGGAAAGATTTAGTTGTTTATTTAAATGTAATTGTCCTAAACAACCCCTAACCCTAAACATACCATTGGTAACTCTCTTGAAATATTTAACCTAATTTGATTCAGTATATGAGCCTTTATATTATTTTATTTTCTGTTTGGAAAGAAAGACCTTATTTTTTAACATGCAAGAAAGATATTTTCTGTGCATGTACAAGATTTCCTTTTCATGGCACTTCTCGTCGGATGTGTGGTTTAATAAAGTGCGCTACAAAGTAGTTTGTTTATTATAGGGATGCACGATATATCGGCCACCATAACGGTATCGGTCGATATATGTACATTTTTTATGTTATCGCTATCGGCCCTATAAGAAAATTTGGCCGATATCTTAAAGCTTATAAATAATGTATTATTTCCTTCAGCTGAGACACTTCAGATTAGCGCAATTTGGATTTAGAATTATCAGTCAATATATCGGTTATCGGCTTTTAAAAGTAAAAAATGATTGGTTATCGAATCGGCCAAAATTTAGATATCGGTGCATCCCTAGTTTATAAGTATACTAATAAATTAAAGTAATATGATCACAAATACCAGTTTGCACCATTAAGTACCATAATGAAGTGTTTTTGCACAGCTAAAATAAGTGGATGACATCTAAAGCCTTGAACATTTAAAATTAAAATGGCCACGCCTGCTCTTATGTTAAAAATAAGGTGGTAAGATGATAAAAATTTAGTAATTTACATGGGTCTAGTCTTTGCATCTATTTCTTTGGGGTTTATTTCAGGTCTCCTCTGTTGGAGTAGAATTGGCTAGGTGTTGCTGTCACAAAAAACTACGGTCTTAGAAATATGGTCCTAGAACTGCAGCCTCCAGTATTGCATAAATATAGTGTTCATTCCTCCAAACAACCCACAATGATTATATCCTACCTTCGATACCGTTTTATCCGCATACAGTCAGTTTGTCAATTAAGAATAGTTCTGTCAGGATTAGAACTGTGTAAGTTTTGTTCTATAATATTGTGTAATAATAAAATGGATGTACGAGATGTTTTATGTGCAGAACATTTGAAAGCTTGACAGTCTCTTCCGCCTGTTTTGACGCAAAATGCAGTGAGTCCCATCATCCCATGGTCTGAACGCATTGAAAAACAGGATTTAAAATCTAATTTAACCATGGAAATCAATGGAAAGTCTGTTGTAAATGTTCCGTAATACTAAGAAATGTTACGACATGAATAGAAGAAGAAATTTTTCTAGGTCACTAATCAAATAATCAAATTTGAGACATTAACCATGTGAACTTCTTTGTACAGATGGTCAGATGTTTTTCCATTTAACCACACGTTGCTCTTTGGATCATTCTCTAATAATCCTGGATACCGTGATCATCAGGTTACACACAATCATGTGGAGTTCATGCAGCTTTAGTCATCAAAGCAAAAGGAGAAATTCTGAAATTTAATATTGATATTTTTTTTCAGTTCAAATTTCCACTCAAATTTAAATATATATATTTTTTGTAAAACGTTGTTTTAGAAAAATTAAAGCATTTTCAGAAGTGCTCTGAGACCTTTGGACCCCATTGTACAGTATGTACTCCTTTGTATATATTCACACACAAACAGTTACAGTGTCAGTCTCCTGTTTAAATCATCCATACTTATACATAGACTTAAGTCCTCAAGACTTCCGCCAACATCATAACTTTTGTAACATTCTAATATCATGATACCTCTGTTTTGTTATGAAGGTATTGGTAAAATAATTGCAGAAGGTTTATAGTTAACTGTATATATGTATATACACAACTTTTATTCATACACATAACATATAAGTATGTATGTATGTATATATATATATATAATATATATATATAACATTTTTTTTCTTTTTTTTTTGTATAGTCAATGCTGTAGATAAATATAAATGAGAATACTCTAATTTGCAAACTAAAATTGTAAAGTGGCATTAAGTGAAGCAAGAGAACATCAGAATTCAATGTTCACCGTCTTTTACACACAAAAATGGCCAATTTGCTATTTTTTTTGGCTGTTTTCCTCTCTGCCCTTTCTTGTACAATTCTTTCCTCTCCTTCCCTGATGACCAATTACCTTGTCAATGTGCATCCTGAGCTTTCTTTGGAGTGCTGATTCGTTCAGGAATCCTGTCTTGTTTATTCGTTCTTGCTCCCCTAGAGATCTGCAACAGTGTCTAGGGCAGGGGTGCCCAATCCTGCTCCTGCCGATCGACTGTCCTGCACAGTTCATCTCCAACCCTAATCAAACATCAGCTCATTAACCCAAGTTAATGACAAAGAAGACAAAGAAACAAAGAAAACGTGCAGTGTTGGGGGTCCTTCAGGACAGGTTTGGGAACCACTGGTCTAGGGTATCTCCAATATATATGTTGCATAATATATCCTATTAAAATATACCAGAATTTGAAATATAAAGGAATTAAATGTATGTAAAGAAATGGAACTGAAGGTCCCTCCTGTGCACAATAAATGGCTGTCTGACAGTTCTGGTATGTAATGGATTCACTACCGTAATGAGATGTCATGGTTTGAAAGTTCCAGACCATCCTTTGACAGACACAAATAGAGTCTCCTTTATATTGTTTCCTTGTATGTTGACATCCTAAATTACGTCAGGAGGTGTGGCTCGCAGAATTGTTCACTGGGAGAGAGCATTGCAATGAAATGTCTTTTACTTCAGTTTGTCTTGCTTTATTAAAGCACAAATGTCTTTATTTGTCAGTTTTGCTTGGCTGCGTAAAAGGACCCTACTGGAAATTCTGGCAATGCACAGCCTCTGTGTCTCATTGAAACGTGGGTGTATATGAGATTAATTGCTGGACATGAAGTTTAATATTGCTTCATGCCAGGGGGGTAGGCAAAACAGACGTGCCTCAGAAACTCTAAAATATTTAGTTTTACATTTGGCCCATATTGGTGTCGTAAATCAGGTTGGTGACTAATAGATTGCCTCATTGTTTAGAAGGAAATGAACCCACAGTGAAGCATGAAGTTTTGTTGTTGAGTTTTAGTTTTCATCGGGCTGTTATTGGCTTCTGCGGCTGTTTGTTGTGGTGACTCCTAAAGGCTTTTGAAGAAATGGCTTCCAGGGAAGTGATAGGCCAACTTCACTGCTAGCCTCCTTGGTTTTCCCATCTCCTTGAAGTGTCAGACCCCCTGAAGAGGGAATCTTTCAGCTCTGCAGCCCTGCAGACATATCTATGTGTTCGGAAAGGGTAAGGAATAGATCAGAGGACATCAGATATACACCCTCACATTCAATTCACCGTCAGTGGCATTTTTGCTGCTGTTGTTCACCATTTCTGTCATTTATTTGACTCAGTTTTTTTTGTCCTAAAATGAGTCTAAAAAATGACACAAATATTTTTTTATATTAAAATAAAATAAAATGGTTTATTTAAACTTTTATACAAAATATTTATTAGAATTATTATTAGCATTTTATATGATCTTAAAATAATAAAAATGTAATGTGTGTGTTATATTTTTGTTATTTTTAATGCTTTATTAAATGCATTATATTATTTAAAAATTATTATTATCTTAAAAATCGATTTCTCTCTAGCTGCGTTTCCATTACCCTTCAAATTGCGCAAATTGTAAATACGCCCAATGGAAACGTCAATTTTGCAAGAACTCCCATATATCGCAAAAAAGTTTTTACGCTCGCATGAGGTGGTTTTTCAGACAATTTGAAAAAGGAATATTTTGCAAAAGTGCAATGTAAAGTTTTTATGCATTTACAGGTCACCTGGCCTATGTAAAAGTCAATCATTCTTTAAAGAAGGCACGGTATGTTTGGATAGAAGATGAGACAGAGTTCTCATAAGAGACTAAAGAAGTATATCACAAGTATAAGGGGCTTTCCTTGCTATTAATGCTTGGATAACACGCCTACGTCTCCTTTGATTAAAAATAATGGCTTGTGCGGTGGCTGCGATATACGTAAACCTACTAACGTCCATTGCCATGATTCTTGTCGCGAGAGGAAAAAATTATGTTTTATTGGCGTAACATCAGTTAATGGAACCGCTGCCATTTTGCAATAGTTTTTTATTTTAATCTTACGAACTAAGATACTAATACTTACACACTATGATTATTAAGACAAGTATGTGCATTTTATTAAATATTTACAAATTGTAAACAAATGGGCAAAAGCCTTAAAATAGCAAACGAGAGATGTAAGCCCTAGTTCTGCAATCTGTGTTCATGCGTTCTTGGTCAATGAGTGGGACAGAATGAAGGCCATTGCTGCATGTGTTCTGAATGATGATTACAGTGGAGGCCATTAGTCTATTTTAGGAGTTCTTGCCCCATGGGTTATACACACCTCCCTGGGTAAAACGTGACCTGTTTCTCTTCTGGTAAGAGCTCTGTCCTCGGCCCCATCTTCATGCTCCAAGCTGACCATGTGCCAAACCTTGAAATTCCATAACACCAATTCTTGATTGAGGAGCAGCAACACCGATTAGACAACTGTTCATTTTGAGTGGACAAACGCCTGGGCCAAGAAATTAGTGCAGGAGAGCCAATGTAGAAACACATTGAAAGCTTGGAGAAAAAAAGAGCATTGGCTACATTTACATAATCTGAATTTTGTTGTATTTTGCTTATGAGTATCCAAGCATCATGTACATGCATTTATAATTCAGGGGTGGAATGCTGTTTTGACCAATCAGGAGCCGTTCAATCAGGAGCCATTGAATAAATACTGAAAGTATTTGTATGTTTTGAAATCTTATACCTACCTATTTTTTTTATAGGTAACATCCAAATTGAAGATTTATTCTGATGTATTTTACATGCCTAGTTCTGTCATGAAACTCTAGATGGCGCAGGCTGATGGGTCCCTAATGCAAGCTGATGATTTATACAGCGTTAACTACTTGGCACAAGCTGATTGGTTCAAGTCGCATCTGCAGCCAATGAGCTTGCTACTCTTAAATGGCTTGTTACCATTCACTATAGCAGTTTGCAGTGTGCTTTCAGAGTTTGTCTAAAACCCTAAACCTTCCCCAGCTCCACCTGTATAGATCTGCTATGGGTAATTGATATATGCTGTTTGTCCTCACAAATTGTACTTGTATAACGAAGTTAAGGAGTGTTTAAATAATTAATCAAGACAAAATTGAACTAAAATCACTCCAAAAGGAATTAAATTTGTTACTGAAGGAGGCAAGGAAAAAACATACCAGAGATACTATAGAACAAAACTTTAAAGGGATAGTTCACTTTGAAATGAAATTTTGGTATGTTTTAGCTTACCTCAAGGGCATCCAAGATGTAGGTGTCTTTGTTTCCGCAGTAGTTTCAATTTTGATATTTTTAAGTCAAACCGTTCTTGTCTGTCAGTCATATAATGCAGGTCTATGGTCACCACCTCAAAGAGCATGCACAGAGAAGTCCAAATTAAACAATTTCCCATCGTAAGATCTGAGGGTCACTACCCGCAAAGCGCGTGCGCCCTCAGATCACTTGGATGTAGTTGTGTCATACTGTCTATGGGTTGTGTACAAGAGGTAAAAACAATATAAATACTGTTCGTTTTCTCACACAAACCTCTCGTTTCGTGTCTTAGGCCATGAATGTGTACTTACGATGGGAAATTGTTTAATTTGGACTTTGTGCATGCTCTTTGAGGTGGTGACCATAGACCTGCATTATATGACTGACAGACAAGAACGGTTTGACTTAAAAATATCAAAATTGAAACTACTGCGGAAACAAAGACACCTACATCTTGGATGCCCTTGAGGTAAGCTAAAACATACCAAAATTTCATTTCAAAGTGAACTATCCCTTTAATTCAGGGGACTATATTGTGGGATGCTATGAAAGTAGCAACTAATATGGCACCCCCTCGAAAAAGGCTTGTAACTAGCAATGACCAACAAAGAGCAAATGACCTGAATGATTTTTTACTTAGGTTTGAGTCACCGGTGGAGCAAATGTGTACTCTTTACCATATTATATGTAATTCAGGTCACAGGCTAGAGGTAGCCCCACAAAGAGTAAGCTCGCTATTTAGAGGTACAGTATATGTACAAAAAAAATCCTTCGGATTGGAATTTCGGCTTTTTTGCTAAAGACTTGTGCAAATGAACCTACTCCAGCATTTTGCCCTATATCTTCCAGAAATCTTTGGACTTGCATGTTATTCCATCTTTGTGGAAGAAATCTATAATTACACCTGTTCCCAAGAAACTTGTCCAGTTGAGAATTGTGATTTTAGACCTGTGCCTTTGACTTCAAATGTTATGAAATGCTTTGAAAGACTTGTTGTAACGGTCTTAAATCATTCCTTGACCCATTTCAGTTTGCATATAAGGTTGGACGGGGCACTGAGAATGCCATTAACTGTATCACTCATTTGGTGAATAGCCATTTAGAAGATTCCCAAGCATATGCTCGTTTACTTTATATAGATTTTAGTTCAGCGTTTAATACACTTCAACCCAAGATACTGATTAAGAAGCTGATAGAGTTAAAAGTGAATCCATTCTGCATTAAATGGTTTTATTCTTTTTTAACTAATCCTACACAACAAGTCAGAGTTAATAACTCCTATTCTGAGGTGAAAACTACCAATATAGGGGCCCTGCAGGGTTGTGTTTGCTCACACATTTTATTTACACTATATACTAACGAGTGTGTCTCTAGTCAGGAAGATATATACTTCATCAAATTTTCTGATGATTAGGGCTGCAACAAACGATTATTTTGATAATCGATTAATCTAACGATTATTAGAACGATTAATCGACTAATCGTCGATTATTTCGCCGACTAATCAGTACGTTTGAAACGATTATTCAGCCTTTTCAATTAGTTAAAACACTGAGTTATACATATTCTAACTATAATATAAAAAAAGAAAATCACTTCAGCTTTTGAAATGGTTGTTTTGGTGAACTTTGAGCCAACTAAACAGGTCATTCTCTTTAAGTTTTCAGATTTCTGTCCAACTCAAATCACACACAAATGCTCTAAGCATTGGTTAAATATTCTGTTCTCTTTCAATAGAAAAAAAATGATCAGCTGCATTACAGATAAACTTAAACTGCAAACAATTATTATAAGAATAACATTTTTAAAAAAAATTGACATGACAATTGAGCTGAGCTGACAGAGACATTCTCATTCACCTTTTAATTTACAGTATAAAACATTAACTGACGTGATATTCTTCATAACATCTCCTTTTGTAAGTCTTCATAAATATGGAATAACATACAGGCAAGTGATAAGACTGTAATAACGTTACCTAATAGACCCCTTTTGCGCCGACGTCACAGTTACGTCACGGCGCTAGCTGGAGGCAAAACAAACGGAAAACTGGAGGCGGCCAATACAAACCAGCACAGATTCGGCTACATAATAAGGAGCTTAAATTATTATTTTTATTATTAAATGTCATCTTGTTGTGTTGTTGGGTGCAAGAATCGATGAAAAATGAGTATGCTGTATCTGGAATTTTTTATTTCTAGAAAATATTCATATCATTAAAATTGCACCGTAGTGCAGTGGTTCTCAATTCCAGTCCTCGTGACCCACTGCTCTGCACATTTTGTATGTCTCCCTTATTTAACACACCTGAACCAGATCATCAGCTCATTAGGAGAGACTCCATGAACTGAACTGAGTGTGTCAGATAAGAGAAACATGCAAAATGTGCAGAGTAGTGGGTCATGAGGACTGGAATTGAGAACCACTGCCGTAGTGTCACTCTTTACATCAGGGTTCACCAATCTTGGTCCTGGAGGGCCGCTGTCCTGCAGAGTTTAGCTCCAACCCCAATTAAACACACCTGAACCAGCTAATCAAGGTCTCACTAGGCATACTAGAAACTTTCAAACAGGTGTGTTGGAGCTGGTTGGAGCTAAACTCTGCAGGGACAGCGGCCCTCCAGGACCGAGATTGGTGAACCCTGCTTTACATTGTCGTCTTCTTGGCGCTGGCTAGGCAGAACTGCGGATCGTACCACACAAGTCTTTACATGACCATTCAGCACATAGTTATAGGCATCTAAATATATATGCCCTCAGTTTCTCTTTACCCTCGGTTTCTCAATCGGGTAGGTGTAGAAGTCAGGCCACTCAACCGGAGGTTAACGTTAATCCTGTCAGATCGTCCATTGATTGAGCGTGTACGGTCATCTGGTTCCGTCCGTTAAAATTAACTTTTGCAAATAACAATCGCGGTCCTGGACAGTGGTGACCTTGCACATTAAGACAAAATCTGATTTTCTCCAGTCATTGTTAAAAAAACAAGCTAACAAAACTTGCAAACTAGCGTTAGTGAAGCGGCCAGAGGGATCTTTCTGCCTCCAGCTAAGCCCCGCCCACACAAATACGTCACCATGTTTACCAACTGTAAAAGGGTCTATAGAGTTACAATAATAAAAACAGCCCTGACTCCTAAGCTCGATCAAGCTTTATTCTATGCAAAAATAAATCATCACATTACTGTAATTATATTATTATTGTTAATATTATTGCTATTATTAGTAGTATTGCATTATCTAATAAAGAGATTTACTGCTAGTTATTTAGCTCCAGCTGGAGAACATTCACCTCTCACTGGCTCATCTTGTGCCGGGGTGTTTCTTCTTTAAGTGCTTTAACATGCATGTTGTGCTCCCGTGAAAAGCCAGTTCCGCCTTGCATGTATTGCACACGACAGTATTCTTGGTTTGAAGTTTTGTGAAACTTTCACACACCTTGCTAGTTCGGAATCGTTTGCACTCCGTCATAATTCGCGCTGTGTTTTCTTCTACCGCAATAGCATTTGTAACGGCTGCATTACACTCTAGCGCTACAGCTCCGTAGCGGTCAAATCGCGATATTGCAGGCCCTTACATTAGGTCACGTGAGATCAAACGACTACTCGACAACAAAGATATTTGTCGACAATTTTTTATTGTCGACGTTGTCGACAATGTCGACTAATCGTTTCAGCCCTACTGATGATACAGCAATATTGAGTTTATTGAATAAGACAACAAAACCCTTGCAGTATTTTTCTGATGTTGGCTGGTGTGACACTAATTCCTTGATTTTAAATTAAACGAAGACTGTTGACATTTTTTTATCCTAGATCTAAATACTTGGAGTTTATATGAACAATTCATAATGCTGGTCTTCTCACATCAACACTCTTTGTTTTAGACTGCAGCAGAGGCTATATTTCCTGCGTAGGTTACAAGTGTTTGGAGTGAACCAGAGGATCTTGTTTCTGTTTTATCAGTCTGTTTTTGAGAGCTTAATAAGATATGGTATCACTGCATGGTATGGAAATCTGACTGTTCAATCAAAATCAAAACTAGCACGACTGGTGCATACTGCTCAAAAAATTATAGGGTGGAAGGAAAAACGAACCATACAAGAGCTGTACGAGGCATCTATTTTAAAGCAAGCTAAAATGATTGTCTCTGATGATACACAAATTTTACATATGAATTTTAATTGGTTACCATCTGGGAGATGATTCAGGGTCTTGATGTGTAAGTCTAATCGTTATAAAAACTATTTTGTGCCAACTGCGGTCAAAATCTTAAATAGAGATTTTCAAAATTGATGTAGGATGCTATTATTGGAATGTTGTTATATTCTAATTATTGTATGCTACTGTATGTACTATGTTGTGTGTGATCAAAGTTGTGTACTGGCCGTGTCATGTTGTCCCAGATAAATTTCCCAGGAATGGGACAATAAATTATAAAGTAAAGTAATCATCAGCAGCAGCGTAGCAGATATATTCTAATAAACTTATCATTCTAATAAACTTCAGAGAGTTGTCATGATATAAATAAATAGATGGCATGCTACATGTTTAGAAACATGTTTTTTGTGTGTGTGTTTTTTTTTTTAAAAGTCCTCATAAAGGCCTCTATTCAATTAAAAAAAAATTTAAGGGACAAATATAAAAATAGTTTATTTACTGATTGATTGATTTGATTAAAGTGGCAGTATTTAAATTTAGAAAAAAATATATTTTATTTTATTGATGTTTTGAAAAAATATATGTATTACTATTATTATTTATAATAAATAAAGGCTTATATTGCATATGAATATGGTGTCTAATGAGAAACTTTTTCAGGTTTTGATGTTTTGTAATTCCTCCTGTGGCTGTCTCATCCTGACGAGGTCACAAGGTCACAGTGAACCCTGCTGCTGTCTGTTATGTAGCGTTTAGGTATTTCTTCAGGGTGCATGGCTGTTGTTCCTGTTCTGCTGACATATCTGGGTCATTCCATCAAGGAGACTAACCTTTTATTTCATTTTATTTTTGTGTGAGAGAACATTTTTCTAAATAGTGAAATGCCAGTGAATGCGATATATTGTATTCCACCCTAAACATCCGTTACCTTATTGTTGGCTGTAGGGAAGCTTACTGTTGTTTTTTCAAGTACACTTGTAAGTCATTGAGTGTTCCACCGTGTGAATTAACATAAACACTACCTTGGTCTTGACTGTCATCTTAATTTGTCACTTTGATTGCATTAAGGCTCATATCTTGCTGTGAAAAAATGCTCCTGTCTATGAATATTTTGATTACAAATGTATTTTGATTACAAATGCATTTTGTATTGAGTGCTGCATGGAGATCAACGTTTAAAAGCATATTAAATTTGGTCTAGATGACTCAACCCCCTGTTAAATGTGACATAAAAGCATAAAAAATATCAGATCTATTTTGAACTTTTACTGTTTAATTATTTTATTCCTAGACATTTCACTATTCAGTTAGTTGCTCTAACACTTCTTTCCTTCACATTAGGAATTATCTTTGACAATTCTTTACAGAGCAGCTCTTAAAGCAACAGTTCACCCAAAAATGAACATATTGTCATCATTTACTTACCATTTTATTAGATTTTAGACGGCGACTGTGCTGCAATTTTCCTTGCAACATGATGGTTAATGCTTCACAGCTCCAAAATGAACAAAAAAGCACAATCAAAAAGAATCATAAAATTGGTCAATATGACTTCCATGTCTTCTGAGCTTCTCAGTATAAAAGAAAAAGCATCTTGAACAATTTGCCTTTACGATCTTTTTGTGTGGAAATAGGAAATATTTTCAGCCATATTGGCACCGTATTTTGTAAGTCGTCTTATTTTAAGACAGCAAATGTTTTTGCAATTACAGCTGCATGTCCCTTGGCAGGTGTGCCGTTTTGCATTTTTAATGGGTGTGTAAAAGAGCTGTCAATATCTCGATTTTTGCATTTACCCTTGGAGCCTGTCGCGAGTGTCTGACAGTATTACATGAAACGACTGTGTCAGCGTGAATGAGGCTAGGCACTGTGAGGCTCAGAAAGTTGAATAACAGAAGCAGATCTGATACGCAGCCAAAATATTAGCCGTGCCAAACCTGCAAGATGCATCATTAAGGAGACAATAAGCCCTGCCGAGGTCTGCGATAGAAAAACAACCTGTATGACCAAGACATCAGCCGTTGGATCCCAAAGGTTACTCTCTGGTGAGGACAAGCTCCCTAAACATTTCCAAGGTGACAGCAGAAATGAGTCAAGCATTTTCACGTTAAAACGGATTGTATAAAGGAAGTTTGCTTCAAGGGTCTGATATTAGATGAGGAGTTTTGGGTTTTGGTGGACAGAGGAGATGATGCTCTGGGGAAAGGTGGAGGGAGAAAAGTAATTGTGCAAAGCAAACTCTATTATCTGTGATGTATAAGGGAATGCGATGCCTTGTTTTGGTCTTCCACACCTTCCACAGAACTATCAAACGTGTTTGTGATGGTGCTAAGAGATAACAGCGGAAACAGGATGCATTTTGAGGTGTCTAAAGGTCTTATTTTTTTAAGAATTTCATGAAAATTCTAAACTTATCTTGTGCAGTGATTCATCCTGCAACCCAATAATGGTCATTAATAAACTGCTAGTGCAAATTGGCCCCTTCTTATATGTTTCAGGTGATATAGGTAAAAATAGCTGCCTAATATAGCCACAATAGCCACAGTGCTATTTTAAATTATAATTTTGAAGTGAAAATAGCTGCCTAAAATGCACAGTGCTATTTAAATTATAATTTTGAATGTGGAATATAAAAATGAGATGGTTTTTACTATGCAAACACCATCAGAAATGCTGTAGCTGTAGAGGAATTTGTTTCTGATACTATTATGCCCTCTTGTGTTCAAGGAGAGCATGAGTAGTTCTCTAGCGGAGTATTGTTCAATATTTTTGTCGGTTTTATCATACTGTTGTGGATATTTTGCTGTGTTAGGGTTAAATTATAGTTGAGGAAGAAGTCTAATTGCAATATACAATATATAAAAGTTAAAAATAAGTTATAGCTCTGTCAAGTATTACAGCCTGTATAGTTTCAAAGCAAACTTTGATAAGAATAAGAATATAGTCCTATCGTAATTTATTCATGCCAAAATGTATTCAATAATAATAATAATTAAATTATTATTATTATTATAACTAAATTATAATTTATATTAAAGGTGCCATAGAATGCATTGATACAATATTTTAAATTGTTCTCTGATATCTACATAGAAGGTATGTGGCTTAGGTAAGGGCAAAAATTCTCCAGATACGGTTTTACATGTCTATTTACAACCCTAGGATTTGTCCCTAGAATGAAATGGGCTGTTATTACCTTATTTGGAAGGGTCATGAATAATAATGTGAGCTCTGCTCCGATTGGCTGTTTCACAGATTTGTACACAGGAGCTGTGATGTACTCCAAAAAACAAACTTGAAAGATAATCATACTTAAGTTCTCAAACAGAAAAATATTTTAACAAATTGACTAGATGCATTGTCAAATGACAATCGTTTCAACTTGGAGAAAGTCATGTTAGCTAGAACTAGAAGCAGCGAGTGAGCTATCTGTAAGCAACCAAACTAACCTAGTTTGTTCCTGAGTTATGTGTTGTTAATGAAATATAGGCTAAATTATAATACTACCCGACAAAAGGGATTGACAAATGTATCTACAGTTGTATTTTGTAGATTGCTTGTATTTATATGACAGCACAGGCTGGAAATAATATTAACCTCCATGTAAATAGGTCATCATACTATTTAGTGTTACTTGGAGCTTGCTAGTTAGATAAGGTTAAAGTTATCCTTCTTCAGTATCAAACACTGAGAGAAAGCTTAAGCCTGCTTGATATGGTCCCAGGTTAGAAAAACTGTCAGTGGTGAAATGTGCAGAGCAAACTAACAATTTTGAATTAAAATGGTGCGGTATCCTGTTGTAGATAAACATCAACCATGCCTGTTGACAGTTCTGTTCTGTGGGAAGGGTATGAAAAGTGCTCACATCCCCAGCACAGCCTGGAACCGAAACATTTATATCCATGATCTGCCATTTTCATTATTGTCCTTGCTTGCTTTTTCACAATACCTGCAGAACTTATGATTCGGCTGTGCAGGTCCACGTTAATACTGCCTGGCCTAGAACATGGGCTGGAATATGCACATTTTGGGGGCGTAAATATTAATGATCCCGACTGCGTTTTTCAGTGGTCTTTTGCAAACACAAGATTTACATATGAAGGAGGAAACAATGGTGTTTGAGGCTCACGGTATGTCAGTTCCATGTACAGAACTCTTATTATTCAACTATGCCATGGCAAATACAGTTATGCCTAAAAGGTTCTATATAAAGAGAAATGTCTTAATTGTATTGTACTTTGTTTTATAGGTATTTAGGTTATTTTCTAGTGATAAAGTATGTTCACAAGCTGCTTAATTCATACAATTAATTAATTTACATTTAAAAATAATTAAAAACAAAATTAATTAGTTAAAACTAAATCCATAAAATGATCCCATGATGGGAGCCCCTAAATTATTTTCACTCAAAATCATTCTTTTTCTGAATTTAAATGTAATTTGTCTTAATTTTGTGTTATGTTTATGTTATGTTAGCATTATAGTAAGCAGATTAACTCAATGTGCGTTCGTATATAAAATAGCTCGCTCAACAAGCCATTGAATGGTGCTATTAAATGCAGAGAATGCCACTGAAAATGTTTGTTTACATTTATTCTCATTTATGCAGGCAGAAAATAAAGAAATGGCTGGGCAACAAAGAAGTTTGAATTATCTTTATTCAGTGACATAAACACAACGTAGAGTGGATTCCCATCACCTGGGACTCTAAAGGGAAAATGAAGAACAGTAAACCTTAAGATATCATGGTTTGAATCCAGTTATCCAGTAGAGGGAGATGTTTCACTGTAAGTGTTCTGTCCATGGAACTCAAGCTTTCTAATGCTGTTCCTGTGTGTGCAGTGTACACCACTGAGACCTGCAGCTCAGAAGGAATAGTTCACCCAAAAATGAAATGTGTCATTTTTTAGAAATATGAAACAGCCACGGTAAAGTGACCACCACATCTGTTAGGCTTCTAATGACGTAACAGAATTTGAATTTTTGGAGGAACTGTTCCTTTGTTGACCGTTCCTGACATTTTATTTTAGTCCATCCATATACAAATGCGCTGTTACTTTGTTCTCGCTGTTTCTAAAATAGAAACAGTTTATTTTAGAATCTAAAGTTGCTCCATTTATCAATTAAAATACTTGGCTGCCAACGCACAACAGTGCAATCTAATTTTAGTTGATGCTTTTTTATATCTTGATTTTCAAAGTGCTAACAACACAAAGGTATGACAGCCTTGCTGCAATAATGATAAAATCACAATGTGTGTGAAAAGATATGTCACTTCTTCACATTTGATTGAAAGTGTTTGAGGACATCCTTTATACACCTGTTCTCTCAGCATGTCAGACTTTAAAAAGGGTCTTTTTATACTGTTGTGTTTGAAGGGTGCCACAGCTATTATTCACACAAGGTGCTCTGGAACCGAGTTCTCCCATATCAGCTGGAAGGCAGTTAGTCAGTCAGTGCGAATGAACTGCTAAATAGCCATAGAGGTCGTGCAGCATCATCAACTCTGCACACAAAGAGACACTTTGCATTTATGGATGTTCAATATATACTTGACTGTATATGCATTTTGAGCCAGGAATATATTTCTGAGTATTCAACTTGGCATGGTTGGGGCTAGAGGAATAAATATCACGATTACATTTTTAGGTTACGTTTCACCACAAAAATAAGAAATTAAATGTGTTTTTGCAACTATTAAGCTCATTTTCCTCCCAAATTCTTATTACGTAATGCATCCAGAAGTATTACTTATGATTATGTAATTCTGAAATTATTCCCAATAGTGATTTCATTAGATTCAAGTCTGAGAAAGAACAGCAATAAAATAGCTATAATTATGAATAAAAATGTAAATAAATACCATTAAAAGATAAATCATTAATTTAATGTATATATATATTAAAAAAATAAATTAACATCAAAATATTAATAACAATAATAATTATTATAATAAAAATAGTACTTTTATTTAGTAATACTAAAATAATAATAATAATAATAATTATTATTAGTATAACAGTTTTATTGTTACTATATTATTATTAGTAGTATTATTCATTTTATCTTCCTTCCTTCCTTCCTTCCTTCCTTCCTTCCTTCCTTCCTTCCTTCCTTCCTTCCTTCCTTCCTTCCTTCCTTCCTTCCTTCCTTCCTTCCTTCCAATATTGGAAATATTTCCGACCAGTTCTGTGTGGTTCACCTAGAGAGTGTTTGTATGAGGCGTTCATGTATGCATATCACCATCACTGGGTTTGGAGCTGCATTCTGCGGATTAGTCTCCTTTCATTCCTCCGTTAAATCTCTAGCTCTGAGTCAATTCTTACCACACACACACACTTGTCTCTCTCCATCCATGTTGCCAAGGGTAACAGTGGAAAAACACACACAGACGTCATGCAGGGAGAAGTGGGGAGGGGGAAGTGAACACACAATGCAGTGTTCTACCAGTTACTATGACACAACCCAAAGAACATGCACGCTTTGAGGTTGACTGATGCCGAATGTGCATACTGATGGTGAGGGGTACCAAATCAGTTGTTAATCGTAATATCTCTATATCCCTTGATAAATCATATCCCTTGAGTGTATAGTGACATTTTTTAACCCAGGAAAAGCAAGCAGAGATCAAATATCTCGCTAGATGGTGTATTTGATTGTCTTATGTTTTACGCTCCTTTTCTGTATTACTATATACTATACTATATACCAGATGAGACTATATACTAGATGAGAGATTGACAGCCCAGAACCAGAGCTGGTGAGATTTTATGTCCTATGTCCTTGAAGTAATGAGCTGAAATCCAGAGGCTCAGAATTTGAAAAAAATAAATACATTTCTACATATATAGCATAGTGAGTGTTAGTATTAGGGTCAAGTTTTGGCGAAAAAATGCTGAAAATGGCTGAAGACTCAGCAGCTCGGTTTGAGTTGGGAAGATCATTTCACCAGCTTGGACATTTTTTTGTGTGGTGATTTTGTGCCTCTTTGGGATGGCACCACAAGGTGCCGTTCACTTGCCGAATGCAAGCTTCTGGAGGGCACATAGGTCTGAAGTAGTGAGTTTAGGTATAGGGGTCCAGAGCCAGTGGTTGTTCTGTAAGCAAACATCAGTGCCTTAAATTTGATGCGAGCGGCAATTGACAACCAGTGCAAGTTTATGAGGAGAGGTGTGACGTGCGCTCTATGGTATTACATGATATCAAGAGATTTAATTGGAGCGCAACTAATATTGCAAAATCTACTGATCTGAAGTCACATCTTTCATAACCAGAAGGATGAACACATCTTATTTGACAATGAACTACTCACATTTCAACCAAATTGCAGGTTTTGTGCGGCCACCAATCTTCCTTTCCATTTAGCTATTTTTGTCTGTCTTCTTGGGTGATAATTCTCAGATCCTCCAGGTAAGGTGTTCCTCCTGTGGTGCAGACATGGTTAGTCACTCTTAGCACGGTTCTCAGCCCGGGCGGCAGTTTGAAGTGCTCGCTGATGTCATGCTCTCATTACGTGGAGATGATTTCATGAAGACTTTACTTAAGTGCATGCTTACTCACTTTAGACTTTGATTGGCTGTAATGCTTTGAGTGTTTCCTGTTGGCTTTCAAGTTTTTTTTATACTGCACAATAAGTAAGACCTATGAACATCTCTTTGGAATTGGGTTAACTGAACACATGTGAAATATACAGTATGCACTGCAGTGTATGTGTTTTTTGTTTTGTGAGTCACATTTTTGTGATATTTTACTCGCCCTCTGCCATTCATTTGTAAGATGTTTTTGAAAGAAGTCTATTATGCTCACCTGCATTTATTTGATATATTTGAATACCTTTATGAAATATTATTTCTATTTAGAATTACTGTTTTCTATGTTTATGTTTTAAATGGCAGTTTATTCCTGTGATGGAAAAGCTTTATTTTCAGCATCATTACTCCAGTCTTTAGTGTCATATGATCCAAAACTTATTCTAATACACTGATTTGCTGCTCAAGAAACATTTCTTATTATCAATGTTGAAAACCGTTGTGCTGCTTATATTTTTGTGGAAACCTTAAATATTTTTTTCAGGATTCTCTGGAAAATATAAAGTTCAAAAGAACAGCATTTATTTACAATGGAAATCTTTTGTAACACAAGACTTTACTGTAACTTTCAATCAATTTAATGTATCTTTGCTGAATACAAATTCCAATTTATTTAAAAAGTCTTACTGATCCCAAACTTCTGAACGTTTGGATATACAAACCAATGATGCAGGCCTACTATTTTATAATATTTTATGGTGATTTTTGTCATTTTTGGAACACTTTTATTGTATGGAAAAGAGTAGTTTGGACAATTTCTAAGTTGATTATTTATTATATTATAAGTCTAAGATATATTTTTTTTGTTATTAAATGGTCTCTTGCCTTTAAACAATATTCTTTAAACTGAGTAAAGTAGAGGTGAATATTTCTCTGATAACAGCTGGCAAGCTGACAGTGTGCACAGAGACAGATGTGAACTAATGAAACCATGTTGAACGCTTCTCTTCTCAAAAAGCCCAGAGGGTCCCGCACAGACTTGTTATCAGTTATTAGTGATGTGGTGCTTGTTTTTTTAAAACCAATGACAGTCTGTTGCAGTCGGCAGGGGGTGGTGTCCTGTAGTGATTAAAGATCTATAGGCTGCAAACTGAAAGCCTTTGAATCACCCATTGAATTACCATTGTGCCCTTAAGCAAAACACTTACAGTAACCTGATGCTTCTACAGTGAGGATTGTCCCTGTTAGAAGTGCTTTGGGTAACATCATCTGTTAAATGACTAGAAATAAATAGGGGTTAATGATGGTATCACCAGTTCAGGTGAGTGAAATGGACAGGCAGAGAAGTGCTGTTGACCTCATTGTCACAAACAATGTTGCATTTGATTATGATGATGATTATGTTTGGGATTATTGAATGAGTTTCTGTGTTTGGGAAAAAATGCAAGTAGGCATACAAAAATGGGATTTGTAAATAAATTTGATTTTTGGATATTACTAGCATTTGCACACTAATACAAAGCAATAGATGGTAAAGAGATCTTACAGAGATGCTAATACTTGCTCTTTTCTCGCACAGGAGACATGGAGATCC
The DNA here is from genome assembly GCF_949319135.1 of Squalius cephalus. Lineage (NCBI taxonomy): Eukaryota > Metazoa > Chordata > Actinopteri > Cypriniformes > Leuciscidae > Squalius > Squalius cephalus. Next base: position 9,423,197 of record NC_137137.1, read on the forward strand.
TAGTTATGATTGAATATAAATTTTGTCTCAGATGTTGGGATCTCGCCTAAGGAGAGATTTTCATTTCATTTATGCATTTGGCAGACACTTTTTTTGGCAGACACTTTACATTGCATTGAAAGTTACATTACATTGTATCAGTTCATTCATTGAACCAACATACTCTCACTCCCAACTTTTAGTTAGGACCCCTTGGCGTCACTTTTTAATGCACAGGGGTACCCCTTCTGTGTCATTTTTTTTCGAGTTGATAACGTGTTGATCAAACATCACCTTAGCATTGCTCTACAGTTCGAGTTACAGAAATGCTCAAAACAGAAATCAAACTATAAACAAATTAAATTTGTGTTGATAGTATATTTGGTATTGGAAGAAGTATTTACAATAATGACTTTTGAATACAGACTTAAAATCGGACTACAGTTTGAGATCTCTGAAGATCTGAGGAAAATTAAAAGGAAAATTAAAACCCCAAAATTTGAATTCTTTCAGTAAACCTCTTTCATTCAACCAAACCTGTATGACTTCTGCAGAAAACAAAAAGAAAGTTGGGAACCAATAAACATTGGAGCCCTTTGACTTCCATTTCTATGGAGAAAATGACTACTGAGACATTGCCCAGAATATCTTCTTTTATGTTCAACAGAAGAAAAAGTAATACAGTATTGGAACAAAATAAAGGCAGATTTTTTTTTTTGGTGGGTTAGCTGTCACTTTCAGCAAAAGTCTCAGTTTACTCTCCATTTCATTGTTTTCCAGGAGAAATGATTGAAATATTACAGAGACTTTTTTTTCTTTCCTACAGCTAAGTGTTATTAAAATAATCATGGTGTGATGATCATAAGCAGTATTTATAGCTGGCTCCTGTCAGGATTCATTAATCTTTGTGTATCCTTACCTTGTGAGGCTTTTCTTCTTGTGAAATGTTTGGCAGCACAAAGTCTACATAATAAAATCATATTTAGAACAGCTGCTCAGTGATCAAAGGATGAGCAAATACACACACTATTTCCTTTGGACACGCACATGCATTAATGCACACATCCTTGTCATAAATTTGTGGGATTTACACAGACAAATAGGGAGAGAGGAAAAAAGAGAAAAGTTGCTTCTTGGAAGCAGTGGCCACTTGCTCCATGCCCTACACACACACACACACACATAATTTGAATGGCTCTTTAGCGAAGTGGTGGCTTGCAGTCAGCAGTTAGTGAAGCGCTGCAGATCGACAGCTCGCTCCATCTCTCCTCCCTCCCTCCCTCCCATCCCCTCTCTCTCTCTCTCTCTCTCTCTCTCTCTCTCGCTCCTCTTCTCTCTCAAAAGCACACCATCACAGCTCGGCAGTTGTCCTGACAGGAGCACGCAATCTTCTGCTCTCCCGTTTTTTCGCAGATTAATTCTAGTCACTCGTTTGTACGGCGAGCAACCCGTGCGGGGTCCGCAGAGACGCCCAGAGTTCGTTCGCTCACTCTTGCTCTCCCCTGCCCTGGGGAGTTTTCCGCCGGATTAGTGGACATTTTTTTGTTTTTGCCCCCAGCAGCGGGAGAAGGAAGGGCGAAGCGTGAGGATGGCCCAGCAAGCGGCCGTGGGCCACCAGGACACGCTGGCAGTGCCGCCCATGCCCAAGCACGTCGGGCTGAATGAGGACCTGGTGAAGATCCTGAGGGAGAACCTCCTGCAGCAGGAGCGACCCCGGGGGCACCGCCGCCCGCCCTCCTCCATTTCACCCCGGCTGTCGCCGCGGAACTCCCCGCGCCTCCTCCGACGGATGCTTATCAACAACAACAGCCACAAACAGAGGCGGTTCACCGTGGCACACACTTGGTAGGACCTTGCCTGGTGTCAATGTGGGAATTTTTTTTTTTTGGGGTGTCCTTGTATTTTTATTTGTGGCTTGGCCTTATTATAGGATGCTGTCAGACGTTAGAGTTGCAAAAGGTGTGCTTATACGTATGTTGTAGTCTCTTGTCAAACAATTGAAATGTGTGAGAAGTTTTGTTCTGTTTGTTGTGTCTTTCGAAATCATTTCCATATGCTTCGTACTTGTCACCTGCTGGTTTCTGCGTCACTTTGAGTGGTGACTGCCGTTTTCAGCCCGCCGGCACGCTTTATGGTGCGCGAACAAACAAATATTAATGTGCATGTTCTCTTTTGATATTACTGATCTTTCCATAACACCTGGCAGATGCTCTCGGCCACTATTGAATAAATCATAACTGCATAAACGCGCTTTTAAGCTTTCTCTCTTAAGGCGAACACTGAGGGAAGAAGAATTACATATTGCAATTCATCCTCAAATATCCTAATCTTCCAATTTCTTGCCAGTGAAAATGATGGAAATAATTGTTTTTTGTTGTTATTGTTGTTGAATATGTCAGATTACTACTGGGCTCCAGGAAGGATTTTTGCATTGCTTTCTTCAATCTTAATTTCACACTTCCTTTCCTGCTGCCCCCTCGCTTTCCGGATTACTGTCACAAGCCACTTTTGAAATGCATTTAACAGAGTTTCAGTAGCGTTCTTTAGCCTTTTAACCATTTCTGATCCAACACCAGAGAGATGTGCCAAGCGGAAACAGTTATCAGTGCCATTTTCATATGTAAAGAATGCCATAAAAGGCCTTGTCACAAGTTGCGATGAAACCGAAGTAGTGACAGATATTTTCTTCCCTGTTGTGTAACGGATTATTGGAAAAGAAATCAGTTTTATCTTTTTTTTTCTTCAATGTGGCCATTGCATTTAAAAATGGAGGCAGATGAACGTGAGATTGCAGGAACGGGGTTTAAGCCGACTTTGTCGTTTTCACCGGAAGATCCAGTTATCACATTTTGATTAAACATTATGAGTGCAAAGCATTTAAAAAAAAAAAAAGGTATGTAAAGATGAATTGTTTACTTTTAAGATCTTTAACATGCATTTATTTCATGCTGACTTTAAAGTCGGCATGAAACGGAAGTAGCGATCAACATTTCTTACCTATTTTGACGTATATCTGAGTGAAATGGCTTCTCGAATGAGAAAAAAATATAGGCCGGGACTTGATTTTGTACATCGGGAATTGATTGGATGGTTGTGGTTTGCTATTTCTGTGATGTAACTTGTTGAGTGACAGGCTGTCCCTCCCTTGCGCCAGTAAACACATCATCAGAGAAGAGAAGAGAACAAATTTTTTTTTGCAAGAAGGAGATTTTGATTTAAAATTACAAGGGCTTTTAATAGACACTACAATATTCAAAAAAGATTAGTTTAATTTGAGTTCAAGGTGACTTTAATTAAAATGAAATCACACATAGCGTACATTCTCACTGATTTTGCAATCCTTTGTATTGATCTCTAACCTCGAGTATTTCTTTTCAGAGAAACGTTCTGGCCGTTCTAGAAAGCCTCTGAATTGGTGCGCTCAGCCAAAGTCTATCAGCTTGTTTGATTAGAGACGCTTTCCAGAGAATATCATCATTCAGAACCGCAGGGGTGTAATCAAGGTGTCAGCGTCTATGCTCATTAAAGCTGTTTTAAGGCTGTGCATTTGTCCTCATAATTCAAGCATATGTAATTTTTCAGCATACATAGTTTGTAGTGATAACATGCATACTCAGAATCCAAAGTCAAAGGTACATGGTGTTGACAATAATGAGAAATATTCCCTTGTCATTTGCAATTAGGTAGTGCTTGTTGTGCAGACAGTGCTTCTCTTTTGTCAACTAAGACAGCTAGACATTATTGATGTATCTGTATTTTTGCTCTCAGATATCCCTTTGTAAATGTTACCCATCTACAAGAGGAAAAATCCCTGCTGTGTTTTAGATGCGATTTAATTGGCCCACATTTGAGAGGTGTGGGAGCTGTTTTGTGTAAATGGTAGAATACGAGATCACTTTGCTCAACAGCTGTTGGATTCAGATGCCTTTTTTAACACCATTATTTCGCCCCTGCACAGGAAAATGGTTCCATCAATCAATTGAAATGGAGCCCGAGGTTTCGCCATTTGATAGGTGATCTCTTGGATGGCCTCAGATAGAAATCTCTCTGACTTGGGTTATTTCTTTTATCAAGTACATTTTCACGTCCACATTATGTCTTAATATATTGGATATTAAACACAATTTTTAATGATTGAAGTTTGTTACTTTTATCACAATATTCCATTTAAGTGGTCATAAGGTGAATTTTAAATAATTTTCCTTTTTTTCCATGTCGTTAAGTGTGAAAGGAATTTTTTTTAGGAAATATTCAAGGTGTTTCTTAATTTTTTCCCCTTACTTCAATCAAAATATTTTTAATATGGTTGGCCATCCATCCATCCATCCATCCATCCATCCATCCAGTCTTGATCAACTTGGCTTTTGTAGTAAAAAAATATAACCATATGAATTTCATTGAATTTAAATTCATTCAATTCTACTTAAATACAATCAAATTCCATTTGCAATTCTGTTTCCTGTTTGCTACCTCATTTGGCACACAACTTTGATTTCCAGCAAAACGTTGACACCATGTAAGCTGACACTCAAACCTTCAATGAGCAATTACAAAGCTTTTTATTTTCATTCTGTAGCTTTTTTGCTATTTTGTAAACATGTTAAGTCTGGCATACCCACATGTGTCTTGTTTGCAACAGAGGATGTTCAGGTGATAGAATGAAATAATAATTTACCGCTTATTAGCAAATGCTGGTAATCCTTATAGACTTAGGTGGCAATTAATGTTTCTTATGAATCATGGCGGAGAAGGTTGTGCGCCTCGAATGTTGTTCTTTTTCTACATTTCGTTAGGGCAGATATGGTCAGAGTAATATAGCTCGCAGTGGGCTTTTGAATCTTTCATTCAAAGTAATTTGGACTGGAGATGGTTTACATTGTATATGCCTGGATGCCCACTGTGATAAAAAGAAGCACTTCGCACAGCCATGGTACGTGTTTGAAAAGATGAGCGATCATGAAACGTTTACAACAGTCCTCAAATCAAATTCCCTTGTTATATTTCCTCTCACTAGCACTGAAGCAAACTAGAGATATTTTTTTACAAATGTACGATACAGATCATCAGCACCACTGCATGCACGCTGTGCACTCGTTTTCTCGCTCGCTCCCTCTCCCCCTCACACTCCGGCATAGTCATGCTCTCGCTCACACAGGAACGCTCAAAAAACAAACACACAGAAGTACACACAGTCACGATTCCATCACCTCCCTTTCTTTCCTGCTCTCCAGCTCCGTGAGTTACCTTAGTAATAAGTTAGAAAAAAAGGTTAGAGAGAATTCCAGTGGCCTTGAAATGAAGAATGCGTGTGATGTAAGCAAGTTGAGCGGATAAGATAGAAAGAGTGCATGCAGAACAGAGAGAACCAGAAACAAGGACCACTATAGAGAAAATACTGAGAGAAATTGCCATAGTCAAGATGACTGAGTGAAGTGTCTTGCTTTTAATGTACTTTGAAAGAACCCAAATCAGACTCTGTGACGTCTTTCCTCCACTCCCGGCATGGTTGAGAGGGGGAGGTGATCTTCTCCCAGTCCTATAACTCCTTCTTTTCCCATAACAGATCCACAATCAACCCAGCAGCTCACCCATAATACCCTCCCACAGCTTTAGCTCCCATACCGACCACTGCAGTGCCTCACACGCAGATTTTTCTATCCTGCCGTATGTTCCATTTCTCATCCTGCATCTCATTTCACCAGAAGAAGCTTTGCTGAAATCACTGTTAGCTTTCACCACAGCAGCGCCCAGAACGTTGATTCCATATGTATGAGGGCTTGAGCGTGCATAGTGCTGGAGGAAAGTCTGAAAAGTGCTTAAGAGGCAGGAAAAAAGGTGTGGGTGGGAAGAGATGGGCTTCAGCCGAGGTGCCCGAGTCAACCAGCAGCGAGCAGATAGCAGGCGTACATGCAACACAGAGGTATTAGAAAAAAAAAGAGGCAAGCTCACAACATTGTTGCAGTGCTCTTCGCCAGCCACCCTGCAGTACAGTGATGCGTGGGAGGCTTGAGCTTCTACTCACAGAAGGCAATAACTTGATCAAAGCGATTGTTTTCTCTGGGGATGGAATGATGTGACTACCAGCCAGAGACAACAGGAGGTCATGTTAACGACAAGCTGAATACTTTTGTACAGATGAGAGATGGCGTGAACTGATGCATAGCTACATAGACAGGCACTTCAGATTTGTTCTGGCAGGCTGTTTGATTCAAGTACAAGTCTGTGCACACAGCTGCTTTTTTGTTCTATACGCACACACTTATGTGCATGTTAGCGATGGGTCAGGGACAGGGTTGAATAGTCATTCATCAGCTGACTAGTTGGTTAGTGAGGTAAACTAGCTTTAGTCATTTTTAGCCGCAGTGCATTAAAGGGAATGAATTAAGAGGTGCGAATTTTCAAGGATTTCTGTGGTTTAGTGAAATTTGCACTGGGATGCAAGGGGGTGCTAATGAGTCTGGAGAAATGAAAAGAAAAATATCGAGTGAAAATAAAAATGAATAAAGTAAACTTTTAAAAAGTAATCAAATTAAATATTAATAAAGTAAACTATTTTTGGGATTTTTATCATCTCAAATTCAATTTGACTGACATCAAAATTTAGAGTACTTAGACTTAGAGTATTTTTTTCCAGATAATATTACACACACGCATGCACGCACACACTATAAACAGTATAAGTGGATATTTGTACATGAAAAGAAGCACCTTGTAAAGCACAGATGCAAAGCACCAGCTGTGTAACAAATCCACAGGCTTCAGAAAAAAAATCTAAACAATTAGTGACGGATTTCAAATTGCCTGCTGTGAGCGATGTATCTGCTATTATGAATAATCCATAAGACTTTTTTCTTTTTTCGGTGAGTAGTATGAATATTTACTGCAAAAATGGTTTTGTTCAATAAAATGCTTTTAGCTAATAATACATGATATTTCGCTATTTGTTTGAATATCTGTCAGTCTGTTATTTTTTTAAATGTTGTTCCTTGTAGACACGCAGACGCACAACTTTTTGTTTTGCAGCAATTCTATTTTGTTTCGGTCTGTTTTTCACCAACATGCCATGTTAATTATACTGTAAATAATGATTTTTCAAAATTTATTAAGAGTATGTTTTACAAGAAACTACTATTTCGCTTTTTCTTGAGCAGGTTGGTCTGTTATTCAGACTTGATTGAGAATGCCTTTTAAATTTAAATTACCTTCCTGCAATTCAAATTTTAATGTAAAAAAGCAGAAAAAAAAACTTGGATAGATAGATAGATAGACAGATAGATAGATAGATAATTTCCAAAGGATGGAAAGAAGGGACTTGTATTTATGAATGTCACATCTGATGGAAATTGCTTTTGACACGTGTTTCTTTGATTTGCAGATGCGATAGCATGGTCTGATCATTTCACACATCTGCAGTGTGCAACGTGTTTATTAGCAGTAATTATGCAAATTACTTTTCCTTCATTTTCCCTTTCTCTTCGCATGTGTAATTTGCTCATTAATGAGCGGCAAGTTGGATTTGAGCAGGGGAAACACTAAATTACATCTCTTCTAAATTATTTATCAATTGAATTAACTTACAGACCAATCATTTAATCCCAAATAGAATTAAAGCTATTCTGAAACAAACAGAGGCGGATGAACTACAGTCTGAGAGCGAGTCTGTTTCCATGGCCACACCATAACAACGCTATTGATTCTGTGAGGTCGCCATCCACTTCTTTGTGCTTTAAGGATCTTTAAACTGTATTTAGATTTTCAGTGTGGTTATCACAAGCTGAAGGTCTCTCTGAAGGAACTGTGAGGCTTTATGCGTGCGTTTGGGCTTGTCGCAAGATTGGGGTTCTGAGATCTGCCCGAAAAGAGAAAATAATGAATCAATGTTGGGCAGGAAAAAGGAAGGGCATTGGCAGCTAAGATACTCCGCTGCGCTTTCAAAGCTTTTTAGAAAACTGATTAAGCCGTGGTCTAATGAGCTGCAGAGTCCCTCCACTGTTTCGGTCCTTTGTTCTTTTCATTTCAAAAATGAAAAGCAAGGCTTTGATTGAAACCAATCTAACCTTTGTTCCTCTCACTGCTAGAGATTCTCCTTATTTATCCCCATGCACCGACCAGAGCTGAACAGGCTTGCTGAAATGAAGGTAAAATTTTGTTTGAAATGGAAATGATGCATAAGTTATTCTGGGCTTACTGGTCATCATTCCTGAGTCGTGTCATGGTATCCTGCGCCTGGGAGTTGTTGCAGCATTTGCACGTTAACCAGATTTTGTTATAGAGTCACTCTTCAGTCATGATAATGTCCATTTGCAGGCCAACCCAGAAGGATAATTTGCCTCACGAATAGCGGCTTTTGATTGGTTAAACATTTATTATACATGATTTATTAGCATATTTTATATTTTATATGTACTATTTTAAAATGTAATCATATATTATATTGATTAGCCCTAACTTTTGAAGTAAGCTTCACCTGAATGATGCTCTACAATGCTTTCCATATAGTTACCTCAGTAGTTTTTGAACAGAGCAAAACACCACAAGTAGTTTTAGGGTTGTGAAACGTACCAGTACTAGTTAGAAAAAAAAAAAGTTGATGGTGCCAGCATTTCTGCAGTACTGGTAGTATGGAGTACTGGGTATATTCGGTACGTGCTGAAAGACACTGCTTTCAAACACTCTCGTTCGTGTTTGTTTGAGCGCACTCTGAGTGTCAGAGGTTTCTGTTTACAGCGTGTTTTTACAAGTGTTGAGTATTGTAGCCAATCACAATCATATCTGCTGAGTGCACGAGTGCAATGACCTATCAAAGGTCCTAATCAGTAAGTTAGTCAGAATCTTCTTAACCACTGAAAACGCTGAAAGGTTTTGTTTTGTTCAATGTGAGTTGCACAGTGTAAACACAATGTAAATAAGAGATTCATTGTACAATTAAGACAGCTTTTTTTACTGTCTCGCAAGAGTGCAGAATTCAGTGAGGTTGCACTTTAGAGATTGACAGTCTTAGTGGATTTAAATGGATTTAATTCTGTTTATCACCCATTCACAATTTTGAATACAAGTTTAGTTTTTCATGCTGCTAACTACACAGCAAAGTTTCTGGATTGACAACCATATTTAAATGCACGTTTGAAACAGAAACTTGATTGGTAGTGATAACCAACGGACGAGACGGTACTTACTTATTCACTTATTTCAACAGTTTTTGCTCTGGTACCAAAAGTGGTATTGAGAGCTGCTAAATTTTACTGGTATTGGTATGGACTACTGAAATTTTCGTGATGTATTGACCAATAATCAGTATCTGCCAATAAAAGCAATAATTTTCACTATCAGCCGTCAACCAATTGTTTAAAAATTGCTGATGATTAGGGCCAGTTATATCCTGTCCATCAAAAGAGGGCCGGAAAACATGTCAGACTGAAAGTCATTGCGACAATAACGCATTAACAGTTTAAAAAAAATAGTGAGGTTACAGTAGGCTCTTTTCGACCCTATGAATTACCCGTAGTTCAAGCCAGGGTTGCCAGGTTTTTCCCAAAATATTATTTGTAGCGCCTCTTATCAAATAATCGCAAAGAGCTTTGTGCTTTGTTACTTCTGATAAGAAAGAATTTCTCAGCTTTCAAACTCCATTCCATTTATTCATGAAATTCAAATGATAAATGGCTTTTTGATGCTCTTAAATGTTACATAACAGATCGCTGTAGCGCCTCAGTTCAAGCGGCAGCGTGGAGTGCAAGTCTTTTTGCATGAACATCAATAGGTATGTTAATAGATGCAGCACAACTTACCAAAATGTGTCATGTCTCATGTAATCGCTCAATCAGTGTTTCAACCACAGAAAGACGTCAATAAAAAAACTTGTGAACAATGTCACTTAACGTTACATTTACCATAGGAAAGTTGTCTAATGTTCACGGTTCTTTAGTTAGGTATAAAAAACACTATAAAGGGGAGCTTATTTATTGTTAGTTATGTTTGTCACAAAGACAAGTGTTTTATGAAAACTACATTGTGCATATGTGCAACTGAGTTGTATACACACATTATATATTATATATATTATTATGTGTGTATACATGTAATATACATGTATACATGTGTATACATGTTATTTTATCTGAATTTATTACATGGCTTGGCTGAATTCCAATGTAGAATGCGATCTGTTATTTCTTGATAACAGACCGCTGCGAACTATAACAGACCGTTGCCATGCAAAATAGCGCGTTGCTATGGACGCGGAACGGACTATTTTCTTTGGCGGAAGCAATACAATCGTTTTTAAAACAATAAACTCCTTTTTAAATCAATAATTTGTGTCAAATTAATTATTTATTTTGTAGGTAGCCATGTAATAAGCGGGATAATGAATAGAGAGGCGGTCGTTATAGCGAATAACAATCCCTTCAGGCTGTCGGGCTTGTTATTCGCTATAACGACCGCCTCTCTATTCATTATCCCTTACATAAATGGTAGTTGAATATAATAGTTTGGGCTCTGTTGTTAATTTTAACCTCTAATATTATAGCAATGTACCAAATGAGAGGGTTCCCGAACTTCCCGGTATAGTTTGGTTTGAGGTTCCTTATGAAAATAAAACTATTGGTAGATGTAATTCTGAATAATCGGCTGTTGTATCAGTGGAGAAATGTAGTATCGGTGCATCTTTAGTGACAATCCTAGTCAGGAACATATACTCTTCCTTGTTCTTTTAGTTGAAAGTGGGCAGGAGTGTTGGTGCTATTTTCATACTTTCATGCTAGACCATGTATTCAAGATTCGCAAGGAATAAAAAAATAAAATAAAACACACTTGCCCACACAGTCCTCCCACATCCAGCTTGCTATCCTTAAAAGTAAATCTCTGGGAGTCACGGCCGTGTCAACATCTAGTGTGACATTTAGTGTCCTTCAAAGATGACTTGAAGAGTTCTGTGAGAGGTGAAAACCAATGCCGATGTCTTCAAATAAATAACAGAGATTTGCTTTTTAGAGATTTTAGATTGTATTTTTTTAAATTTCTTTATATTTGAAATTTACTTTACAGATTCTATTTTACTCATACATCAAAACCAATATTGGTAACTGTTTTATGGAGCCTATGCTTTGAAAATGCTAAGTCTCTTCCAGGTTTTAGTAGTACAAACTGTACAGCTGTAGATGTAAGCCTAAGCAACAAACATATAAACAAAGCTTTTTTTCAAAGTAAAAACTAACATCACCAATGTGTTCTTTGTTAGATTCAGTATTTAAATGCTGCAGTGTATGTATGGGGTGAAACGTGGATTCTATCACATGTCAAACCCACAGATTGAGAAGGTTTTCCTTTTTATCCACTTTCATTTTCACAGTGGTTCTTTGGTGCTCCATGCTGACATCCCTGTGCATGTGGGATGTACAATCTCTGAGAAATCCTTTGCCTGCGGTATTGATTAATCGTCCAATCTTCATGCTTCTCGCTGCACTTGAAACCTGTTAGTCATCCTTCGCAGAGACATTACATTTTAGTCTTTCCCTGCACTGTATAAATATACAAATATACCCTCATCTTTGCTCTCAGATCACTTTCTACATCTCATTACCGACCACTTTCCACTCATTTCAGATGAAATACTTAGAAGTACTTACAGAAGAACCTACTCAGCCACATTCTTGAGAGGACTTGAAGTCTTTGATTGTAGTTATTCATTTTGTGACCTTTGGAATATGGTTCCGTTGGACATGTGTTGAATACAGAACAGAGACTGCTTAATTTTTAGCCCAATGATAATTTATTACATTTTTGCAGTTTAAGATGTTTTCTGACAGCAGATGCAACAAGTGCATAATTTTTTTTAATCATGACCTATTCATGTTAATGGATTGAAAATACTGATAAAAAGGTAAATTAAATTGTGATTGTAGTGTAGCTTTAATGATAATGTTTTAAAATTAAAACTGTTGGTGAAAATATGTTGAGAATTTTTTTTGCTAGTATATCAACAGGTTTTCAAATGAAGGACAGTTTTTTCATTTATGAATTTTAATATTTAAAACATATTTAAATTAAATATTTATGAAAATACTATGGAGTCTGATGCATGTTTTTATTATTTTTTTCACAATGTTGTAAACTAAAATTTTATGTTTTGTTGATTAAACTATGCTATTTAACCCAATGTGAAATGTTTAAATAATAACTGCATTTAAAGAACATTGTATGACTAAAACAAATATCTGTGTAAAAATAAAATCATGGCCTCATCCCTGCTGCACATAAGAAGAAACAGTGATGGGAGCAGCTGTGCTTTGAGAATCCCATAAAATTAAAGTCAAGGCTCAATGAAGTTTATTGTGAGGAGCAACGGGTAACGATTGAAGAGGAAAAATCCTCTAGCAATGCTGCAGATGAGACCTGTGCCCGCCGCCTCAGTACGTGCTGTGTCATATATTAGACGCCACCCTCTCCGCTCTCTGAGTGCTCGCTATGTGGTGGATGACATTTTGAATGCAATATATCTTACACTTAAAATGTTCGATTTCTTCTGAAAACACTCAAAGGCTCATTCCTGGAAATGTTTAGAGATTGATCCTTTTATTCCTTTATTTACAACCATAGAGAATTTACAAGATTACAAATGATACTTGTCCATATGCTATGTCAGTTGGAGAATCTAGTCTATATTGTAGCTAAAACTGCAGATAATTTAGATTAAATAATGATCCTTTGAAATTTTCAAAAAAAGAAAAGTTTTTAGAAATGCTCCCTTTCCATGAAGCTTGTAATACATACATCTTGGTAATATAAAGTATTAATGTTTTTTTTTCACAATGCCTTACAATAATAATAAATTATTATTATTATTTTTTATAATTAATAAATTAATTGTAATTGTAAAAAAAAAAAAAAAATTCTGTGTATGTATTAAAGGGGAACAGGTTCTCAGCAGGACAGGTTATTTAATCATCCAAATGATTTCTAAATGGATTTTTTAAGTTGAAATAGTTGCCAAGTTCCCCTTTAAATACAGACTATTATTTGCATTATACACATCTTTAAAGGGGTGGTATAATGCCATTTTGTAAAATAAGTCTTTGATGAGTGTGTATGTGAAGTTTTAGCTCAAAATACCCCCCATATATTTTTATATAGCATGTTAAAAATTGTCACTTTTTGAGGGTGTCATGTTAAAATTGTCACTTTTTGAGGGTGAGCAAAAACGCACAGTTTTTGTGTGTGTCCCTTTAAATTCAGATGAGCTGTTGCTCCCGGCACAGAGGGCGGAGCTTCGATTACCTCCTCACAGACATGCACTGAAAATGTAAAAAAAACTTTTAGCCTTTTATGTTCAAACTGGAGTCAGACAAAGATGGAGAGACTCAAGAAGAAGTGACAACATGTAGAATGCAACAAATTCATCAACTAACCATTCAAAAATATCCTATGCTGCTTATGTGTATCTTCTAGTCATTGATTAGCATATTTTGTCATAATCTATAAACCGCGTTCCCAGGGAGGGGGTTTATGTAAATTTTAGGGTTAGTGATGTCACTAACCCGGGAAGAAGCTTGTGTAGTCCCTACCAGCCGTTTGTTGTAGTCCTTAAAAAGCAATTTCTTTAAAAGAAAATATCTCCCTTTGCTTTGAACTTTGAGCGTCGTAACTTTGCAGATGTTGTTTATGCTCAAACAGCAACATTCAGTTGTTGGCATCCTTCCGTCTACAGGAGACAATGGTGTAGCTTCCAATTTTGTTGTTGTTGTGATTTTCTATCTGCACCTTCGCGAGTGGCTATAGTGCCCGACTCTAGAATGGCAATCTCAAACGCCTTCGTAAGGTCAATGAAGGCAACGTAGAGTGGCATCTGCTGCTCTCGACACTTCTCCTGCAGCTGGCGTAGTGAGAAGATCATGTCTATAGTTGACCGGCCGGCTCTAAAGCCACATTGGGACTCTGGGTAGATGTGGGAGGCTAGGGGGTCTGTAGGCGCACCAGGGAGACACGGGCGAATGCCTTGCCAGTGATGTTGAGGAGTGAGATACCCCAGTTGTTGCAATCGCTGCGGTCTCCTTTGTTCTTGTACACCGTGACGATGTTGGCATCAAGCATATCCTGAGGGATGTGGCCCTGATCCCAGCATAGGCAGAGGAGTTCGTGTAGGGGCGGAAGCAGCGCCGGTTTGCCATTTTTCAAGGCTTCTGGCGGGATGCCGTCACTCCCGTGGGTCTTCCCACAAGCGAGGCAGTCAATGGCTTTACTGAGCTCTTCCAGGGTAGGTGGGGTGTCCAGTGCTTCCATGACTGGTACATCTGGGATGGCGTCCACCAAGGCAGTGTCAGTCGCGACGTTCTGAGTTGCATACAGCTCAACTTCCAAACTAACTAAAGTTAAAAAAGTGAAATAATAATCAACCACCCCTTTAAGGGATAGTTCACCCAAAAATTTAAATTGTGTCATCATTTTCTAATCCTCTAGTCATTCCAAACCTGTAGAAGTTTCTTTTTCTGTTGAACACAAAATAAGATATTTGTTGGTAACGTAGTTGACGGTAGCCATTGACATCCATAGTAGAAAAAAAATGCTATGGATGTCAATGGCTACCGTCTACACTCTGCTGATTGGCTACAAATTTGTTGTGTTGCTCAGTCCAATCCACTTTCAACAGCATTTTTCAAAAATAGCTTACTTCAGCTTTAAGGGGAGACATCCCAGGTGAATAGGTCAAAAAAATAAATAATAGATATCAGCATGAAACTTCCCCAGTTGATTACTGACATTAAAATATATTTTGTATTACAAGTTTTTAGAATATTTATGTTTAAATATGCAAATTAGGTATTATCTTATTAAAGGGTCATGAAACCCCCCTCTTTCAGCTCAAGTCTACCTCACAATCTTTTTGAAAAATCCAACTTAAATGGGCGTGGTGGCTGTGAGAAGAAGGGAGGAGAGTGGGTGTGGCACGGCAAGGGAGAAGGGAGAAGGGAGAGGGGAGGGGGGAAACTGTCATCGCCAGTGGCCCATGCATATCGACTGTCACTAAAAATCAGTGGTAAAACGTTAAGGAAAGTTAAAGTCTAATGAAATACACGGACACCTTATTTTTGTCCTTTCAAAAGTAACTGAATGCCCTGCTACATATAGGGACATCCCGCGTGACGTCACGCCATTTGGAGCAGCCATTTTGACGGAATAGAAAATGCTAAACCGCCGGTGATACTCATAGACAGTATAAACAGAGACGGGCTCTGGTATAAACTACATTGATCCTGCAGCTCGTCGCGATATTCTATCATGCCCGAGCGATGCTGTGCAGTTGGATGCGATCAGATACGTGATCATACTAAAGGAATAGGCCTATCTTTATACCGTATCCCGAAAGAAACAAAACGGAGAAACAAGTGTTGGCGGCAATATACAGGCAAAACGCTGATGGTGGTGCTTGGCTTCCAACTGTTTGTGATAGGTACAAGAAGAAAAATGTAACAAATAATAAAAGTGCATGTAAAATATACAATAAAGTTGAGATGAAATTAGACAAGGTTACTTGACTTTTTACGTCTATTCAGTTTTTGTAACATGTCCATGACAACCGATAGCCTGCTTTTGTATGCTTTTAATGAAGCTCTGGTGTAGCGTGATGGGAAGTGAATAAGGTAACGTCAGCTGTAAATGTCACCGAACTCAATGTCAGGAAGTTTTTCTACACATTAAATGCCTGTAAAAAGAACTTGCGGTGCTTCATATGGATCTATGATTCCTATCTTCCTCTTGTATACTTGATATATATTTGTGTGATGCTAATAAGTGCGATGACATGACGTGAAGAGTTAGCTGAAGCTAATAATAGTGGTGGAGGAAAACTCGATTCTGTTCAGTATCGAGATATTTTGCGCACGCAATTATATCAATACTGTAGCGCAAAGTATTGCAATATTTAGGCTAATTATAAAACAATTATACTAATAATTATATTATTAGTATAATAATATACTCCCTAATATATTACCCACCCCTAATAATAGATCTATTGCCATTAGACAGTCCATAGACAGTATAGCCAATGTGAGTAGCTGACGGATGTATACCGTCAAAATGGCTGACACACGGCTAGGGGTCACGTGACTGGGAGATCCCTATATTAGCCTACAGTTTTTGTAGGCTATATATAATTGTATTTAAAACATATAAATTGTTTATATACACACTATAAATGCATATATTTGGAAATAATAAATTTTCCGCTTAAAAAAAAAACAAACGTTCCGTACATAGCCTAGATCTACGCGCCCCCTGAACCCACATAATAAAGATTGGACAGTGACATAGAAATTTGCACAAATTAAGCATACGTTCCATACAATTGAGGTATTATCGAAATATCTAAATTTTAATAACAAGTGTTTATTTAACAAAAGGCAAGTAAAACGGTCAGGGTTACATTTTAGACACACACACACACACCTCTGAAGCAATACAAAAGTCCTCGGGACCGCATCACTCGCAAGACTGCATTGCTGTACAAGGCCGAAGTCCACTAGCCTGACTACGTCAGACTTCGTACTTCCGCTCAATTTCATTTCGCTTCTGTACTTAGTCTGAGACAGCTTCAGAGCTTTCTGTTTGCCACCGGTCTGGAAACAGCCGGGCCAATCAACGAACAGAGGGCGGGCTGAGAGCCGTGACGTACACGCTGATTGTACCGTGGATGCGTAGATTTACTTAACTTAACCTGCAAAAGTCGTTCACAGCCATGTTCACTCCGGTATTTCGCTCGATGGTTTTGTTTTCGCATCATACATGTTTACAGTGAAAGTTAAATGCGGCCGAGCATGCGCATAACACACGCCATAACCAAACGTTATGTGATTGGCTTACGGGTAACCAATGATTTTAAACTTCAGACAAGCGCCCCCTAGCAAGAGAGAAAACACTTCTCTGTTATGCCATTCCAGACTCTGTCTACGAAGCAAAGTGAAGTAGCAGAGTCTGGTATTACCAGGCTAGAAGTCCACCATTCTCCAGTTGAATGGTCGCTACACACACATAGTTTAGATGTGTCCGTGGTTGATGGCCAAACAACCGCCCTCAGCCGGAGTCTAGCCCTGGCAGCATCGCAGGGAAAGACACACTGGAACTTTTGCACCACGAAAACAAACGCGCGTCCCATCATTGACTCTCTCATCTACTACGCGATATAACAGTTTGACATGTCTGTCATTGGAAAGATCCACGTGGTGTAATTTAAGGTTTAGTAGTAGTAGTAGCCCTTTATTGTCACTTAGTCACAAGTACCAGCGAAATTAGCCATCAACCGTGATGAATAATTAAGAGCAAGTGTCTTCTCATTGGATAAGAAAACTCAGTCATGAATAATTATGAGACACCGATGAGTCATCAAAGTACTATAGTGCTCTGCCACGTCACAGCCTGTGACGTGGACACGATGAAGATTTTAAACCCGGAAGATGAAAATAACGGAAAAAAAAATAAAATTTAACCATTTTCCCCCTACTATTAAATCTAACAGATGCTAACATTGTCTTCAATGGTGTTCAACACAAATACCTCTGTTAAAATCTCAGGAAATTTGGTTTAGGGTTTCATGACCCTTTAAAAATGCAGAATGCAATTTCCAGAAGAGAAATCTGAACATTGGATAAAGCCAGATTCAAAATTCTTGTTTCATTTTGTTGTCATTAGAGTCAAAGGTTTTTGCAGAGGGGATTTTGGATATCTCTTTTTATCACTCCATTAATCAGAGATGTGCTGAGATCCCATTATATTGACTGGATTGAATAACCAGAAATGTACTTGTGTATTTGCGTTTCATCGCTGTTTATTTTTCATTTTTAATTTTTTTTTACAGTCTATATGGTTTTTGCATATGTAATCAATCATATGTTTACATATTTGGCTGCACTTGTGAAGGTCAGATGTTACTTCACAAAGTTTGTGAAACATAAATCGACCTGTGAGGGTTATGCTTAGCCATTTAGTAGCATATAGTAGAAAATGCCAAGATTGTTTTTTTACTCTCTTCTGCTGCGTCGCGCCCCTGAAGCTGAATGTACCAAAAAGGCTTGTTTTTCTATCTTCTTGTCCTCCGAGTGTGGTGCAGTCAGATTACCGATCAAATGACTCTTATGAACTGATTTTTTTAGTGAATCAGTAACATAAAGCGTGACCAGTGCAGTCCGACTCACGAACGACACATTTGCCAAATGAATTGTAATTGATTGAAATCAAATCAAAAAGAAAAATAAAGCAGGATCAGGATCGTATTAACAGGTGTGTTTTCACGTTTCCAGAAAACCCCAGGTTGTTAGATGCCATATAAAGTAATTTCTTTTCCCAGTGCCCTTTTGTATTCCCACTCAACCAATAGTGGAAGGCTGAAATTCACCTGAAATTGTCCGTATTGAGCTCATGGCCTCTGCCAACTCAGTCTTTTTCGGGTTTTTGTCTCAGAATAGCTGATAAATGTGTGGTGCTACATTACTCCTCTGCACACACAGAATTAGCCCCCTGCATTAGTGCTCTGGGTTATTTATTTCTGCTCCTGCCGGACTGACACTCTCATCCAGGAAGAATAGAGACAACATTAACGTCAACCTGTCTGTCCCCTTATGTGTTTTTTGGGGAGGGAGGGGTGACAGAATAACCTTTGCGCTGACAAATCACAGCTTCTTTACGACTGCCTGCCTGCTCACCACATTAGATTTATGTCAGAACTGAGCAATGGCTCCATTGCCTTGAGGTACATGTGCTCTACACTTGTGGTTTTCTTATTCAATGATTAATTGGGAAATGGATGAAGATTAATGCTGCAAATGGGATCCAGATAACAACTATATTTGCTGTAGTTTAGTTCAGGATGAAAGGCACCAAGAGAAAGACTGTAACTGCTAAGAATGTTAATATCTTTAAAATTGTAGAATGTTAGTATTTAGAAAACATATTTTTTCCTGTTAACAAAATGTGACACATTGTAACGACAAAGTCGCATGTACTGCAGCAAGAACTTTGTCTAGACCAGGGTTTTTAAAAGTGTGGTATAGGGGAAATATCAGAGAAAAAAAGTGTACAAAATAATTTTGATTGATAATAAATCCCAGTTAATTTGTAAATAACATGTTGTCTTTATAATATAGGCTAACACTTGCCATTTTTTCACAGAGTATAAAATGTAAATAATAACTAAGCTAATTAAATATTTGTCCTAATATTTGAATACATTTGTCCTTGGCACTAAAGTTGGCATGAAACAGAAGTTGCCATAGTCTTTTCTTCTGTATATCCTAGAAAAATGGCTTTTTGAACCAGAAAAAAGGCTACGTTCACACTGCAGGCTGAAACAACCCAATTCCGATTTTTTTGCGCCTATGCGACCTGTATCTGATCTTTTCATGACAGTCTGAACGACACAGAGCCGATCTTTTCAAATGCGACCCAGGCCACTTGGGTATGTGGTCCAAATCCGATACGTATCCGATCTTTTCAAATGCGACTTCAGTCTGAACGGCCAGGTCGCATGTATCCGACCCGCACGTCATTGATACACGACAAACGTCATAATTCTGCGTTGAAGTAGTCGTCAGTTTGAAAACGGACTGCATATTCGTCGAGCTGAGGTAAATCTGCCGAACGGGTCGACCTTGACGAGCCCGTTAATTAAAAAAATAAATAAAAGCCCACGGCCACCATCATGATATATCCAATGTGAATAAGAGTAAACTAACGTTATGTTAACTTATTTGTGCTGATATTAGATAGGTCAGCGGCTGCTGTCTGGCTCTTGTGTAACGATCGCTGCGCGCGCTCGTGTGTTGTGTGTGTGTGTGAGTGAATCACAGTTAGTTGAAGTTTAGCTACTTCCGCAAACAACAAGTGACGTCGTTGACCGTTGAGTACACTTCTGCGCATGCGGGTCACTTCTGGGTCATTTCACTTTCACATACAGTAGGAGATCACAAAAGGTCGCATTTAATTGGAAATGTGAACGGCCTTGCAAAAAAATTGAGCATTAAGCCCTGCAGTGTGAACGCAGCCAAAATGTAAGGTAGGATTAGATTTTTTCCATCGGGAATTGATTGGATGGTTGTGGTTTGCTATTGGTGTGGTGTCACATGAGTGACAGGTTGTCCCGCCCTTGCGCCAGTAAACACGCCATCAGAGAAGAGATGTTGCTGCAAGAGGGAGGGGAAGTTATTTTGATTATTTTGATTTGAAAAAAATAATGATGTGCACAGATAAATCATTTATTTAAAAAAAATATTCCATATTCCAAATATGCAATATTCCATAAAAAATAAGAATTGCTCATTTTGATTACATGGTGACTTTAAAAATGTGCAAAACCATGTTACAGCAAAAGGTCTGGCAGTGTTGAGAATTCAGTGCTTACTAGCTAGAGTCGTTTGCATTCCAGTAATTGCGTTGAGTATGTTTTGGACCTGAGTTGTTTGACATTTATGTCTTTGCATTTAATGAAATTCAACTTGAAAAATAGACTTGTAATGTATATTAACCCTTATTTAATAGTCTAGTCTCAAACTGCCTTTTACATTACATTCCAAAACTATGCCAGACATTTTGAACAAAATATATATGCACCAGAGCATGGCAGAGTCAATATTTGCTCAGAAATAATTGTTGCCCCTCTCCTAGCACCAGCATATCATTATAGGATAGGTCCAAGACCCCGCTTTTGTCAGGAAGTCTATTTATAGAAATTCATTTAGATCTGTTTGCAGTTGGCCTGCCATCACAGTAGAGAATGGATATCACCTTGATTCGTTTTCTTTTTCCCCCCTCTCCACAGATTACTGGTTAGTGGTTACAGATAACAGGCCCGCATCACCCCGCCATCAGTCTGGTGTTGCTATGTGCTTTGCAGAAGTGTTGCACTGACTTAAGCAACCTTCACATATTGAATTAACTCTGGTTTCCATGGTGAGCAGCAACAGTGCTCATAATCCCAGAGTGCTTAATTTAATTGCAGATCGAATCAAAACAAAGTAATGATGAACAGAAATAACAGACAAAATGCACCGTCTGGCTATTTTTAGCTGTGATGAAGTATCTTTCGTGGCCACTCGCAGAAACGGCAAGATCTCATTTAAGCATGCTGGATTAGTATTAATATCTTTTCCTGTATGCACTGTGTTCAGTACAGTAAATTAGCAAAAGTTTTTAGAGGAAAATTAATCTCTATTGAGTAAGGGATGGTTTAAATTATGCCTTCGTTTGCTTTGAACTCTAAACTGATCTTGATGAGCCCAGGAATTAACAGATGACACAAGACAGAAAGACCAGACGAAAGTGAGAGAGGAAAGAAAAAATGATTTTCCTTTACCAATAACATTTTTGTTAGTGGGCTAGAGCCATGTATTAAAGACATTCACTTTACATAATTGCTTAAATTTAATATTAATAACTTATTTATTATCAATTTATTAATAAATTGTATTTTTTGTTTAATGCCATCAGAAATGGATGTAATCCAATATTATAAGTGCTGTCTGACATATTGCTTAATCACATTTTCTATGGAAATATATTTAATGTATATCATAAAATATATGTTCAGCCTATTCCAAACCGCCATGTATTATGAGTTTACTGGGAAGCCTAGTGGTCAATGTGAGTTATTGTGTTATTGTTAATGTGATTGGTCTGCTAGAACCACTCCATTGGGTTTCACATGCTCCGTCTGCATGTGTAATTGCGCGTCAACGCGGACAACGACACAGAAGTATAAATGAAAAAACCAACGCCTTGCCTACAGCGTAGAGGCTCCGGCGTAGGTCCGACGCAGAAGTATAAATCAGCCTTTAGGGCTGGGACACACCAAGCCGACGGTTGGCCGTCGGGCAACATCTGGCCGTTTTTGAGCAGTTTTTAGCATGTAGAATATGCGTCAGTGAGAGAGAGAACTCTGATTGGCTATTCAGCTTAGCGAACAAGTCAGTGCACAAGAATAAAAGCGAAAGTGATGAAAGCAGGCAAGTAAGTCAAGATGGGACAGACAGAAGGCTGTTATAATTCTACGTCATCTTACCTGAGCATTGGAATGCACGATTTTTTTTTAATAATAACATGATCCGACTGGAGTGAAGAAAATGATCAGCGTGATTGATATTCAAAATGGTAAGCAAGCACTGCTTTGTTTATGGTTTATATATCTGCAGTCCTAGTTTCGGTTTCCCTTTTTGAATGATGAAAATAGACTATTGATACCTGCTGATATAGGCAGATATTTACTTACACGCAGGCGCAGAATGCATGTGCTAGTTGACAGTTGCCTTAAGTCTTTTTGGTGTGTTCAAACGCAGCTTTTTGGCCGAGACGCAACCGACCACTGTTGGCGATTTTCATCACTGTTTGTTCTTTGACGCTGACTTGGTGTGTCCCAGGCTTTACACTGTTTGTGTGCTGTTGGTTGCAGACGTGGTTCGGATTCCTAATTGGCCCTATTAGACATTCTGAAGACATTGAATTACTGTGTTTAGTGTAACAGAGGGCCAGACTGCAGCCCCAAGAGTGCTGTTAGTGCTTATGGATGGTATTTATCATTCGTAAGAAGGTCTGTGCAGAGAGGGAGTCAGATGTATAGAGAGAAAGACAGAGAGAGGAAAAATTAATGTTTTTCATATGGTTGAAAATCTACATTGACCGGTCAGTTAGATTAATAGCATAGATTCAGATTTTTCATTGACATTGCTGGGAGAAAAAATAACATAAGTCAGCCTGAGCCTACATGTATGTTGGGCAGCTGTTTTACTGGGATGCACAGATATTTTAACATGTGCCAATATTAAACATCTAAATATGTATATGGCTGCCTTTATTTGATCCAAAACTGTTAACAATTGTTAAATAATATTATGATTTAAAATAACCGTTTTCTATTTGAATATATTTTAAAATGTAATTTATTCCTGTGATGGAAAAGCTGAATTTTTTGCATCTTTACTCCACATGATTCTTCAGAAATCATTCTAATATGCTTTGTTGCTCAAGAAACATTTCTTCTTACCGATGTTGAAATCAGTTATGCTGCTTCATATTTTGTGGAAACCAGGGACGTCACTAGGATTGGAAGACAGGGGGGGCTTAGCCCTCAGGGTATTTGTAACTTGCGTTTATAGAAAATCTTACAGTGAATTTGAGTAAAAAACAACTATGTATATGTTTAGCTGTATTTGTCTCTTCAACCCCGTTACCATCTTCAACCCTGTTACCCTAGTCTCAACCCCGTCACACCGTCACACTACCTAACCCTAATTTAATGTTTGTTGAACTTAGTCAGAAATGTTCAGAGCAATCATAAGAATACTGATTTTAGTTCAAATTCTGAAGTTAAGCCATATCTTTGATAGGCTTGGTGAAAATGATAGGGTTGCTGTCACAAAAAGTGCCCATTTCAGGCTTTATAGCATAAGTGTAAAATAATATGTAAATTTTATGGTGCATGGTACAATTTCTGGTAAGCTACGCTTTTTTATTATTTCAATTCAATTAAATTATTGTAATTTGATTTAATATTGACGCATTTGGATAAATATTAGGTACTCAAGATAGGCGTTAATTTTTCTCAAGATAAAAACTCACCCAATGCTGTAAACATACAGACAGCCCTATCAGCTGGTAGTATTATTTAAGGTTAAAAATAACTCAAATTAAATATAATGCGTTTTTTAATTATAATAACAACAACTTTATTTAATGATATAAGTAAAAATATAATAAATATGTAATATAGAACACATATTTAGCAAAATACTCTCTATAGCTCTTTTTTTCTTGCCAACTATGTGCTAGCCTATATTATGGTCATTTAATGGCTTTCCTGAGGTAAATGTGACATAATTGTTCTCCAGCTATGTTATTGACCTCTTCACACTGATAAAAAAACACTGATTGATCGATATTATGTATGAGGAATATACATTTCGGTAAGTTGTAGCCTACTACTGTATCTTTCAACAGTGTTCGTGTTTTTTTTTACTATTAGCTAGTAGAGATGATCGGTTCACGTGCGCTAGGGATCCGTCACATCACATTTACAAACGCCAAAACAGTATTTATTGTTTGAATTTCGTAATAAAATTGACAGAATCTGAGAGTTGAGATTCTTTTATATCATAAAGTAACCTACTCTGTCTAGTCTGTCGGTCTCCGTGTCCTCTTTGCTTCGCTATTTTTCTGCGTGAGAAAATGGATGTGTGGTGTGAGAGCGTGTGAAAAGTGTCAATTGCGTGTGTCTCACTGTGAATGCGTGAGAGTTGGCAGCTCTTCTGTCCAACTTCCGACTTTTCGGCTATTTTTTGTAGCTGGATATATATCATTTGTTGCGTCTAAATATGAATGAGGATACGGTTATTGATAAATCGAATTGTTATTGTTGTTCTTATTATCATTTGGGGGGCTTAGGAACATTTTGGGGTAGCTTCAGCCCCCCTAAAATAGGCCTAACGACGTCCCTGGTGGAAACTGTGATGTCTCTTTTTCAGGATTCTTTTGATGAATAGAAAGATATAAAGAACAGCATTTATTTGGAAATAGATTTCTTTTGTAACAGCTCAAATGTCTTTATTGTCACTTTTGATCAATTTAAAGGCACAATAATTTTTTGTTTTCAAATGACTGTGTCATTGCGTCACCTGTCAATGACGTCTTTTCTACGTTACCCTCAATTTCCAATTAACACCAAAGACGCTTTAATATGTGTTTTATTAGACAGGTGAGCTACTGAGCAACACTATTTTGTCAAGAGGCTAACAGCATAATCAGAAAGAGCTTGACACTGACTGTGCCTTTAATGCATAATTGTTGAATAAAAGTATTAATTTCTTAAAAAAAAAATCTTACTGACCCTAAACTTGGTAATGGTAAAGTATCCCTACTGTTTTTTTTAAGGTGGTTTTGTCGGTCTGGTGTCAGAAACACATCAGTTGTGGTGAAAACCACACTAAACATGTAAAACGTCTCGGGTTACGACTGTAACCCTTGTTCCCCGAGAAGGGAACGAGACACTGCGTCGTCGTCGTGACGACACTTTGGGGAACGCCCCCAGCGTAGCGCATCTGAAGTATGAATGAAATCTGTCCAATCCTGATTGGTGCTGCGTCATGACGTAGTAGATGACGGCATAACCGGAAGATACAAAGGGACGCCGGCACAAACACACGTTAGCTCCTTTGCGATGAAGCAAGCGCTCTGCCCGTGATAGGTGTGGCGAAGAGACGCAGTGTCTCGTTCCCTTCTCGGGGAACAAGGGTTACAGTCGTAACCCGAGACGTTCCCCTTCGAGGGAACTCGCACTGCGTCGTCGTCGTGACGACACTTTGGGGAACGTAATACCCACTATGCCACACCGTAATCACACCCGCCCTAGTATGAAGCTGTAAGAACAGGCATACCTAGGACGCGAGCACTCTGGCGCCAGGCGTCACAGGAAGTTGCAGACTGTAAAAACGTATGAAGGTGTGCGGGGTGGCCCACCCGGCCGCCTCGCAGATCTCCTGAAGCGAGACTCCAGAAAGGAGGGCCACCGAGGAGGCCATGCTCCTGGTGGAATGAGCCCTCACGGCCATAGGTGAAGGCAAATTGCGCACCTGATAAGCCGTGGCTATAGCCTGGACAATCCAATTGCTGATTGTCTGTTTAGATGCAGGCAGCCCTTTCTTGGGTGAACCAAAGCACACCAACAACTAGTCTGACTTCCTCCATTGAGAAGACTTCTCCAAATAAACCCTAAGGGCTCTGACTGGGCAGAGCAGGTGAAGTCTCCCCTCTTCCGCCATCACGTGAGGTGGAGGATGGAAGGCCTAAAGAACCACTGACCGCGCCACATTAGATGGCACCTTGGGCACATAGCCCGGTCTAGGATGTAAGATGGCCTTAACTCCGCCAGGGGCAAACTCCAGGCAAGTTGGCGATATCGCCAAGGCCTGGAGATCCCCCACTCTCCTCAGAGAAGTGATAGCCAGGAGAAAGGCCACCTTAAGGGTCAGGTTCTTTGCCTCAGCCGACTCCAGTGGCTCGAAGGGGGCCTCAGCCAACCCCTCAAGTACCACTGCCAGGTCCCAGGTTGGGACTCTGGAACGAGCCGCAGGCCTCATCCTCCGAGCCCCACGGAGGAAACGTACAACCAGATGGTGCTTCCCCAAAGACCCATCACCTACAGGCGAGTGGAAAGCCCCAATGGCAGCCACATACACCTTAAGTGTGGACGGGGTAAGACCGGCGGAGAAACGATCTTGGAGGAACTCCAGCACTGAAGCCACTGGGCAGTTAACTGGGTCCACCTCACGCTCTCTACACCAAGTGGAAAACACATTCCACTTCAGGCTGTACAGTCTCCTGGTAGAGGGAGCCCTAGAGCTGAGTAAAGTCTCGACAACATCTGCTGACAGGCCAGCCTCTAGGTACCGAGCCCCCTCAGGGGCCAGACCCAGAGGTTCCACAGCTCTGGCCGGGGGTGAAATATTGTGCCCCCTGCCTGCGACAGCAGATCCCTCCTCAGAGGGACCTGCCATGGAAGGCCGTCCAGCAGTGCTATAATGTCGGAGAACCATACTCGGGTCGGCCAGCGGGGTGCTACTAAAAGTAGGCTGATCCCCTCTCGGCGGACCCGCTCCAAGACTCCCGGGAGCAGAGCGATCGGGGGAAATGCGTACAGACGCAGCCTCGGCCACGTCTGCATCATGGCGTCCAGCCCCAGCGGAGCTGGATGCCTGAGAGAGAACCACAGTGGACAGTGGGACGTCTCTTGAGACGCGAAAAGATCCACTTCCACTGGGCCAAATCTCACGCACATGGCTTCCACCACCTCTGGGTGGAGTCGCCACTCCCCGGGCCTCAGCCCCTGCCTCGACAGGACGTCTGCTCCCTGATTTTGGTCCCCGGGGACATACATCGCTCTGAGAGACGACAGTTTCCCCTGGGACCACAGAAGGATCTGGTGTGCCAGTCTGCATAGAGGGCGCGACCTCAGACCCCCCTGATGATTCAGATACGCGACTACAGAAGTGTTGTCCGAGCGTATCAG
The DNA here is from genome assembly GCF_949319135.1 of Squalius cephalus. Taxonomy (NCBI): domain Eukaryota; kingdom Metazoa; phylum Chordata; class Actinopteri; order Cypriniformes; family Leuciscidae; genus Squalius; species Squalius cephalus. The sequence continues at coordinate 9,450,213 of NC_137137.1, forward strand.
GACATGGTGGCCGCGGAGGTCCGGGAAAAAGCTCCTCAGAGCTTTGTAGACCGCCAGCATTTCCAGGCAGTTGATGTGCCAGGAAAAATGCCGGGTCTCCCACAGACCTCTCGCAAAGCGGCCGTCCATGACCGCGCCCCAACCAGTGAGGGAGGCATCTGTTGAAACGGTTTTCCGGCAACATGATGCTCCCAGCACTGGTCCCTGGGACAGGAACCAAGGTTTCTTCCATATGACGAGAGAACGAAGGCATTTGCGCGTTACCCTGATCATACGGAACGGATTTCCCCTCGGGGAAAACCCCTTGGCTCTCAACCACCACTGTAGGGGTCTCATGTGTAGCAGGCCAAAAGGTATGATGTTGGACGCTGCTGCCATGAGCCCCAGCAGTCTCTGAAACTGCTTCACAGTGAGGTTTTGGCCTAGCTTTGCTCTGGAGACCATCGCCCGTATGGATTCCACCCGTGCAGGAGACATTTGTGCCCGCATCATCGTGGAGTCCCATACCACTCCCAGGAACATAGTCCTCTGGGAGGGCGTCAACACGCTTTTCTTTGTGTTGAGTCTCAGCCCCAAGCACCTGATATGGGCCAGAACGACATCTCGATGCCGAACTGCCATATCGTACGACTTGGCTAATATTAGCCAGTCGTCGATATAATTGAGTACACGAATGCCCTGGAGTCTCAGCGGAGCCAGCGCTGCATCCATGCACTTGGTGAAGGTGCGAGGGGAAAGAGCTAGGCCAAAGGGAAGAACCCGATATTGGTACGCTTTGCCCCCGAAAGCGAACCTCAGGAACTTCCTGTGACATGGAAGGATGGATATATGGAAGTATGCGTCCTTCAGATCTATCGTGACGAACCAGTCCTCAAACTGGATCTGACTCACGATGGCTGGAATTGTGAGCATCTTGAACCTGAATCTCCTCAGAGAACGATTCAAGTGCCTGAGATCTATTATTGGACGCAACCCCCCATCCTTCTTGGGAACTATGAAGTACCGGCTGTAGAACCCGGACTCCCTGTCTGGCAGAGGAACACGTTCTATGGCCTCCTTGACCAACAGGGATTGAACTTCCTGTTCCATAACCCGAACCTGCTCTGGGCCGACCACAGTCCAGACCACCCCGTTGATCTTCGGGGGAGGGGAGCTGAACTGCAGTCTTTAACCCAGCTCTACAGTACGCAGGGCCCACGCAGATATATTCGGAAGGCATGACCATGCGCCGAGATAATCTAATAAGGGAACCAGCCTCTCGAGGCTGGCCTCGGGTGTCAACCGAGCCTCATTCCCGACCCCCTGAAGCGGCTGACCGGCAGGGAGCAATCGAGAATGATTTTCGGTGTGCGAACGCGTTCGCTGCCCAGCCGCAGGTCTTTCTAGAGGCGGCTGGAGCGGCGTGCGTACGCAGGAAATCAGTGTGGCCCGAAGCGTACTGGACGGCGGGAACACAGCACTGATTTCCCAAGAGCTCCGGTGGGGAGGCAACCTCGATCGCTCCACCCCGGGGGGGACAGCTCTGAGCGGTCCAGCCGCAGCTAGGACCGCTTGGCGGAAGCCTTCTTTGCCTGAAGGACAGTCTTCAGATTGACCTTAGGCTCAGAAGGCTTGCCGCGAGAGCGCTGCCTCCTTTGCCAAGCTTCCCTCGGGAGGGGCGCGGGAGGCGACACTCTCTTTTTGCACCTGTCGGTGCGAGGCTCAACATTTTAATTCCTCAAAATTAAATGCAGCCAAAAACACTGGATAAGTGAAACACGGTCTGGATGGTAGGCTGAATTAAAATATCTAACTTCTCAAAGTCAGATAATATTCCATCATTTTAATTCTGCAGCCATAATCACCAGACAATACTGTTTAATATTTATTTATACGGTTTCGTAATCTACGCGCTGCCTCGGCAAACGCGAGATTCGAGCCGTCACAATATATCGGCTTTCATCCCTCGAGAAGAAAGTCAACAGGTGCGAGGTTGAAACATCTGACAGCGCACGGCTTTTTTTCTATGCACGCGCGCCGAGATATTTCTCAATGAACACTGCCAGCACCCTCAGGAGCTGACTGTGAATGCCTCGCACCCAAACAGTATTATTTCACAGATCGCGTGTGTCCCTTAGCAGACTCGTAATCTACGCGCTGCCTCGGCAAACGCGAGATTCGAGTCGTTCACAATATATTTGGATTTCATCTCTCGAGAAGAAAGCCAACGGGCGCGAGGCTGAAACACCCGAAACGCACGGCTATGTGCGTCAAGATATTTCTCAATGAACACACAGCCAGCACCCTCAGGAGCTGACTGTGCATGCCTCGCACCCACACAGAATCTTTATTGCAGAGCAGCCCCGTAATCTACGCGCTGCCTCAGCAACGCGAGACTCGAGCTACTATAGAATAGATTCTGTATTGCAATGCAGACATTAATCTACGCGCTGCCTCGGCAAACGCGAGATTAGTCACAGAATCTTTATTGCAGAGTAGCCGTAATCTACGCGCTGCCTCGGCAAACGCGAGATCCGAGCCACTATAGATTCTGTATTGCAATGCAGACCTTTAAACTACGCGCTGCCTCGGCAAACGCGAGATCAGTCACAGAATCTTATTGCAGAGTAGACCCGCAACCTACGCGCTGCCTCGGCAAACGCGAGATCCGAGCCACTAGATTCTATATTGTAATGCAGATGTTATGGGACAATTCTTATGGGACAAACAACACCAAATAAGACAAACAGTTTCACACAGAGCGCTTGCTGAAGAGCAAAAAGCTAACGTGTGTTTGTGCCGGCGTCCCTTTGTATCTTCCGGTTATGCCGTCATCTACTACGTCATGACGCAGCACCAATCAGGATTGGACAGATTTCATTCATACTTCAGATGCGCTACGCTGGGGGCGTTCCCCAAAGTGTCGTCACGACGACGACGCAGTGCGAGTTCCCTCGAAGGGGAACCAGTCATATAGTTTGATTCATCCTCAAAAAAGCCCCAGCAGTTTGGGATTTTTATATTTTCCTTAATTTTATATGGATGATTTTTATGGTTTTTCTAGCACTTTAGGAGGCAGGAAACCATAAGAAAATTCTAGGCCCCAAAATCCAAATAGGAAAATGAAAAACTGTAACTTAGCCAGCAGTCAGGATGAAAGCCACTGAGGAGTGAACAAATAATTGAGCAGTCTTGTGGCATTCTCAACAGTCGGCCGTGTGAAGATACCCCATGCCATCTTCCCAGTTTGATAGCACAAAGCTGTCCTCACACCTGTTGCATGAGAAAGTGCAGAAACTACTGTGATGAAAGACGTTTACAAGAGGTGCAAAGAGATCTCACCAGATCTTTTCTTGGTGCGTCCAGCATTTGTTTCTTCCTGGAAATGTCACTCATTTGAATAGTTCCCCAATAGTATTGTCTTTTCAAGCCAGGGGCCGTCACTCTGGAAAGGAGCTGTCTGGTAACATAAAGAGGGATGGAATCCACAATGAATTATTACTGCCAGGAAAGAGCCTTATTTTTAGATCCCACCGTAGAGATGAATGTATTATGTATGAATCTTCAGTCCTGCAAGGTTACAATATTTATGACACCATGTGTTACCTTAATTACTTATTACACTGATATCATCCAAAGCTGTCAAACATGCTTTTTTTTGTAATTTATTGAGCTTATGAGAAAATATTATTACCTGAAAATAAATATAGACTGAAGGTGACTTTAAGGGCACCATTTGCATTGTTTTAGCACCCAATTTGCTGAAGGAATTATGCAGATAAGATAATGGTGCAAACGTGCTCAAAATATAATGAATACATTTTTCACAGTGCAAGTTGTGAAAATGCTAGTAAATGTACGCAGACATATAGGGATTAGTGGTGGGAGAAAAAATCGATCCATCGATGCATCGCGATTCTCTCTCCAACGATTCTGGATCGATTCTGAGAATTTCAGAATCGATTCTGAGCTTAGTTTATAACCAGATGTGCGATGACGCAGAGTTTGCTTTAGAAACACCCGTCTTCTGCTTGCTAACAATTCCCCACACACGTACCTTCAGTAAAATAATATTTAATAAAGTTCCGTAAGGTTGAAACGAATTATAAGGACATTCACAGGCTTCATTGTACAGGATGCGCTGTGAGAGACGCGCATGTTTGATGTTACACTTGAAGTGTGCTGTCTCGCGCGTCGATATTCTCCTTAAAAATGCTCTACGAAGTCATCGTTTATGTGGTTTGGAATGCAGTGGACTTATATATTTAAAATATGAACCTCGCTAACAGAAGGCTGCTTTCAGTTTCAAATGCTGATGCGTGCTTTGTGTTGACTGCTCGCGCATGCGGCTGTGCGACTCCGTGTAAGTGGTTTAATATACTTGTGCAAAATGAACGTAAACACAGCAAGTTATGTCTTAAGGGATTAAACGGTGAGGACAAACCACATTACTACTTGTATTTAAAAAGAGATCCGAGCGTGAATGCAGCTAAATAGATATCTAAGATATCTCAGTCTAATAAGATGTCAAAGTAAAAAACAAAAGTATGATGAAAATAAATCACTCACAGTTCTTGAATGGAAAATGTTCAGATAATCTTAAATACTGAAAGCACTCTTCTGTTTCTTTGTCATTTGTTTCTATGCTTCTCTTTATTATTTGCTATTTATATGGTTTGAAGTTATATTAGTTTAAAATTCTTAAAATAAAACTGTTTTAATGTTTTATTTATTTTATTTGTAATTATAAAAAAATAGACTACTTAATTACTTATGTAAACTAATGAATTAATGGGGGGGGGGGGGGTAGATAAAGAATCGTTCTGGAATCGGATCGTGACTCTCGGAATCGGATCGGATCGTGAGGTGACTGAAGATTCCCACCTCTAATAGGGATGCATATCTAATGGCGGCTGGCAATCAGCGTATTATGTGCATTACCGCAACCTTCTGCTCCGGAATGAGGAACAGAGTTTTATATTTATGTATCAGCCCTGTCTCCCTAATAAAATCAAAGAATGCTTTACTATTTATTTCACTTAACCATTTTATTAAAACCTTAAAATTCAATTATTGAATTCCATTTTCCGTCATTTCTTTATATCTTCAATATCTATCATATTGTTCCTTTCTTGTTCATACATTCAAGAATCGCTTGAGGTATTGTTTCTTCAACATGACATTGTTCACATAAAAGTTCAAATAAAGTTCAACATAAGCCTATAGGCTACTATCAATGAAGTGGAGTCTACGTTTTTTAATAGTTTTATTTTGATAAACATGACACAATATAACATCGCGACTACATGAAAAGAGTGTTTACTGTTATAAAAAACTGATTTGTGAGCATTAGTGGAACTGTAGGCATGAGAATAAACACGAAACACCCGTGATTGTTGTCATGCGGTGAATCCGGCCAATCGTGGAACAGCTGTGTCGCCATCAGAGCTTGTGCAGCCGCTCTTGAGAAGCTGCGCTGGCTGAGTCCTGCGGCTGCTCTCGAATCGCCCTCGCGGTACTTTCATGGCATACGTCACGTGGCGTCGGCGCTGTATTAAGTCGGACAAAATTTCTAACAGGCATGCATAGCTTCAAATCAGCCACCGATCGGTCTGCGCAGAGCTGCATGAAGTCGAACAAGCCTGTAATGAAGACTCGCTTACTGAAATCACGTGAGTCTCGTGGTAATCCTCGGCAAACTTTGACAGTTGGTTGAACCAGCTAATTCGGTTATTTTTGAGTCGGACACGTTACTTCGGCTTGTGGATCTTGCGTCATCAACCCGAAACCAAAAGTTTGATTCAGTTCGATTAATGAATTGGCTCGACCGGTTACTTACTATAAACCAGGTTCAACCGGCTCAAATAAGCGGTTCGTTCAAAAACCAAACATCACTACAGTGGACTTCCTTACAATATTACAATTATGGCAATTACTGATAAGTCTATAGTTGTTTCAATAATAAAATCAATAGTTTGTAATCAAGTCATTTTTTTTTTCAATGTCAAATCAATGTTGTGATGGTGAAATGAAATAAGGCAGGCATCACTACATAATTATGTACAGTATGACATTTGGATAACTTGATCTTTATAAATGGTTGATGAGTTAATTGAACAGTCAAGATGAAATAGTTCCTATAAAAGAGGTGGGAAAGGGCTCTTCAACAAATAGTGCTCTTAATGGATTAAATTGTTGCCGTAATGAAGCGTTATTAATACAACCGTTTAGCGAATTCACCTCAGAGTGCATCAGTGGTTTAGTCTTTTTAATATTTCTGTGTGCATCGGGTGGGTTTTGCAATTGCAATAGCAAACAAAAATTGGCAGATGCTTCATAGTCATGGAACATGTTTAAAATGTTATATGCAGGCTTTTATATAAGTAGACTGTGAGGTGTTTTGCTTTGCAGCTTGTAAATGTTTAGTAGGAAGATGCCATTCCTTAGTTAATCATGCTGTGGTAAAAATATCCTCGTAAAGGCAGTGATTCAGCGTAGATCTGCATGCCGAGTACTGAGGTGCGAGGGTTCAGTGCACGAAAGATCAACAGATCGATAGTCAACAGCCGCTGAATGTTCCCCTTTGACAATGCTGCCTTCTCAGCGAAGAGTCGAGTCTCTCATCTGCCTCTTCAGCGCTCACTTCTATGCAACGAGTGCACGGTTAGAGCCAGTTGCATTATTTAATCAGGAGTGTGCTGTTTGTGTGCTGTCGTTAATGCACCTGGTGTCCACTAGTCTGTCATAGCACTGAATGTAGACTGTTTTAATGGCCTTGCAGCTATATTGGGTATGCAGTGGCCCTTTCCCACCTCTGTTTTCTTTTCATACTCCACTGCATCATTCTATCTCTTCATGAACTTTTATTCTGCTCCTCTTACAGTAATGCTTACACTGGCTCTCCTCTCACTGTTTGATTTTTGTAAAGGTGATGTGTGACCCTGGATCACAAAACCAGTCACAAGTAGCACGGGTATATTTGTGGCAATAGCCAACAATACATTGTATCGATTTTTCTTTTATGCCAAAAATCATTAGGATATTAATAGATGATCCATGAAGATATTTTTTAAATTTCCTACCGTAAATATATAAAACGTTTATTTTTGTAAGTGAATGCAGCACAATCGCAAACATAAATGGACAACTTTAAAGGTGATTTTCTCAATGTTTTGATTTTTTTTGCACCTTCATATTCCAGATTTTCAAATAGGTGTATCTCGGCCAAATATTGTCCTATCATAATAAACCATACATCAATGGAAAGCTAATTGCTTTCAGATGATACATACATCTCAATTTCCAAAAAATAACCCATGTGACTGGTTTTGTGGTCCATATGTGTAATTTAACGATTTATAGCTTAAACCATGTTTTTTTGAATCGTGAATTGTTTGTTTCTGCCAGTAATCGATTTAAAATGCTAAGAATCGAATGAATCACGATTCGATAGTTATTCAGTGCTTTAAAATAGGTAAACATTGTTTAAATGTTTGTTTAAATTACAAGCTTAAATTGTTCTGAACTTGGAATTTCCTAATGTAGTATCCTAATAAAGTGTAAATGAACCCCCAGAAAGTGTGTTTTACATATATCACAGTTATATATCAAAATATTGTTTTATTTTTATTTTGAGAAGCTTGACACAGCATCATTGGCACAACCAAGGGCGTGAGTTTGGAGCGGGACTATCTGTTTGGTAACAGTTATTATTTTTACAATTCCATTTGGTGGCACTAGTGGCAGAGGAATTCCACACTTCACCTTTGAATTTTGTTCTTAATCTAATTTTTGAGAGCAGATGAGAGAATGAGCAGTCATCTGTAGAGTAGTTGGTGATTAGGGCTGTCTGTCTGACAATAGTAACTGGGTGAGAGAGAGAGAGAGAGAGAGAGAGAGAGAGAGAGAGAGAGAGAGAGAGAGAGAGAGAGAGAGAGAGAGAGAGAGAAAGCCACTTATCACCTTTGCAGCCTATACGCACTGTGCTAATTGTACCCTTTATGCTGTAAGTCACTGTACACTTGGTGAAATTCCCTGACTGATGCTATTTCCAATCATTTGGAGCAGAAATGGGCCCTGTGCACCTTCTTGGTTTAATAGCTGTGCTTAAGAGTCCATTGAATCGCTGACTGTTAAGAGTGTTAAGAGATACAATAGAATATTAGCAAATTGCTTACTGTAATTAGCAATTTAATGTGCTATTTATTGCTATCAAAAAAATATTTCTTACCCCATACTTGTGAACAGTAGTGTACATCTATTACATATAAATATTTTTTTATTTTATATATTTTTATCATAAAATGTATTTATTAATAAATATGTTTGTTTTTTTTCGTTTTTTTTTATATATCAATTTATATTTGTTTTCATATTCATATGTATTATGTTTTATACTTACTTCTTAAGTATTAGGGACATTTTTTAATTAGGTTTTTTTTTTTTTAAATAAGGTTTTAAAGAAAGGAAGAGAGAAAGCTTTATACTTTCCAGTCAATTAAAGCACCTGTGTGCACAGAAGAGATCAGTAATAAATCTCTTTTCACACCACACCCAGCCTAAGTTAAAAAACAGCTTATTCACACCGGCCACGAGGATCTATGTGAGGCAAGCACTGAATTATTAATCGCTCTCCACGACTACCAGGGTCTTCCTCACAGCTAACGCTCCGATATGAGCTGGCATTATATGGTACGCTTTTCATTTGTACTGTCAATGCAGATTTTACATTCACAGAGCCCTACATCACGACTCAATTCCCCTGTGTTTAGATGATGTCCTCTCAGTTACCACATCACATCTATTTAATGTGCTATTAATGTGCTAATAGCATGACCTTTATTAATGTAAAAAACATAATTAAACTACTAACTTTTCTGTTAACTCGGCTACATTCCATAAGTTGATGAGGTGACAGACGGCAAGAGCCGCATCAGCACGAATAACAATGAGCAAGTGGGTTTGCACCCTGAATGCACACCCCATCTCTTTGTCTTTCTTCTATTACATAATTCTGTTCCATCTGCTAGCCTATTTATATCACTTCTGTTTTCGGGCTTTCCACAAGATACCCACAATTCTCCCTGTTTTTCCTGCTGGAGGCGGGAAACTCAATAAAGGGTTGTTCAGTGCGATTATAGCTAATGAATTGGAATAAATGGGACTGATGGACTGAGGTGAGATAAAGTGACAGTCTGATGAAAAACTTAGTGGTTGACTCTTCTTGTAGCACCAGAGGGCTTGTTTCCAAGGTGTTGAGCAGCCAACTTGTGGGTTCGGCATCTGTTTCCAAGCAAAGCCATCCGTGAGGAGGGGGATACAATGGGCACGTCCTGATTTTGCCAAGTTAGATGCGTTCCTGGGCCATTAACTAATGCATTAATATGTTTATAATGAACTGAATAAAGCACAAATGTCAGGGCATGTCAAAACTTCTCCAGGGGCCTCAAAACCCCCTCAGACCCCAGACGGTAGACTCACATTAACAATGAACAATAGCTACAATAATATATTATTAAATGTTGAAACTAACATTAACTAAGATTAATTAATGCATTAGAAGTATTTTTATTGTTAATGTTAATTAATAAATTAACTAATGTTAACTATATGGAGCTTTATTGTAATGTGTTACCGAACAATAGTAAATAATCCGAATGTTTTTTTCAATCAATATCTAGGGCATGTTGTAATCCAGAATAAAATGTGTAAGTTTGAAAATAAACAGCCTATTAAGGCTCCGTCCACATCTTTTTTCGTTTAAAAACGGAGACCTTTTGCTACGTTTGCACCTCACGTCTACACTAAAACGGCAAAAACGGAGACCCAAAACAGAGAAGTTTAGAAACGCTGCCGACCCGTTTTTCATTTTGAATCTCCGGAGGGCGTTTTGTCTGGACGGGTCAAAACGGAGGACTTTAGAAACGATGACGTAGTAGAGGCTCACGCTCGGCTCTATGATTGGGTGTCATCAGTCATGGCGTATATCTTTGCTAGCAGCTGTTGTGCAAGTAAATTCTGCATTTTACAATGCTATAACTGCCTACATGCGCCGGAGGCAAGCTATTATTCGAGCGATCTGTGACAATTCCCGTGTGTTCATGCTTTAGCACACTTTAGACAATTCTCCATGTACGGTATCGACCGTACATGGAGCGTCGGTTTTGGGTTAACCCGGGAAGAACCAGCGCATGGTGGGATAATTTTATCAATGAAGCTGTGTTTATACCGGCACGCGCATGCCCAGTGTTGGTGATGGTCACGTGATCCGCGTTTTCAGTCGTTTTAATGTGGACGGAGATCAATTCTAATACGCAGCTAAAACGCTGGTGTGGACGGATATCGTATTCGTTTTAATTCTCCGTTTCTAAACGAAAACGCAGTAGTGTGGACCGGGCCTAAGTGATTAGTGCTGTGATGAACACCATTGCGAATACAAAAATCTGAAAGACTGTTTAAAACATTTAAGTTTATCTGTGCTCATAAGTGCTATCTGCTGTCAGAGAGCGAAAATGCATTTTCATTCAGCGGTCTCCTTCACGCATTCTGCCATGCTTCTCATGCCTGTTAGTGTTGTTTCCATCAGAGTGCACATGCCTCTTTGATGCATCATACAAACAGTATTGTACATTTTAACCGGTTATTGGAAAAGTATTCTTAAAATGAATTCTAAAATAATTCGTAATACGAATTATTCTGAATAAATCGTAATAAATAATTCCCGCTATTTTAAATTGCCCATGATGACAATGCCGTGCATGTTCATTATAATGATATATCGTATTACTGTATTATCGGCATGTCTAGTGTCACGGTGTCCCAGGTTTGGTTATGTACATAGGGATGATATGAAAAATGCAAACCAGCGCTGCATGGTGGTAATTGTTCTGTCTTGTCACTGTAGGACACAAAAAATAAATAGCAGTCGTGATAAACAGCATAATAAATGGAGTGCTGGCTAAACATTTTCTCAGTAAGAGCATTCGAAATATTTGAATTATTCCACCTCCACAGTGCTTAGAACAATCATTTCCTGGATATATTGCCATTACTGGATATATTTTTATTTTTTTCCCCCATAAAGCAGACTTTGCGTATGTACCTTCCTTCCACCTTTTAAATGTACATATTTATTTGCGTTTTTAAATTTCAATATATAGCTATATATTTAATAGTTTTAGATATATATATATTGAAGAGATTTTTGTGTAAACAAAGCCTCTTTTTCTCCTTTGTCTTCTTTGGTTACAATTCTTTTCTTTGATATTAGGATGATGCTTTATATCTTTACCCATGTAACATTTTGACCCATGACATTTAAATGCCACCTGTGCTTCACCAAATCTTCTCCCAGACCGTTATCGGACATGGCTATACACTTGCTTACATTGTCGGCGCCAATATGCTGTAAGCACCAAAGTATCCACCGAGACAGGGTGAAGGTTAATTACATTGTGACAGTAATTACACAGTCCTGAGGACAGATACCAGACGAGGCTCACATGACATTGATAACCGCGATATTATCCTCCCTTTCTTTCCACTGGCCCTTTGAATTTATCTCACCATCACCTACCTTCTTTACACAGTGGGGTTTTGTTTTCACAACAGTAATAGAATTCAGGAATCATAAAAAAGCCAGAACAATGCCTTTGGGTGAGAATTGGAATTATGCAAATTAGTCTCTGGACGTGAGTAATTCATTAGCGCCTGCAATATAACAAAGATATTCGGCTGCTGCCTCTTTCAGGCACATAAATTGGGTTATAACTTTTGAAGACAGGTTATGTTTCATGCAATTTACTTAAGAGCTCATTTACATGAATTTCATTAACAACATGACATTATGCCTTGTTTTACAGCTCATACCTGTCATTACAGGTTGACTCATACCTGGGTTTCCTGTGCATATGTAAATGTGGTTATTTTTATTAATGAGTCAAGTGAACGCATGTAATCAAATATGAGAAAGCATTTTATGTTTCTGTTCCTGAACAACAATTTCAAAATGTTCAGATATGCAAGACGGATATTATAGTGTCGTCAGTATTTTAGTGAAGTAATTGTCATTCAGTGCAAGTACACCTCCTTTGTAATTTAAATGAGCCTCATTTATGGATGGGAATCATGAAGAATTTAATGGTTCTGGTTCCAGTTCTGCATGATTCCTGTCCCTCTATGGTTCCATTAATGACTCCTAGTACTTTTAACGAATAAATATTTGGATAAATTAAATTCCATTGCCAAATAACGAGATGAGATCATTTCAATAATAAATCAATTTAAAACAATTATTTTGTTTATGCATCTGTTTATGCAGACTTTTAATGGGTTTTTTGAGAATCAGCATAAATGTAACCCAATAATTGGCCATATATTATAAAACAAAACTAAACAAGCAAAAAAAAATTGTTTTCAGAGTTATTTTCATAAAGTATTGACAAAATGCATTATGTGCATATTTAACTACACTTTGGGCCCTATCTTGCACCCAGCACAATTGACTTTGTACACCGACGCATGTATCATTCCTATTTTGCACCCGCGCAAAGCGCGTTTTTCCCTCCACAGAAGCACGTCGCTAAACTAGGGAATGAACTTGCGCTCCCTGGGCGGTTCAGCGCAAAAAAGGAGGCGTGTTCCAGCGCAAACGTTCCTTCATGCTATTTTGCAGGTTTAGAAAACAGTTGCGCCACTAACCAGGAAAAAATGGTTTAAAGTCAGTGGCGCGTTGCGCATGTTATTCATATGCTATTTTAAGGGCGCATGCTTGGCCATAATCAATGTAGCGTGTGCACAACGCGCATACACTTTGATTCTCTCATCTACACAGAAGCAGCAGTTTTCATTTTTGCAAATTATACATTATTACGATAGATAGATAGATAGATAGATAGATAGATAGATAGATAGATAGATAGATAGATATACAATTTATTATAAAAGCATACATCTAGCTTACACATTTACCCAAATTATCATACGCCTTTTTAACCGAAGTTAATTTGGGTGGGTTTCTCCATCCCCAACGTCCCTGACGAGAGCGTTGCTCTCCTCGGCTGAGAACCGCTCCTCGCGTGCGTCTGGCAAATCCGCCGTTATAATAGGAATCCGCTTTAGAACAAGCGCGCCTGCTCTTAAAGGGAATGTGAGATGACGCTCTGATTGGTTTATTTCACGTTACGCCCAAACCACACCTATGAATAATGAAGCTACTTCAGACCAACCCATTTTAGATTTGCGCCTGGCGCAAGAGTCATTTATCCCGCCGGGAAAATAGCAACAGCGCCAAGACCCGCCCACAAAGTTACTTGCGCTTTGCGCTTTGACACTTGCGTTTCAGATCGTTAAAATAGGGCCCTTTGTCTTGTAAACAAACATGCTTAATTATAAGCTGCATGTGTTTGATTCACTAAAACGAACTGACTCATTAGAGTCGGATGTTCGATAAGTAGACTACGATTGTTTGTGCTGTTTTCAATTCACTAAAAAGAACAAGTGCGCAAGAGTCATTTGCTCAAAAATCAGACTACACTGGTTACACTGCATGTTGTCAGATTCACTAAAAGGATCAGGTTAGGAGTCATTTGTTCATTTGTAATCAAACTACGTTGCTCACACTGTCTATTTTGCACTGTAGATTCAGTAGCTTTGTTTCGGCAATGATGAATAAGTCATTGAGGAATATGTGTTGATGTGGGTGATTTTTAGACCATGATATGTTGGAAAGCACATGGTGTGCACTGGCATTTGTATTTTTCTTAGGAACTTTACTGAAACCATGAAGTAGTTTATAGACTCCTATGAACCTTTAAAACCTGAGCTAAGAGTCAAATAGATCACCCTGCGGTGATGATGCTTTTAAGGGCCTCTGTGGCTCCCTGCTTCAGTTTATGAAGTGCTTTTGTTTTTAAGGGGACCTATTATGCCCCTTTTTACAAGATGTAATATAAGTCTCTGGAGTCCCCAGAATGTGTTTGTGAAGTTTCAGCTCAAATACCCAACAGATCATTTATTATAGCATGTCCAATTTGCCCCTACTTGGGTGTGAGCAAAAACAAACCGTTTTAGTGTGTGTACCCTTTCCAGAAGAGGGCAGAGCCTTTATAGCTTGTTCTTCAGAGACTCCGACAACAACATACAGTAAATGGAGAATCTCATGCAGCCAATATATCAGAAATTGTCAGTATCGGTCAGTAGCAGCCTTATATGTTCGAACAGGAGCAGGACACTGATGGAGAGACTCAGGAAGAAGTTACAACTTTTAGAATGCAACAGGATGTTTCTGAATGGTTAGTTGATTCATTTATGTAGTTGTTGTGGAGTAACATTGTACAACATGTAACATTATTCAACTTATTGATTAGCATTTTCTGTCATGATCATCTATAAATTGTTGTACAGGTGCTCATGTGGGAACTGAAGAATGCCTACAGAGCCAGAGAATATATGCTGCATGGACATAGAACAGGAATCGCTTTGTTTAATTATGGTTAAAATTTATATAATCATCTTTAGCCACATTAGCCGTACAGCATGCTAACAAGCACTTTCAGAAACTTGTTTTGGAAACATTCACAAAATATGAAGTGTGATACTTACTTGTTCTGGATATGAAGTTTGCACAAACATACACGAATTTACCTAATTTCTTTGCCACAAATTCATCCACTGTGTCCTCAGTGGCTCCGATGCTGGGAGTCTATGGAGACTCTTATGTTCATTGGTACATCCAAAAACAATTTTTTCTTTTTCTTTTTTCAATTGTCGATTAAGGCAATTGATTGTTTCCTCTGTCACTTCCGGGGCTTGATCGGGCCTTGCCGGGGCTTCCTCGGGGCGAACGGACAGGGTTTTCTGGCCCGACGAATACCTTGGTCCAAAGCAAGCCAACCCGAGCTTGAGGAGTGGTTACGAGTCTGGAGACGGCATTCTGTCAGCATTAAAGACTTTTAAAATAATTGACCTCAAAACTCACTTTCATGTTTGAATGCCTTTTGTTTGTGATCCGATGTGGATTCTTATCACCGTATAAGGTAGAAATATTTATACACGATGCAAAAGACTATGCACGCTAACCATTACCATAGGAAACATGGTAAATATGAACGCTTGAAGAAATCAGACAAATCATAAAGGCTATCACAATCATGTTTTTATTTTATCTGTCAGTAGCCTATGTCTCGTCTCTTTATACCGGATATACTCTTTATTTTTTTTCGGGAGCTTCCTCTGCTTCTCTGACTAAAAAAATAACTGTAGCCTACTGGGAGAGTGTGCTAATGCTTGGTGGCATATTTGTAGAAATTATCATTCTTTGTAAATGTGATGTAAATATGTCCTGTAACTACCAAATAAACAGAAACAGACGCAACTGAATAAGTAAGTGTGTCCTCTTTCTTTTGTGAAATAGACCTAACGGTAGGCTAATAAAAAGTGATACATTGATAATAATGAATGAATTTGTGTCAAAATATGTGCTTATAAACCACTTTATTTCTGTGTGACTAATGTGCAATTTTGACACAAATTAATTCATTATGATCAATGTATCACTTTTTATTGTAAACCTGTAATAAAACATCGATGCTTGGGTTTTAAATATTTTAGGCCCAGTGCTACTGGCCCGAGGCTTTTAGCTCGGCATGGCCTGTTTAAAGCCCTGGCTCGCACTGACCCGACAGTGGAAACGCGGCTAATAGGTACTATAGCGAGGATATACATGGCAGACTATGTGGGGCTCACTCAGGGTGGGATTTATGCTAATAGGGTGGTGCAGGTATGACGTCACTTTGTACGCTAACCGGCAGTTAGCATCACACTGGTTCCCTCGACAAAAACCCATTAGGATTTTCCATAGGCTTTTGGATTTTTCACAAAAAACAAGCTCTGTGATCAACAACAGTTTATGATACTTGCACGTTTTGTCCATTAAGATAATTTTCACAGATGAACACAACGTTTATGAATCTTGAAGCCTAAATGCAGTCGGCAGAAGTAAAAAGCTAAAGGTAGGCTATAAACGAACTACACCACGGTCCCACGACTTCAACGTAATCATCACTAAGCTTCTGACAACTCTTTCGGTTTTTATTTAAAAAACATTTTCCCAGAAAGTTTGAGTTAGAATAGTTTATAAGAGCACAGTTATAAGCATAATGTGGCTGTAAAAGTGTATGAGCTTTCCTATTCGGTGTGATGACAACCTCTTGTCTCATTTAGCCACTTGTTAGCAAACCGCCTTTTTCAAGACACGTAACAGTAATGTATTTTATGTCTTAGAATAAAAACGTGAAAGTATATTGAGCTTCTGTTAACCACCTTAATAAATCCATTTAACCAAAAACTTGACTTCGGGACGATGAAACCGGAAGTGCTAAAATGCCAACTCGTTTCCACATTTTGGCCTACAAATTTACGTCATACCTGCACCACTCTATAGGGCTGATCGTCACCAGTCATGGGTGGGGCTTGTCCCTACTGTGACGTCAGTGTATTTTAAGGAGTGGGTGGATTTTTACCATTTTAGGCTGGCTGTTTACACACACTGTGGACACACATCAGTGTTCAAACACCATGTAAAAGTGAATTTTGCATAATAGGTCCCCTTTAAGACTTCAGATGCTGCTATTTGACTCTGGTGGCCCCGTTTGTGAAAATGAAATGTGTAAAGCAGCATTGAAAGAAAGAGAAAGATCCCCCCATAGAGAGATAACATAAACATCAGACAGTGAGATAAGGACCGCCGGCGCAATGCAGAAAGTCTATTTTGGGAGCTGGGAGAACGACTAGTGTGAGCAGCCCCAGTCAGACCCTCATTCAGGAGTCATAACGTCTCCCCCTCTCACTCTTCGGTGATCACACCCAATGCAAATACCAGAATGCATTCCATTTAGCTCACACTGTCAGTAAGTGCGTCGAATTAACAAGTGAATGAAGTGGAAATGGTGGAGATTGATAATGGTCACAGATCATGTGTATAAAAGGAAAGAAGCTATTGCATAATACACTATAACCAGGTTGCAGTTCAGTAGTGCATCTATAAATTTATGCTCTGTGGATTTTTAACACTAAAAGCTTTTATCCTAACGGATGTTATGCAATGAAGAGTATAAAATGTGACTCCTGGCGTACCTGCTGTAAATGCATTTCAAGGGAAGAACAGTGAGATGATTTTAAGCAGTTTTATAAATCAGCAGATATATTATGGCATTGAGCACTGAGCAGTGGTGGGTTGTGACCCGATAATGGGTGTAGGTCTATTATGTTAGGGTTGTGGACCGCAGGGGGGAAAAACAATTAAACTAACCATATTATCATGCATAATTAGATAAAACAATAAATAAGCTTATGAAGATGTAAAACATTGTTTGGCCTGACCGTGCTTTGAGGTGAATTATGCAGAGAGCATAAAACCAGCAATAAACACATCATTGATAAATATTATGCAATATGCTGTGCAGTTCGTACGTATGTTCAGGAGCCTAATGCATTAGTTGGCAGAGTGTTTGTTTCATATGTTAGGCTTTCAAATCACACTTTGGCTATTGTTTGTGCAAAATTGTCAAATTTCCAATTAAGAAAGAGTGACATTCATTTTATTGTTGCTGTTCAGAAGATGCTTATTGTGGCTCTATGCAGCTCATGATAATACTAATCCTTTTTTTTTTTTTTTTTTTTTAGAGTGTAAGCACTTTTTTGTTTGCTTTTGTTCATTAAACTATGGTTGGCCACTTGATGTTGATGTCCAATGTTAAATCAGTTGAGAACCATTATGTTAAAACAAGAGTGCAGGTTTTGGTACTTCAATTCTATAATGACTAGCACAATTGTGCTATGTTATGATTTACCAAAAACTCAAACCGTTACACCTGCCAAATATAATTGAAGCTTTCTTTTACAAAGAAAGAAACTATCGTTGGATGTGTTATTTATGCTAATATTCTCCCTGGAGACTTTTTAAAATTCTCTACTATGCTTGGTTTCGGTCTGTTTTTGCTGATGTTGACAGATTGCTTTTTTCGATCAAGTGTTTTTAAAGTGCATGCATCAGAACCAGTGAATTCTCACTTATTTATTTATAATAGCTCATCTTGCTTTACGGAAGATGGTCTACAGTGGCCCCCAAAAGTATTGAGACACTTCAAAATACATGAATGTTTCATTGGATTAGATAATAAAATATCAAACCATGTGGCATGCAAAACGGGTTGTAAATGCATTATAATAAATACATTACTGTTAATTAAAAAAAAAAGACATTCATGCTTTTGTTCAGCAAAGTCTCATTGATTGATTGAATTGATTTTTGTAAAAAAAAAAAAAATTATTTCAAATAAATGCAGTTTTTATTTTATTTTCTATTCATCTAAAAATCTTAAAAAAGGGTATTAAGGTTTCCACAAAAATAATAATAGCTGGATGCCTTTGGCCATACAAGGGATTTCCTGGAACGTCATAAGTTATTACTTCTACGAGTCTGTTTTGGACTTTCTGCGCAAGGGAGCCCTCTGGCTTCCAGTATTAATGAAACATACATTACATGAGAGTTTAGTGCGTCAGGTCATGCATAGACTATCTTGTCTCTTTGAATTTAAATCTAGATTTATTCACAGTGGCCCATGACAACCTCTATGCGAACACACTTGAATTTACGTCTTATTAAAAGTGCGGGGGACACTTCCCCTGCATATTCTATGCCCATGTGTGTCTGTGTGGGTCTATGATAAAGAGAAAGAGAAATCAGACCATGAGTGTCTTCTTGTCGCTGTTGCCTTGTTGTCTTTCCCTCTCAGTTTGAGGTGTCATTTGTTGTGTTAAAAAGCTACGTAAAGAGTACAGCTTGCACTGACAGAATCGATATGCTTTATTGCTGGAACGAAGAGGGCAGCAGGGGCTCTCGTTATGGGGTTGAAGAGGGATGACCACATGCCGACAGGGAAAGAGATCTACGCAAGAACAGTAGTCTCACTCGGTCCTGCAATGTGTTTTCCTCCCACACAAACACATACACGCTCATAAACCAGGGATGTTTTGTCCAAGGGAGATGTTGCCTATGCAACAAAAATCAGATAAGAAAATGATTTATAGTGCAGAAATAAAAATGAAATATATGATCAGATTGTGTGAAAGTGAGGGGGTGACTATGAAATACAATTTTTTTTTTCTGTTGACTGCCCTGATGTCTCTCTTTAATTTAAAGAGAGAGTTCACCCAAAAATGAGTTACTCACCCTCATGTCATTTCAAAACCTGTATGACTTTCTTCTGTGGAACACAAAAGAAAATATTTTAAATGTCAGTGGTGTCTTAGTTCGGCTGTACTGCTGAAAAACTTGCAAAATAAGTCTTGAAAGCTAACATGAAAAAGAATTATAAGATTGTAGATCATGATCCTTCCTGAAAAGAAATTGCCATATTGCTCACCCCTACCCTGTGGTACGCGAATCTCAGGTGTACAATTCTCATACCAAGAAAACAACAATAGACTTCAACAACTTTAATGTTCAGGAAAAAGGTGGATAAAGCTGATTGAACATTGATTGAAACACTGAAGTATTTAGGGCAGTGTACTTGCCGAACTCTACTGCCCTGCCCTCTGTGAAGCGAGAGGAAATATATCGCTGGCAACAGGAAAAAACAAAGACTTGATATCGTCATGTGGATAGGAAGGAGGAATGTGGCCAAGCGTTTTCCAGATAAACACAATGAACGTCAGACGGGAACAGCTCAGCACACTCCGTCAGAGGCTGTTGTATTTGGACGTTCTGGAAGCCACTGTTCATTTCAGGGTGATTTCATTTGTCTTCCCTTAAACGCTTATTGGAATAGCTTGTTTTTGTTAACAAGCTTTGTTAAATGTTATATATATTTTGTTAACAAGCTTTGTTAAATGTTATATATATATTTTTTTATCAGCATTAAAGTGGGGTCAAGTAGTAGTCTGCTGTAGATGGAAGTAGGCATAACCAAACATGGCAAACAAGTAAAGAGACAATACGGACACAGTTGTCACATAGTCTTTTCTCTCAATGAGAAGGATTCGTGGAGTGCTTGTTGAGAAACTCTTGAAAGTCTGTCATTCAATGAAGTCTGGCCGCAATCAAAGGATTCGCGAGGAGAGAATGATACGCTTGAGCAGCCTTCCTCTCCGGAGGCACTCATGGATATGGTGAGAGCTTCCTTTAGCATGTAACGTATGTATTCGTGTGTTTGTGTTTCTGGTGAAGCTGATTGACCGCTGGAGGAGTGGCATCCACATCACAGCAATGTGTCAAGGAACATCCAGCTCTTTTCACATGCTAATTGTTTCATATGCATCATATGCGATTGAGAGCACATGTCAGTTTGTTTGTGTGTGTGTGTGCGTGCCTGTTATTTGAAATGATGCTTTGTCGCAGGTTGCCGGGCTCTCATCCATCAGCTTGCCATTCAGAGTAAATTTACTGTTTAATGGTGGACTCATTTCCTGCAGCTTCATCCAGCATTAAACGCTTGAGCAGGTTCACAGATGAGGGTGTATATCAAAAGCAGATTAGCAAGGGAGGTGGTTATAATTTCATCAGAATGGTTATTGTTGTGAGCCTATCGAAGCCAAATATGATTATAGTAGTAGTTAATTTGTAGTTCATAATCTTAAGGGTGAGACACACTGTTTGTATTTATTCACTGTCCATAATTATTTTCACACAGATACACACACACACACACACGCATGCACGCACGCACGCATACACACACACATGCACACACACAAACACGCACACACACACACTCACATATATATATATTACGTTCAAAAGTTTGGGGTCAGTAAGATTTTTTTTTACGATATTAAAAGTCTCTTATGCTCACCAAGGCTCCATTTATTTGATCAAAAGTACAGTAAAACATTTTGTGAAATATTACAATTTAGAATAACATTTTTTATTTTAATATATTTAAAAATGTAATTTATTCCTGTGATGGCAAAGCTGAATTTTCAGCATCATTACTCCAGTCTTCATTGTCACATGATCCTTCAGAAATCATTCTAATATGCTGATTTGATGCTCAAGAAAAATGTGTTATTATCAATGTTAAAAACTGTGCTGCCTAATATTTTTGTGGAAGCCCTGCATTCTTTTTCAGGATTCTTTGATGAATAGAAAGTTCAAAAGCATTTATTTGAAATAGACTTCTTTTGTGTCGATGCAAATCTCTTTACTGTCACTTTTAATCAGTTTAATGTGTGTTAATAAAAGTAATTTTTATAATATTTTACTGATATTCGTCAAAACTTTACACGTTAAGTTTATGCACAAAATGTATAGACATTTAACTTGAGAAGGGAGTTACATATTTGACGAATTATGTCTTATTTATTCACTTCATACAGCAATTTGTTTTATTACAAAAAAGTAAAAAGACAACACTAGGCTATTTATTGTGGACTGAATGAAATAGATTTAATGTTTTTGATTTCTTGTGCCAAAAATCAATAACAAAAACAAACATTTAGAAAATGGCATTGGCTTCCGCTTCCTTTTCTCTCATACAAATATGACGGCTTTACAGCAACCTTTTCATATTTCAAATACAGGGACAATTTTCTCTTGAATCACTGCAGGCCCATCACATAATCCATGACCGTGGACTTGCCAAGGCTCTGATTTTCCCTGGAAATACAGGCGCTTGTGTAGCACTTCCCTTTAGTTTAGCGGAGGGGCTTGGCTGATAGATGCTTTATTGAATCTGCCGCTGGGCTCCTTGACAACAGTGAGGAACGAGTGGGTGTCTCGCTATTACTTCACAGTAAGAACACAGTGTCAGCACAGTCAGCGGGCGGCAATCAGCTCCATCCGTATTTCCAGCCGTGTTGATGCGGGAAGAATAGCGCCTGAAGCGACTAGCATAGTTAGCGGCCCACCGATGCTAACCCGATTCATTGCTGCCGTCATATTTCCTGTACGTTTCAAAACATCTCTCATGTCAGTGTGTGGGCTGCCACATTTCATACATGGATAGTCAGACTTACACAATCTGTTTGTGCGATTGACGATAGCTTAACGGATGCGACGGGAACTTCAAATACGCCAAGGATGTGCACTATAGCTTCAGTTAAGGGACAAGGGGTTGCTTGACCAACCCAAATAACAGCATTGTCACTTTACGGACAACTTTTGCCCCTTTTTAACAGCACCTTTTCAGTCGTATTCATTTGTCTGGGCTAATTTTACGCTATTTGTGCGATAGTTATTTTTAGGCACACAAAGTTGTTCACATTAAGTAAAAAAAACGGCATCATTGCAGGGTGATTGTAATAATGCTAATAATGCTTCTGAGTGGTTGGCTCTAGGGCTGCACGATATGAGGAAAAGCTGCGATGTGCGATAACATTGTTTAAAATTGCGATGACGATATGACTTGCGATAAATATTCAAATGTTAATGTTAGCTAGGCCTATAGCCTACTGTTCCCATGTCTTAGTGCTTTAATAGGTTCTTTGCATGATAGGTCAAACGTTTATTACCTGCCTGGTTCAGATTACACGATTTTAGCGCGATTTTGGCACGATCCGTTTGACGTAGTGTATTGTGGGGATTCGTAAACGACAACGGGCGTCGGGACACAAGATTCGATCGTTTCATCTCGTATAGTGTGTCATAGTGGGCGACAACCGACGTCGCGTCTGCCATGCTTCACGACAGAAAACTAGCATGTTTAATTTTTTAACGGTC
The DNA here is from genome assembly GCF_949319135.1 of Squalius cephalus. Classification (NCBI taxonomy): domain Eukaryota; kingdom Metazoa; phylum Chordata; class Actinopteri; order Cypriniformes; family Leuciscidae; genus Squalius; species Squalius cephalus. The sequence goes on from NC_137137.1 coordinate 9,472,909, forward strand.
CTCCATGACGGGTTGAGTATGTGAGCGAGAGTGAGTGTGCGCGAGTGAGTGAGAGCGCGAGCAACAGTTTGTGTGCGCGCCAGTGAGCGAGTGTGTGTGTGTGTGCGCGAGTGAGTGAGTGAGCGAGGGACAGTGAGTGAGTGTGTGTGTGTGTGCGAGTGAGTGAGTGTGTGTGTGTGTGTGTGTGTGCGTGCGAGTGAATGTTTGCGAGTGAATGTGTGCGTGTGGCAGCACGCGATGACTGGTCGGAAAGCAGCGTGTAGTCTGACATGTTTCTTGTCCACGACACGACAAGAATTTAGGAGTCAAAATCGTGTAATCTGACACCGTGACTATCGTAACAGACACAAAAATCTTGTAATCTGAACCAGGCATTCATTCATCGTGTCAGGCTGTCTGTTGCGATGTGTTCATCGCGCGAGTTCATATCGCGATGACGATGAAAATTCGATGTATCGTTCAGCCCTAGTTGGCTCAGTGGCATATTGTGAGCTCCCAGCTTGCACTTCAGTGTCTCTATTAAGTTGCAATTCACATAGCAATAGAGATAATCCCAAGAACATCTTGGTCAGGAACAAATAAGCTACAACCCCAAAATTGCAAATGGACTTGAAATAATGAACGGGAACACTTCCACTTCCAGTTTTATGAGGAGTTTACTCAGAGCTCCCATCCACCCCCTGGCAAATATTGTTGCTTTTCCAAGGTGCCATCTGTCCTTGGAAGCATTGCCACCTGACTGTAAGAGCCAAGTCTTTCTACAAATGCAAGAGTGGGACTGGTGGCTTACATGTGTGAATCCTATACCAAGAGCCTTTGTGTCATAATTTGACATCTTACAGTAGGTGGTGAGAAATATTAGGAGTGGGCAATATTACCTAAGTCTTTTATCATGATATGAGTAATTTTATTTTGCGATAATGATATATGTGAAACATTCTAAATGATGTATAATTGGTTGGAATCTGACAAAAAATGAATGAGCTACACCTGTTTGAAGTCGATTTTGAGAAAAATCGAGTTAAAGTTTTTTGAAGGTCCCAAAACATAATCACCTACCACAACCATACCTTAAAATCCCTGGTAATACAGTAACACCAAATTTGGCACACACCAAGTCAAACCCATATCTATAGGAAATAGGGAAAGTATATGCTCAACTTTATTGAACATTTTTATACAAAGAATATTTAACATTGTTACCTGACTGATTTTTCTGCTTAGCAGTCAGTTTGAGAAGCGTGTCATTGGTTAAGGGCTTTCCATGTACCAATCCATGTAGCAAAATTATGCAACAAAATATCAATAACAATAAATGGCAAATAAGCTATCTCATGTTAACAATTTTATAAAAATTACAAAATTCTGTGAAATAATTTTCCTGCATGGATGTGTGGCCAGTGACCAACATAGTTGTAGTAGCAAAGTTAATTTTAATACAGTCATGACAGTTTCATATTATGCCCATGCCCAACCATTGTTCAAGATTTGCTACAGTACATTAATGTCCACAATCATCTTGTTTTGATTGTGGCACATTATCACTGAAGTAGTCATTAATAAGTATAACAAAATGTTCCGTGTTAATTGCGACAAGATTCGCTGACCGCAGTGCATTTAAAGCATTAGTCACAGACTGTGCACTCACTATCATCCATATCCATTACATTATATTATTTGTAAAGAAAGACTACGCATCCGTGCGCATATGCATTCAAACGCGCATGCCTATAGACTAAACACGTAATTCGCATGTGCATGCCGTCACCGTTTTCACAGATTCACGTTTTTTAAGTTTACACGGAGATGATCACGGTATCGTTTTCAAAACTCGTTTTCAAAAACTTGCACTTTGAAACCTAATTCAAAGTTTGCATTCTCAGGCCACCAAAACGCTGTTGTCATGTAAATGATTTTTTTTTTTTTTTTTTTTTTCAGTTGAAACCGGTGTTGTGTAAGTGGCCCCTAAGTTAATAACTAAGGATTTTTACAATGGAAATGAATAAATCAAAAACTTACTTGAAATTAAAAATGACTTTCTTCTAGAGCTGCTGTAAAGCCAAACTATCTTTGTTGCATTCATTTCACTGTAACGCTGCTTTGAAAAATCTGTATTGTAAAAAGCACTATATAAATGGTGACTTGACGCGAGTACAAAACAGGCATATATCGACCAAATATTAAATTAAAAGCTTGAAAATTTGGAATTTCTGCCTTGTTCACCTTTCATGTTTTGTGCCACCGCGCGGGGTGTTTTGAATAATCACAGAAGGCGTTATTGCTACTGGTTAGCAACAAGCTCGTTTTATTTTCATCAGCATGGATTTGAAAATCACATTTTATTGGTTCAGACCCATGCCATAGAAAATTCACTATGAACATTCACAAAGTTAGAATTACAACGATACTAACAACTACTGTATAACACACACACACACACACACACACACACACACACACACACACACACACACACACACACACACACACACACACACATAAATAATAGTTGAAGGTTGAAGCAAAAGTTTCTAACAGAAAAAAAGTGCTAAGAGAAAATCTGTTTTGAACTCTCATTCAAACATTTCATAAGTCTGTATTGATCAGTCACTTTCCTTTTTATAGTAAGAATGCCTCACTAAACAGCACAATTCACATGAAATTGAGAACTTTCCTGCCTGAAGTGATATACTGTACATAATATATGCCATATCACAGGACCAGTTGTACACTTTTGATGAAATTTAATATATGTTGCAGTGAGGTATACTTCATTTGAAATTTTTTGGTTGTAAAGAAATTATAGTACATATATTTTCAAAGTATGTTCTTTTCATAGTACACACTAATAAACTAATAGGCCTACATGTTTACCTATGAATATTTTAATGTAAAATTATGTATAAAAAAAATCATTTCAAAATTTTGATTTGATTTAATGAAAAAGTTTGAACTCACAGAAATTAATCCAACTTATCAATTCTAACGTCATGGTTTTATCAGGGAGGAACATGTATGTGTATGTGTATGTATGGGTGTGTGTGTGTATATATATCTATGTAAACATTCAGTAAAATCAGCCAGATCATATACAGTTTTCAAGTGTCATATATGTTTGTCTAAGCCCAGTAGAGTAGTCATATAACTTTTATTCAGCAGCTTTTAATAGGAAATATCAATTTGCCCTTGACATGTTCAACTTCAATTGTGTTCTATTCTCCCCACAACATCCTCCCTCAGACCATTTAATCTGTGGGGAGAGAAAGGTCAGTACTGCAGTGTGATTATTGTGGAAATGCTTATGGCATAACAATGCTTATAAAGCGTAAGTGTGACGTGACTCAGAAAGACCTTCCGTGAAGCATTTCAACAGAGAGCACCAGAGAGGGAAGGAGCAGTTGTAAGCCTTTGTTTTGAGATTTACATTCAATGACACGTTTCTGTGGATGTGTTTCTTCTGATCCTCTCTGGTCCTTCCTCTTTGATGCTGCCTTTTAGCATCCAGGTCCACACAACTCAGTCATTTCATCTGAATATCCTGTGAGATTTGCAATGCCCGGAGAGGTTAAGAGACAGTGTTATCTGTATATACTGGTTTGGTTTTAGCTTTATTTTAGGGCGAGTTTCCCACACACAGATTACAAGCAGCAACAAATTACAAAGGATTTTCAATGGGAAATTACAGTTTACAGTGCAAGTTAATCCAGTTTTCTGGATCCTACAGTCGGAACATTTGGCATCACCAGTTGAAATGAAACATTCAGTATTTTCATTATTAAAAACGGCTTTGGCAAAAGACTGCATGAGGAAATAAATGTGCAACGCTCACATTCAAATGTTTATGATTTAGTACAATCCTACATATTTCATTCTCACTTAGTGCTGCCAAACCTTCTGTTACGCGCAGCTTTGAGATAAAGATAGCATGTTGTCTAAGGACTTGTTGTGCTTTCACATAAAACCACATTAGCCAATAATCAGTTAATTTAGCTGACCAGATATCTAACAGAAGAGTGAAAGTCTGGTTTGATTATATTTACAGATTCTTAAAGAAAACATTTAGGAAGTTTATCCTTGCTCTAGATGCATTATGCCATTGTTAACTTTTCTGTCAACCCGTTTTCATGTTTTGCGTCATTCTCGCTTCAAAACAAACTCATGCTGGACTTATCAAATTACACCATGCCTTTCCTGTTTTAAAAAACATGCTGCTCTGGACAATACACTGAATTGCTGGCAAGAATGTTGTATCTGAATCTGTTATACTGTATATAATAATAACTGATAACAAGGGATGTTGGAATTTATATCATCATTGTAAACTTTTAAGTAAATATGATTTTATTTTATTTTATTAACTGGGAAAATTATTACATTTGCAGATATTTTACTTGTGTATAAAATTTTGAATGATATGGCCCCACCCCCTCTTAATGAGTTTATTAGACAAAATCATAACTCATCTACTAGAGCCACTAGTTGTGGGGATTGTATAATGCCACATAAAAGAAAAGCTTTTGGGCAGTCAGCCTTTTCTTATAGCTGCACATACCTGGAATACTATACCTACAGAATTAAGAAATAATATATATATTACACATATTATATATATTATATAATATATTAATATATATATATATATATATATATATATATATATATATATATTGTTTACTTATTTTTCTGCTTCGATAAAACAGTGGTTATTGGATAATCAATCATGTCTTCATAATTTGGAGTAGTGGCTTGTTTCTGTCTCCTTATTTAAAGTCATTTTGTATTTGTGTTAATATGCTCTGGTTATGGCTGTGTTTGCTGGAATGTGTTTTAACATGATTTCTTTATGCTGTATGGACTTGTGGACTTTTCTTTACCATCAACCTGCCAGGGACTACTAATGAAAATTAGCCTGTATGGCTAAATCTGGCACATTTACATGATGGCCTTGAGTGCTCATGTTAATTATTGTGCATTGTCCCTTTAAAGAAGAAGAATAAAGATGTCACAACAAGTTCTGCAAATGAATGGGATGTATATTTAAATGTCTGGATATTTGCCAGTCAAAGCAATCTGTATTCGCATACTCAGTTTAACTCTTTGTAGTCAGTGATTTTACTTTAATCTGTGTAGTGCAGGATGAGTCATCAATATTTTGTATTGTAAATACATCAATAATATGTTTGTTTTGTTTTCCAGCAAGAAAAATGTTTGCTAAATCTGATTTTGTTAACATTCAGTGGTACATTACCATATATGCTCGTCTGCATGGGCCTTTCCCCCCGAAAATATCACGTTAAGGGGGGGGGTGAAATGCTCATTTTCACTCAATCTCCTGTTAATCTTGAGTACCTATAGAGTAGTATTGCATCGTTCATATCTCCAAAAAGTCTTTAGTTTTATTATATTTATAAGTGAAAGATAGACTGTACCGAGTCTTTCCGGAAAATACCGAGCGGCTGGGGGCGGGCCGTGTGGGCGATGTGCTAAAGCTGTGCTAACGCGCCGAGCTAGTAACGTTAACAACACACAGAGACATTTGTTCAACAGTTTTACTCACCGCCTGCGGTTCCAACGCACGACTGCGGACCTTTATCATTGTGACTGCTTGATCCTTAAGCATTAGACGATCTGCAAATCCGTGATCTGGGCTTTGTTTATAAAACAATCATCGTCGAAATGCAGGGAAACAGTCTTGCTCAACTCGTTTTTGCCCCGGAAAAACAAACTGCATCCACTATTCCCTTAACGCTGGGTTCTTTGGGAATCTGTGCAGGTTTGTCTTGCCCTGGCAACCAAAAACCCACTTCTTTGGTGACACTGACTTCCCTAAAGCCGAGCAGAGCGCTTAGATGAGGTACTGCTTTCGCTCTCTTGCTCTGGTGTACGAGTGCGCGCGCGCCCGCGATCTTACCGGAGAAGTGCCCTTAGGACCCGTATAAGGAAATTCCGTTACATTCTGACGTCACACATGCCCATACTCGAAAAAAACTTTCCGAAACTTGTGACAAACCGGAAGGACAATTTTTGGCACAGAAATACTCCTTCAAACGTACAATTTAATTTTTGAAACTTTGTCCATGTTTAGCATGGGAATCCAACTCTTTAACAGTGTAAAAAACTCAGTATGCATGAAATAGCATTTCACCCCCCCTTTAACAACAACCCTTTAGAAAACGTAATTCCTTTGTGGATCCTCTTGATCTGCTTTCTCCATGTTTCTTTGACAAATCTCAGTGTCTCATTCTCATGCACGCTGCACATGAGTTAACCACACCCACTTATTTACATGTCGCGGTATCACGGAATAAAAAAATCTGTTACGGTTGACATTTTCTACCGCTGTAACTATATATACCGTCATACCGCCCAGCCCTAACATCCATGAAGTTACGTGTCGCCTAGCCACAACCTATACATCCCAGCATAAACACTCCTGATAAATGACTTGTTATTAAAGCATCAACATTCACAAACCACTGTTAATATTATCAGAAAAGCAAGCCTAGGCTATTGCGTGCATGGTTTGGCATGGCAGAACCATATGGATATACAGAGTCTTGCTCTAGAGCATGTGCTGATGACATCATTATGCTTTCGTACTATCACGAGTGTGACATCATTCAGCTGTGTGTCAGTCTAATCTAATCCTGTTACCACAGCCACATGCCACTAGTATCTTCACATGAAAACACCAGCTACAAGACAAACTGTATATGCTTTAGTTTTGGTTGGATTGCTTATTTGAGGCTGTGTGATTTCATGCTTGACACTGTGTAGTTTGCTGTTGTGCTGTCTCTATTTAAGTGTTCTGTTTTGTATCCTAGCTTCAAATCAAATAGATACAGAAATGTGGGCTATGTTTGGGTGTGCTGGTTGAATATTTGAACCTATGTGCAATATATATTAGGGGTGGGTGATAAACAACGTCACGTGAGTGTGTAACCGCGATAGAGGCGATAGTCCAAAGAATTTCAACCGGTTAATAACGCCCACCCCTAATACCTATATAGTATTGTGAGTACAAATAGTGCTGGCTATTGCTCTCTCATCTGTCTTTGGTTGTGTCTCTCTGTAAGACTTTTGCTCTCTCATCTGTCTTTGGTTGTGTCTCTCTGTAAGACTTTGTTTCTGTGCTGTCAGAGACATAGCATTTGACTTTCCTTGATGAAAGCAACTCCAGTAACCTTGGTAACGTTGAATAGAGTTTGACCATTTTCGCTTTCGAGTCTTTAAAAGATTATGAAATAAGCTTGAATACAGATGTAATAACATTTGCCTTCAATTTTAAAGGCCTTTTTGGTTGTAAAAATGACATTTTACATGAATATTCAGTGATAAAACAACTTTTGGACTTTAGGAAATATCGCTTTGTGCGTTTTCTTGGTGCATAATCTGAGGAAGATGATGAAATATGTTTTTTATTGAAATGAGCTTTTATCTTTTTTTATCTAAGTTTCAGACTCTGTGAGCTCCTCAAGTGTACTGTAAGATTTATCACAGAGGCTGAGAGCTCTTGACTCCACCCAATGAGATAACAAGCCTGTAACTTTTTCCTGATTATTTAATGTTTAAATGAGTGAGTCATGTAATTGTACATGCAAGGCAGCCGGCTATTATACTTTGATCTTCTGAATCACATCTTTTAGGGCTCATAATACAAAGAAATTTTACTCAAACTTTAGCAGCAGACACAAGTGCTCAAGGTTTTGCTGGTTAGTACGGCCCAGTTAGAACCACACTATCAGGTTCGAAATAGCTTCTTTCTCCATTGACGATCATTAGACATTAGACATGGATTATATTTGCTTCACACATCACAGCTCAGGATAGTTGCTACTGAGGGCTTGGTGTACATTCTTGATAAGTCATGATTTCATGGTTTTGCAGCTTGATTATTTACATGGCATTTACGGCTGAGGTGATTGGTTCAAAAATGTCTGTGGTTCGTACCACCTACATCAGTTGAGCAACTCCCATTGAGATGAATAGGAATTCTAAATAAATGCTCCAGGTTTTATTTACATGCTTGGTTATAGTATGTTGTCTTGAAAAGCTGAATCTGGTGAGACAAAGCAGATCCTTGTTATCTCACAAATATTCCCTTGGAGGAATGTTCATCGAGCAGTGACAGAAGTTAGTGACTGTTTCATCTTTCTGTTTTGTCATGCACGACTCAGTTCAACTGTGCCTGCCATAATTAATTCATCTGTTTGTTGAGTTCATGGTCAGACGCATATGGCATTCAAGCTGTCTTGTTCGTTTAAACCCACTACAAGCAGTTGTGAAATATGAATCTCATTCTCTGCTGCTGGATTTGATCAAAGTAGAGCATGTTGAGCTCATTGGACACACAAGGTGAAACCGAGGTGTGTTCCTTTATGCTTTGCAATACAGTTACTTTAAAATTTAAGGAATGACTCACAATTTACTTACACTTATGTTTTACAAACCTTTATGGTTTTCTTTTTCCATGGGCATTTTAAAAGAGAATTTTACTTGTTAAAACATTTAATAGTTCAGTTGTAATATGTAATAATTATTTACTTTTGGGGAATGTATGTGTATTGAATATATATATATATATATATATATATATATATATATATATATATATATATATATTTGTATAAAAATATAACAAAAATAAATAAATAATGATATTTATTTATTTTCTCCTTTTGTGTTCCTCAAGTATATGTAATAATTATTTATTTTTTGGGAATGTTTGTGTCTTGTATGTACAGTATATATGTATGTAGGTATGTTAAAAGCATTTAATTATTTATTATTTTCATTGTTGTTGTTTCATTGTCAAAATTTATATATAATACAAATGAAAAAAATAAATAATAAGGATATATATTTATTTTCTCCATTTCTCCCTTTGTGCTCCTCAGAAGTTACAAATTATATGAGGGTTTATAAATAGTCAACTTCACAATTTTTCACCTTCATTTGTATAGCACTTTTAACAATATAGCAAATAATGAACTGTTTGTTTAAATCTTGGTAATAGACATGGAAGTGCTAGTAATTTGTATATAACCAGTCTCAAGGGAAATGTTTCTTTGCTTATAATGAGCCTATTGACTAAGATGCCTCTCACACATATACAAAGAACAAATCACATCCCAGCACACACAGGTTACAGAGTAAACCGATTCCCACACAGCTTTGGCCAAAGGCCAGCACTGAGGTACGTCATAAGCCAGTCAGGTGTGCGACAATTGGCCACATGCAGACAGGCTAATTAGCCGATCACTCTTCCTCGACAGTGGCTGTGTGTGAGCAGCCCGGCCGGCCTGCGCGAACACCTGGTGACTTAGGAGAAAGCTGTTTAACCCCTCTGCTCCTCTCGGGAGGCCATGAAATCCATCATGTTTCTGAGGTATTGCACAGTCTACAAACCAGGGCATTACTTGCAACCCCAGGGCATGAGCAGTTTGTGTTTGTTTCGATAGAGTTGTGTATATCGAGACAAAGCTGATTGAGGCTGTAGAGAAGACGAATTAGATTGAGTTGCACCAGCTGGAAAATTAACTTTAGACATGCACACCTAGTTGTTAGCTGTGCGGTTTAATGAATTCATAGGATGAGGGCTAATGCATTTTTCATTGCAAACAAACTTAAGACTTGCTATTTACTAAAAGTTTATTGCTTAAAAGTGATATTTGCTAAATGTTTTCCTGTTTTAGTCAGAAGCTCTTTTTAATACTTTTCGTTGGTTAACTATTTTCAAAACCAACAGACAGATGTAATGGTGACCAATATTAATGATTTAAGAATAGAAAAAAAACCATGACGAAATATGGAGATACAAGGTTTCTGCCCCTACAATGACGATATTTGCAATTTGCAAAAAAAGTTGATTCAACTCTTAAGGTCCGTTCACACTAGGGTGACCAGACGTCCCGAAGAAATTGGGACAGTCCTGAAATCTAAGCTGTTGTCACGAATCCAGAATCCGGCCCTAATTGTCCTGAAGATTATACTAAAGCAAAATCTTGAGTAGTTATTGTCTGATAAAACATTAAAAACTGTCCGTGGAGGTTGAGTTGTCCTGCAGTCAGCCCCCGCCGACTGCTCATTGGCTGCAGCATCTTTTTTGTTTCTTTTTTTGAAGTTCTACAAAGATACCAGGAAGTACAATAACTGTAAAGTTTTAATATTCTAATTATGTGAGAATAGGGAAGTTATAACGACACAGAGGAACAATATAATTGGAATCATTTTTAGAAAGTGTTTTTTTTTTCCAGCTGAAGAACAATATATTGATAACCAATCAGAATCCACTTGACTTTAAAGGGGTCCTATTATGCTTTTTCACTTTTTCAACTTTAGTTAGTGTGTAATGTTGCTGATTGAGCATAAAAAAGATCTGCAAGGCTCAAAGTCCACTCCAAAGGGGGATATTTTATTTAATATAATCTAGTGCTGCACGATTAATCATATCGCAATCGCGATGTCAAGCCTATGACTATATTAATATGACGTAAAATGCTGCGATTTTATATTAAACAAATTAGCGCTGTTAACGCAATTAACGTAGCATCTGTTAATTTTTGGCATCCTTTGGCTAGTGTTACATGATCCCGCTCTTATTCATGCAAATGCTTTTAAACCGTTCATGCGCGACAAGACAAAAAAGAACGCGCTGCCTGTGAATGTCCTGACTGTGACACACAGAAAGACTCGCGCTAATATCGTGCGTGCGCACAAGGCAGCACGCCAGAATACAGTTCTCTTTTTGTCGAGTATCTTCATAACATAAGAGTAGTCTTATGATGAACGTGAAGAGTTGTGACTCGTGAGAGAATGAGGCGCGTGTGAGCTCCTCTCAGGGCGCGTGCGAGAGACTCGCGTGTGAGTCTCTGTCAGCAGCGGCTGGTCTTAAAGGGACAGTACACAGTAGCCACTAATTATATCTGTCGCTAAAGTTAATCAAAGAACAAAGGGAACAGAGAAAAACACTCACTGCTCTTGACTAAAGAACTTTTTTCTTTAGGCAGATTATTCTAATCTGTGTGTGCATTTATTTTCCTTGAGAACCAAGCAAGTTGACTCATGAAACCATTTGTTTATTATATCGCATATCGCAATCGCAATATTGACCTCAATTATCGCAATATGACATTTTCCCCAAATCGTGCAGCCCTAATATAATCCACTTTTCAAGCACTACAACAAACGGCTCATTTGGACTACAATGCGATTTTTCCGGGCTTTATAAAGTCATAATGTTACTCATTTAAATAATCTCCACCCACGGATTATGCAAAAAAGCAGACCAGGCCTGGTTGAGCTGCTGCTTTTTCAAAGAGATGCTGTTTTTTCCACAACTCATTTGTTTGACCTTCCTAAGGCTGACGAACTTAGAGTGGTTAACATTTATTTTAAATACTGTTCCTGAACATTATAATCCCGATGTTTATCTGTGCGCTGCACATTTTACAGAGAACAGCTTCCAGAACCACAATGCAGGCCACACATAAAAGCATCTCTTGAAATGGAGCAGTTTCCACTTTTCAGGACAATCTGTTGTTGGATCACAACTTGTTAGTATGTCTTATTATTTGTAGTTGCGTTTTACAGTCCTAATTATAAGTTTTATGTTGTTGCTACGCTCTCCTGCTAGCCAACATTAGTGTTAATATAGTGTTGTTTACTATAGCTTTTGTAAGCTCTTGTTTTTGTAAGAGTGTTCACTGCCCCTTTGGAAATTGCCGCCCCTCCAAATGTTTTTGTGATCAATTACTGTTTGTATAACAATAGTTATAACCATAGTAACAAATATCATGATTAAATAGTGGATATCATCATATCTATAATGTATAAGAAAAACATACCACTCTGAAACGTCCTGTAAAATCCGTGCTTGCAAAGTCTGTGCATGAAATCCGTTCTGGATGCTCCTCTTGTTTGTTAACAATAACATTGTCAGGGTCTTAATCGGGCTCGAATTGGTTTGAAATTGCCACCATCCTTTATTTACACTCGCTGTTATGGAGGGGCGGGACATTTCCTGAACACACGCTAAGCGCTGCCAATCACAACACACTGGGCCAGCACATTTCGTATTTCGGAAGGAGAGGCTTCATCGAAAAATTCTAATACACCCCAAAAACAAAATCAAAACTTCGTAAAAGGGCATATTAGGACTAGGGTTGCAAAGGGGCGGAAAATTTCCGGTAAATTTCCGGAAAGTTTTCGGTAAATTTCCATGGGAAGTTAAGCTGGGGAATTTTGGAAATATTCATTACCACGGCAACCGCTTGCTCTGACAGTAACTGTACACATAAGAGACGGATAGATACATTATTTTAGGTTATTTCTATTCGTTAGAATATTGATATATGAACTTGTTGTCAAGTAAGCCCAGTTGTGAGCATGTGCGTCTCTCTAAACTTTCAGTGTGCTGCACTGCTCTTGTTGACTTCTGCGCCTTCCCCCCCGAAAATATCATGTTAATTTTGAAAACGTAATTCCTTTTGTGGATCCTCTTGGTCTTTCTTCATGTTTCTTTGACAAATATCAGTGTCTCAGTCTCATGCACGCTGCACGTGAGTTAACCACGCCTACTTATTTTCATGTTTTGGTATACACGGAATAAAAAAATCTTTTACGGTTGACATTTTCTTCCGCGGTAACGATATACCGTCATACCGCCCAGCCCTACTTATGTGGTAAATAAAGTTATGCTAGCTTATTTAGCATCTAACTTATCAGCTTGCTATCTACTGATTAATATATTTGTATGTGATATTTGCAATTTAAACATTTAATAAATATATTTCCCCATAATATCATCAAAACTTACTTCACTTTGTTTAGTCCACAAGCTCAAATGTGTGCCTTCAATAGTCTTGTGCTTTGGGCTTCTGTACATGTGATGGAGGCATGCACAGTGCCAGTAGGGGGTGTGGTCTCAATAGCCATGCAGTAAGCAGTGTGCTATGTGCATGTGATTGAGGAATGGCATGGATATTCAAGTGTATTTGAATGGCATCTATTTGTTTTAGTCAAGATTATGCTAAAATATACTTTCCTCAACTATATTTAAGTTCCCTATGAAGAGCCAACCTCCAACTTTGAAAATTCCCAGTTTATTCCTGTTTATTCCCATAAATTCCTGTTAATTCCCCTAAATTCCCATTAATTCCCATGGAAAGTTTCCATCTTTGAAAATTCCCAGAATTTTGCAACCCTAATTAGGACCCCTTTATAGAGCTCACTCATTTAGACTACGTACTGCGGCACACTCTCATACTATTCACAGAAAGTTGTTGTGCATTTGTGTCAACGCAAATATATACTCCTATTATTACTAATAATTTATTTCATTATTTTATTGTCATTTACAAGTAAAAACATCATAATTAAAGCCTTACATCATAATTACAGCCTTCCTGAGCAATGTTGCAAACCGTCCCTTTCCGCCACCTGGTGGTGATTTTGTGAACGAGGGTCACATGTGACTTGATTGTATTTAAAGGTGCTGTACGTAACTTTTCTACTAAAATGAATCCTTTTTTTATTGCCTGTGTGTGAAGGGGTTGTAATCTTACATTAAAATGATCCACTTTACGGGTTTTGCTATTACCTCGGAAAGCAAGTATTCTTATTTTTATGTGAAGGTGCCGGGTCGGATTTACCGCGAAATCCAGTGACGTGACCTGCACGCGCGCTCCCGAGCCTGCGTGCTGCGTCTCAGTCTGAAGGTACCCACAGTGCTCGCTCATAAATTTGAGCACGCGCAAGAGCACGCGCTTGTAAACTTATTGGTTGCAATCTGAAACATCACCGCTAGAGGTCGCTGAAAACTACATACAGCACCTTTAATGCTGTGGCGGTAATAGGCATTTCGATTGATTACCTACTGTAGTTATCAGTATACTTATTGATTTGAATGGGCTTTTAAAGTTAATTAAAATAGGCAGAGTAATTATTACAATAATGGCAGATTTTATGTCATGGCAATATCTAGATAAATGAATTAAACCTAAACTTCCACCTTAATTTTGTATATACTACAAACACTTTATTTTTGTTTTTACAGTGTAGTGGCACAGATACTGCACACATCACCATAAAAGCCCTACTGTGACAGCTGTAAATTTGGGTGTTTGGCTCCAATGGCACTAAAAACTGAGAGTTTATTAGCAAGCGTTGAGTGATGTTACAATGCCGTTCTACTACCTCCATGCTTTGAGCGAGTTATTTAGCTTTAAGATACTCCAGAGGGAGTTCCCGTTCCTGACCATTGCTGAATGATTCATACAGGTGCAGGAATCATGACCAGATCTTTGTCATCTCTCGGGAAAATAGATAACGTTAGGCATTGCTTCCAGGAGACGGGAGAACAGTGTTGCTGCCAGGTACACAAGACGTCAGTGATGCTTGCTGACAGTGAGAGATGCCGTGGCTTTTTCTCGCCTTCTACTGAAGAACAGTGATGGATGATGGGAACTACCTCCCTGCCTGCATAAAAGCCCCACACTTTGTCTTCAGGAAGGGCAGTTGCAATGGCATTATATAGCAGGTTAGCCTGGATAAGCTGAGTTTATTATAGGCTATACTTGGCAGAGCTTAAAGGGATATTCATCACTAGCAGCTTTGATTGTCGTTTGATGGTAATGAACGATAAATGCGCATGTTAATATGGAGCTTTCGCTACACTTGGATGCCTGAAGCTCATTCCAGAGCTTCATCTCTCAATATATGTGTATATAATATATTCATGTACTCTGTGGCAAATTTGATTTTTGCTATGAAACACCATGATCATTACATAAGAGTCATGTGGTAATGGGTTTTTGGCCTTGGACATATTTTTCAATCGCTGTGACTGCGTTTTTTTCGCCCTCCTGTTGTGATGAGTCTGAGTGAGAGACCCTCGTGTTAAAGTACGTGTGGTTAGTGATAGAGTGCTCCCTAGTGGTAACTAAAAGAATTTATACAATATAAAATATATATTTATGTTTATATATAATTATTATATCAATCTTTATTTATTTATTTTCTATTGTCTATGTATTTACACAATTTATTACGTTCCAGCTCTGCACTGTCTGGTACAACTAATCCATTAAAAATGTATTTATATTTGTCTAATAAACTATTATCAAGCCTTTAAAGGAATAGTTCACCCAAATATGAAAATTCTGTCATCATTTACTCACCCTTAAGTTGTTCCAAACCTGTATAAATTTTTTTTTATGTTGAACACAAAATATGATATTTTAAAGAATTTTGGGAACTAGACAGTTGACGGTAGCCATTGACTTCCATAGTAGAAAAAAAATACTATGGAAGTCAATGGCTACCGTCAACTCTCCAGTTACCAACATTCTTTAAAATATTATATTTTGTGTTCATTAGAAGAAAGAAACTCATACAGGTTTGGATCAACTTAGGGGTGAGTAAATGATGACAAATTTTTGGGTGAAACATCCCTTTAAGAATAAGCTTTTAAATCCAAAGGTGTTTTATGATCAACAAATTCTATATATATTGTATATATTGTAGGATATTAGTTTATCATGTATGTTTTTCATGTAGAGCTGAGGAAATCATATGGGCTTTTGGTATTAGATAATGATTTGATTTAAGGAGGTTAATGGATCTTACGTGTTGTTTTAGTGTCAAGTGTTTTTCTTTAGTAATTTCAGTGTGCCACATGAACACAGTTTAATCTTTCAATTCAAATCTGTATTCATTATATAGTTGACAGAATTCAAATTACACATAGTTACAAAACTATAGCCCCTTTGACAACCTCACCATGTTTAACTGGTAAAATGTGTTTTACATAATAAATATTTGCATTTATATGTTGCCTGCAAAAAAAGTCCCTATTTTTGAATGGCCATTAATGGAGAAAGGTGTGTTTTGCCCCTTGTGGTGTAGTTATAGCATCTCCCAACAGTGGCTAACTTGACAAAACTTGAGACCTTGCAAGATACAGGAATCTCTCAGTCTTCAGATATAATCCGTTAGTTTGCTGCCATCTAGTGTACAAAGTAGAATTTTTAGTGACAGAGATTTAAGAGAGGAACATGTATGTTCTAAAAATTAAATTCACTGCTCTGTCAGTTGTATTTACTTTCAGTATTATCACTCCTTTAAGTTCCAATAGAGGGGATTATTCAGTGATCATTAATGCTGCAAGTTCTTAAATTTTGCTATTCTTATACAACATTAGCAACTATTCTCTCAAGAAATTGTCACTAGTGCTTAGTCTCAATGTTATGGGGTTGAAGTTAACTGGGCATTGCTATGCAGTTGCTAAGGTTTTCTGAATGTATTTTAGTGCATTTCTTTTCTTCAATAATTATTATTTTAATGGTCCTTGGCCTGAAAAAGGTTGAAGACACCTGGTCTGTGTGATTTGCACCTGTTGTATTATCTACTAGGGGGGAATCATAAATCTGATAGCTTAGAAAAGTCACAGCAGATAATAAATAGGAGGAATCATTACGGGATGGTGTGAGTTAATTGGCAAAGTTTAATAGTTTGGGGCTGGATTAAGGTTTGGAATGAACCACAAACCCATGAGTGATAGTAATAGCATCACTAATGAGTTGCAGTTTAATGCACAAGCAGATGCTAAACAGATTTCTGTAACACAGAATGAATAAATGAAATAGTACATACAGTGTATAACAAGAAATTAGGTGTAGTACACAGGAGAGACTACATTAGCAGGCCAAAGCTGTTCCACTGCACCATAGGTTAAATTGGCTGTAAGTAAAAATATAGTGTCTGTGGCATCTTCTTGTTTGCGAGACTATGTTCTTGATGTGCGTCAGCCCCGTCTGTCTGATTAAGGGCAGAGAGTCGGGGCATAAAAGCTTTTTAGAAATGGCACAGAGTCAATATAAGTATGATTGGAGCAGATCAGGAGAATTCTACGAAAGGTGCGTGTGGGATTTTGCACGCTTAGACACTCACACGCTGACTCTGGTTGGTCTTCATTAAAGTTTATTAACGGCTGATTGAGTTTACTGATCTCGCCAATGATTTCAGCACCTACCTGCTTCTTGTTCACCCACCTCCTGCTCTCTCTCTCTCTCTCTTTCTCCCTCCTCTTCCTTTCTGCACATCCTCCAGTCCTCACTCAATCTCTCCACTCTCATTTATCCTCACAGTACTGAAAGCTTGGTCAAACTGACCCAGGAAGGCTTGCTCAGCTGTAGTTGGTCTCGTTCAGCATTGATTGTAAGTCGAGAATGAGTTTGCCAGCAAACTCAGAACTTTGTTCTCTGGAGAGGATTGCCCGTTATCGTAGCGCTTGCATCAATGGCTCACCGTATGCCATCAACAAACCCATTGACATCAAGCCAAGGAGGAAATGGTAAAGCTTTATATGTGTGATGTGTGTCCGAATAGTCAGCTGCTACGTTTTTGTAGGACTGGATCATAATTTGGAAGATGTGTCGTGCTTGTTAAATGTTTCCCTGTTGAGTTATGTGGAACGAAATACAGATGTTTCGTATTTTGTTCTGTTCATCCTTATAACCTAGACTAATTAATGAATAATAATAATATAAATTGAATAAATGTATTTTATTTAGAGGTGCCTTTCCAAACACTCACCTTACAATTTAATGACAGTCATAAAATACAAGACAGCAATACAAAGCAACATCTGTTTAACATTAATTCCATAAATTAAAACTAAAAGTTTAAAGTCGTGATTTAAAAGTAATAAGACAATTTCTTTTTGACTCAGTTTGGATCACGTATTATGTGACTGCTGATGGTCTATGATTATACTTCAGCTTGTTACAAAAAATTTTATTTAAAAGAAAATGCATGTAAATATGTCAGATGTTTTTTTAGCCTGTGATTAATGATAGGATGCGATAACCAGCTGGTTATGAGCCCATTGATTTCCTTAAAGATCCTTTAATGCTTCTCGCCACCGATAAACCTATCTGTAGATCTGTTAGGTAAATGGCAATAAATAGGTTGAATTGAGTGGCAATCGTGACCTGTGCTGTGCAAATGTCAGATATTGTGGGAACTTGCATAACAAATGTGTATTCATTTATAAAAAGATTCATATTAGTACTATTACTACTAAATACACTATAATGTCATTGTTTTGATATCTGCACTGTCCAACAATGAGCAGGTGTGTGTCAATAACTACAGTACACATTGAGAGAAATTTGAATGTGTGTGTGTGTGTGAGTGGAAGAGAGTAGGTCAGTGTGTATTGGGCCTAAGACAAATGCTCGGCAACAGAGAATCGCTATCAGATATGTGCCTTATGCTAATGCCAATAAAGCACACACACACACCCTCTCAAACACACTTATAACACACACACACACTCTTATTTACACACTACCATTAAACCCAGACTTAGAATGGACAGGTCAGAAAACGTGAAGTATAAATTCAATTCCAGTATAGATTCAAACTTTGCAGGTGAAGAAAGAAAATCAAGTTATATTTATCCAACTGGATTTTTCCCAGAATAGTGGCACGGACCCATTTAGATCGTCTGCATTGTGTTCGTTATTCTTCCGGCATCGGCCCACTATTGTTGCGTCTGTCTGTGCATGATTTTATTTCATCCAAGTAATTATGAGTCGGTGGTTTAACACATTTATCATATTTAGGACATATTCAACACTTCTAAAATAGCTTCGTTTTTCTTAGATTAACTCCTGATGATTTATTTTCATCAATAATTGGTTGTAGGCGAGTGGGAGTGTGATATGGAGATGAGTGCATATGGAGATGCAGCAGGACATTATCCGACACTTACAATCTGGAATCAATGTAGTACTTTTAGACAGACAGCATGGAAAGTTCTATTGGCTTGAAAAAGTAATTAATTGCTGAAATGATAAATATTATAAATATAAATGCTCACCGGCCACTTTATTAGGTACACCTTACTAGTACCAGTAGTTGCATAGTTGTATATCCTGCAAGTTAGTTATAAAGTCAATTCGTACTATTCTTAGTTTTTCGTGAGCTTCTTGCGCAGCAACACTTGAGACAACCACTTTTTTTTATATTAAACGTTGTTGGTGTTTTTGGCCCTGTAACAGAGCATTAGTTCACTATTTCAGCACTATTTGAATACTGGGGCAAGAACAACAACTTCAACTTAAAATATCAATAAGGATTCAAATATGTTTTGATTTCAGCTTAGCAATTTGAGAATATGTTTGTGAAACAATGTAAATTGTTATATTTTTAGACATTTAGTTGTGTCTTGTGAAACAAGCACTTTCTCGTCTCTTGCTGAAATTCAGTTAATTCCAAACCACACTAGTCAGAATAATTACTGCATGCTTGGAGGATAAACTCTTGACCAGAAAGCTGATTGCTTTTTGGTGACATAGTTTCATGTACAGTTTACCAGCACTGAAGCTTGTGTTTCTGACATGGCAGTTGAATGCTAGAAGGCCAGACAGGTGTTATTGGATTATGGGATGAGTAGTGACGTGGACATTTTCCTCACACAAAGCTGAAGCTCTCTTATTTGTGGTCAGTCAAGCTGTCAGTTTCATCAGGACACCATGGCTAGTGAATCTCCAGGCGGTTCTCCTCTTTCTCTCTTTCTTAGCACTTTTGCTTGGAATGGCCGCAAGCTTGATATAAACTCACTAAAAGGCAAGAAAAGGTAACGCTGGTTCAAGTCACGCAGGTACAAACAGACTTGCATATTAAAGAAATATATGGCTTACAGTATGCCTCTTCAAACCTGTTAACAGTTTACACTAGTTGTGATAGTAACTGTTTTATTGCACACATTTTTTGTTTGTTTCTTTGCTGTGGTCTTTTCAAACTGTCTTAAAGATCCTCCAAGCTAAATTTTGAAATCTATATAAAACTGCACTGAGATACATTATATAATTGAACCTTGGCTCAATGTTTTTTTTTTATAAATGTCAAATTGGTCACGTTGTTACACTGGGTTAATTTGTCTTGTGTTTCATATGTTGTATTTTTTTTAAACAATGGCTAAAGCATATATATAAATGCTGTGCTGTGCTGTGCTGTGCTGTGCTTAATGAAAATAGCCACTGTTGCGGATATGGCAATAATAAATAAATAAATTGTGAAAGGTCATTAAGTAGCTTTAGTGTGGAAGACAATTAAAAAATGTATCACTGTTAATATACATGTATGTGTTTACATAGAAAAATAAAAATACCCAAGCCTGAGAAATATTCATTGGAGTAAAAAAAGAGTGTAAAAATCTTGGCCCAGTGAATATAAATGTGTTTATCTATTACTAATTTTTTAAAGATTCTGTGTTGTTGTTTTTTCACTGAGTAAATGACTTTGTTAGGAGATGTTCTTGATTTTGTCTATTATTATCTGCTTTAATCGCTTGTGAACACAGGGGGGCAACGATGTGCACAAACATAGATTAGCTGTTCATACTATGTGATATATTGCCTAATAAGACAAACACACGTCTTTTTCAGTTTGTTGTAATTTAGAACTGACGGATCTCTCACCCAAACTAATTGCTTCGTAATCAGACATCTGTAATCTTTTCACTAAAGATAAAATCAAGCCTGTTGTCTAAATGTTTATTGAAACCATCAAGTGGGCAGAGCTGTAAGCGATACTCTCTGCTTTGCTGTCATTGGTTGACGCATGTCTTGCGTCACTGGAACACCTCTGAGGGCCCTTGGCATGAGTTAATGTGTGAACCGTTAATCGCAGCAGTAAACAATCTAGTCAAGTACTGCCATGAGTGTTAGATTTTTCTTTGTTGAGGAGTTCTCTAATTGAAATGACATTCAGTACTAGTTATTTGTTCACCTCTTACAGTATATTATTGCATGTTGGTCATTGCACATGGACTGTATATGAACCCTTATGAAAAAGAAGTGTATTCAAGTGTGCTATCAGTATACTTCTTTTAAACTCTAAATGAGTATACTTTGAGTCTGCATTTTATGTACTTTTCAGAAATATACTTAATGTACTTCCCAGAAAATTACACTTAAGTATACTTGACTGAAGTATACTTTACTTGAAGTGTACTTGACTACTGACAGAAAAGTCTAAGTATATTTGGCCTATTCTTGTATTCAATCTTTTCACGGGGATACACTTAAAAGGATAATTAAGTATACTTGGCTTGTAGTTGTGTTTACTCTTTTGTTTGAGTAGCCTATAAAATACTTCTTTCACTGTCTTATAAACTTACATTGTGTGAAAATTGTTCATCAATTGTTCATCATTGATCATCAAACATTAAACAGCATATAAATCAAAACTACCTAATGTTAACAAATGTTTTAAAAATGGAAAGTACAGTTAAAGGTATATTTCAAGTATTAAAAAAATGTATACGTAAAAATAAACATAGTATACTTAAAGTGCAAAAATAATATATAAACAATAAACTATAAGTATGATGTTATGTTTACCTTAACGACTAAACTAGTACTTTACGGAGAGTATACTTCAAAGTGTACTTTCATAAACAAAAAAATGTGTTACAAGTATTTGACTAGTAAACTATCAGTATACCTATAAGTTCACTTGCAATATAGTTGCAGTACAAACAAAAAACTTAGATGTAAACTAGTTGTGTACTACTGTTAGACTTAAAGTATGCTTAAAAGTATACATTTACACACTAAAAAGTGGGCCAATTTAGTCCCAAGTAGTATTGAAATAGTACACTTACTAGTTTTCTTCTAGTACACTGATATTAGAATACTTACTACATAAAGTATACTTAAAATATACTTGAACTTTTCTTAAGTATACTTAAGAAAATGATATTTTTTGTAAGGAGAAAGCGTATTTAATAAATGATTGCTTGGATGAAGTGGTTTTAAATTTCCAGTCTACACTGGATGTGCAATTTCACACTAAGTGCTTTTGACTCAGCTTGAATTCATACTACTGGGCAAATCCTTCCCACCCTTTTTTAGGGAGTATATAGATCCGTTGGGATTCATTTTTCCCCGTCATCTGAAACCTCTCAAGTTGAGGTGTAAGTTTCCTCCCCCATCCATTCAAGGAGCACCCTACCCCCAACTACGTCATTACTACACGAGTCCGAGCAATGAGTCTTGCAGCCCTAGTCAGGAAGGGAGGGAGGGAGAAAAGTACATAGGGTGGGAGTTTCAGGAGAGAGAGTGAGAGGGGGAGAGACAGATTGTCTTGCATTATAGCAGCCGGTTGCTGAGTGACACAAACTCTGGAACTCCTGTCCGGTCAGTTTGAGAGTCCCGGACCACGAGGGGCTTCTGTCAGTGGAACAAACAGAGGCAGGGCCGTCTCGACCGAGTTATGTTCACGCTTGGAGACGCACATGAGGACTGAAAACAAATGCACACTGTTGGGATTAGCTGTAGCCGCTAGCAGAGGGAAATCCACGTCCAGAATGAGCATTATCATGAAGCCCCGGTCTCGCTCCACCAGTTCACTTAAGAACACAGATGGGTAAAGGAGAACTTTTGACTATCTCCTTCTGTTAGATCCCTGTGCTTGCTGCTTCCTTCTCCTGTCTTACACCAGCCGATATCTTTTTTTAACATCTTGTGTAATTCTCTGCTTCCTCTTAAGTTTTAACCCCCATTGTTTTTTCACTCAGCCTTCCATAAATTGAGTTCCACTCTTCCTAAAGAATTTCTCTTGTATTTACATTCTCTTCCACTAGTGCCATTCCTCTGGGTTTTTCATTTACTCTGTCTCTCGTTGGCTTGTTAAAGTGTAACTAACTGTGGGATAGATTTAAACATTTGTTGCCTGTCAGATATGGGGAGAGAATTTGATTATCAAATTGTACTATTTTGATTCCATTAAAACGTTTTACTAAAGCATTTTGTTATAGGCCTATATATTTTATGTAGGCTATAATTAACATTTAATTAATTATTATTATAATTTTTTTATTTAATCATAAGGGCTGTAAATAATTTAGAATTTAGTTGCTTTTATGCATCTACCTCCTATTGTAGATGCAAATAAGAAAAGAAAATGCAAAAATGTTAATTTGTAGCCTAATGTATGCATTTTGTAGAATGAACATGATTATGTGATATGAAATTTGGTTGGATTTGCTCATTTTAGCCATTACCCATAACTGAAAAAAGAAGTACAGTATGTCGACCAGTAACATATCCAAAACATTTGTGCAATCACCTTAAAAACTAGTAAAATGGCAAAGAGTGAAACATTATTTCCACACATTTGCAAACAGTGCCAAAGGGCAGATACCTCACCCTAGTCTCTCTTGTCCCATCTTGTTCTCTGTTTGTATAAGCTTATTTTAGAAATGGGTGATGAGAGTTTATAAAGGACTGATTATTTTGGTACAACAGTTTTCAGTCTGTTTGAACAAGTGCGCATGTAAAGTTTAATTTGAATGGTTATCCGTCGCTGCATGCAAACTGTGAGATATTGCATATTGATGATTCACAGGCTTAATTTGTGGTATTTTGGTGCTATGTTTTTGTCTGAACGTTTATAGGCTAGCAAAAGAGGCAGGTTACGTTACCCCCCTTTGCTCATGGAATGCTCCATTTGGTCTCCATGAATAACAGCTCTCAGCTAAGCAAACACAACCTTGCTTTGAGAATGTTCAAGTGTATGGTTGTGTGTGCCTGTGTATGTTTGTGTGTATGAAAAAAGGTTGAGAGGTCAGGATGGAGGAAATCTCACTGACATCTTAATGATGTCATCAGTTTGAGGAGGACAATGTGCGTGTGTCAGTATGTGCTTCCTTCACCTTTTATATTGACCCTATTGTCTGCGGTTCCTGTTTGTTTTGCTTTATTGTAATGCATGACAGTGACTCAGCTCATGTCATACACACCAGTCATTAATTGACAGTTGCCACCTCATATCCTGTCATTCATGCTATTGCTATTTGGCTTACTCTGATACAATATTAGCATAATTTGAATTAAAAAACTGCATGGTTATATTAAGCGCACAAATCAAAACAGTAAAATGGATTTGTGGTTTCACAATGCATTTAAAGGAATAGTTCACCCCCAAATTAAAATTCTCTCATGCCGTCTCCGATGTAGATGACTTTCTTTCTTCAGACATACACAAAAGAAGATTTTTAGGAAAATAATCAATCTCTGTAAGGAATTTAATGCAAGTGAATGGCTGCCGCTCGGTTGACGCTTGAAAAACCAATATCCATTTGACCCCAGTGGTTGAATCAATGTCTTCGGAAGCAAAACAATAGGTGTGTGTAAGAAAATTCTATTAATTTTTTACTTTTCAAATCTTTGCTTCCGGTCTACTGTCATATGAGCGTTCATGCGAGAGAAGTTGTGATTGATCAATTTCCTAAAAATCTTTGTTTGTGTTTATCTGAAGAAAGAAAGTTATATGCATTGTGAATGGCATGAAGGTGAGTAAATCATGAGAGAATTTCCATTTTTGGGTGGACTTTCCCTTTAAGAGAGGTATTTTATCTTTCATGGAGTGTGTGTAAATCTATGTGCATTTTTGTGCTTATATAAAAGTGAAGGTTGTGCATTTGTTATGTCTTGTATGACACATAATCTGATGTAATAGATGGACCATTTCCTCTCTTGTCGTTCAAGCTTTGCCACATAAAGCAGTTTTAATCGGATGGCTCTTGATGTGTTTATCTGTCAAGGTGCTATAATGTGGCTGTGATGTCAAAGTGCCATATTTGCATTTCGTGTTGAAACTGAAACAATTGAAAAGTGACTTCTCTTTTCTGATTCACTTTGCCATATTTTCTTCAGCATTTTAACAACCGTTATTTTAATACTTTTGTCAAAGCTTGATTTGATTCATGAATTATTCCTTCATGTAATTTTTTTTTATCTGCCCATCTCTTTTATTTGTCTATTTTAAGCATATTCCTATTCTGTCTCATGATTGACAAGAAAACCAGCAGTGTTTTGGGAAAAGCCTCATGTGATCAGATCACCAGAGGAAACATGATGTCTTGTACATTGTCTTTGCATGGTGTCTCAAACCAATCGGGTTCCACTTTCTGAATGACCCATGGTCAGACTTCATATGCTTTTTTGTTCCTGTCTAATACGCTAATGGACCACATGCTGTTAAGTAGAGCTTAGGAGAGCAGGCAGTCATGTACCAGTTCATTAGATATCAATGTTAAACTTTAGCCAACCAGAACTTCTGTGATTCTGAATGTATTACTTGGAAAAACTCTATTTTAATTATAACAGTATTCTAATTATTATCGAAAACTAAAAATTTTCCCAGAAACCATGGCAAAAGTTTATGTTTTGATAATTTCTTGACCCTTATTAAGAACAAAACTCAAGACTAGAGGATATAACACTCTTAAATATAAATATGTGTAATATTTGTATGTATGTATGTGTATTTTTTTTTTTTTTTCATCAAAATTTTTGAAATTGAGAAGTGTGCAGGCAATTCTAGCAGTACTGAGTTTATTTTTTATTTAGTATGGTTTAAGTCTTTTCAGGGTTTATTTTTTATTTTAGTTGTATTTTTAATAGTTTAGGGTTGAACATGTAATCTGCTTAAATGTAAAAAATATTTTTAGTAGTGTTAAATTTCTCAGTATAATCTTATTATTGTTGTAGTATTTTCATATATGCAGGTTGGTACAGAGCCCTTCATATGACATGCTGATAAAAATATACATATGGCCACGAATTAAGAATTGTTTATTTTATTTTTATTCTTCACATTAGTACTCAAAGTATAATTTAAGTTTCTGGGGGAACTCTCTGAACTCTCTGAGCCTTGTTAGTGTTAACTGCCATGCTAATCAGGAAAAAAATCTGGTTTAGTACAAAAAACAGAAGTTAAGGAACAGCCAGTCTCAATTAAAATGACTTCAACTACACAGCCAAAGAGATTGGGCAGGCCGGTATCTGTTATCACTCACTGTCGTCCACAACAAAAGAGTGAGCCAGTTGGACATCTGATGCCATAGATAGTGTAGTGGTGATTACAGTTAATTATCCCATTGATTTTAAAGAGACAGACATACTTAATCGTTTTGCTAAAGCGCTGTTGAACTAATTGGACCGCCGTCCGTAGTCATTATGTGGTTTGTGAAAGGATAACGCAGTGCATGATTGTACAGTATAACAAACCACTTTGATCTGTATTTATCTTGACTATAATTTAAGTTAGGGTGTACTAACACTGGGTGGGGTTGTCTTGTTGTCCCCCCTCCCCCACTGGCCTGCACTCACATGAGGGGCATCATTTACGATGCAACTTTTTGTTTTGAAGAAAAAGGAAGGAAGAAATGCACTTTCGCTAATACACTGCCTAATAGATTTATTATTTATTCCACGCAGTCATTTTCACTTTCTAATTTCTCAGTTAGTATTGAATTTTGCGTTATTTGCTATTTTTTTATATTTATCATAATTATAATTCATTTATACATATTGTTTTATTAGTTGAAATAAAATAAAAATGTGTGAAATGTTTTGCTTTACATTTCATATACATTCGTATGTATATTAGTGTCCAAATACTTTTTTTGTCCTTTGCATGTTATACAATTAAACTAACTAACAATAAAAGTAAACTCTCCAGTAAATTCTCCAGAAGCCCTGACAAGTTTGGAAATTATTTCCGCTTGCATTCTTTGATATTATCAGTGGTGTCTGTCCAGAGAGATTCAACCCAGCCCACTCCATAATTATATAAAATAACTGGAAGTCATTACCAATATCTAGAAATGGCTGTATAATGTATTGTGTGTTGCGTCACACAGCGCTGTTTGATGTCAAAAGAGTTTCTATCCAGTTTTATCAAAAGGTCATTTTTACAGTTGGTTTTTACAGAGGGGATTTTTTGAGAGTTTCTTTGGTTTTCATTGTTTTGCTTTTGCATCTGTGCCGAGTGTTTGTATATCTGGAACAAAAACACAGTGCTGTGTGTTTGGACCTACTGTATAGGATGTGGTGGTGTGTGTGCACTTGTGTGTGTGTGTTTGGATGTATGTTAAGTGTAGTTTAACAGTGATACTTGTACAGGGAACAGATGGAAACCTTCACATACAGTACTGCTTATTTGATAGAGGAAAATCAAGGGAATGTAATGAGAGCACTAGCAAAGTGAAGACAAGGAGGAAAGAGAGAGGATGGGAGTGGTGTATTTCCCCCCCTCTGTATCCGAAGACATTAGACAAAGCAAACTGCTCACAACACTGCTGATTGTTGATGGGCTGGTCATTTACTTAAGGGGTCTTACTTTGAGGAATTGAAATTAAAAAGATCTTGATGGCAGAATTTGGAAAATCTGAGATTTTGATATGCAAGAATATTGATTGTTAATGCATACACACTACCGCTCAAAAGTTTGGGGTCAATACAATTGTTTTTTTTGTTTTTTTTTTAAAGAAATTGCTACTTTTATTCAGCGAGGATGCATTAAATTGATCAAAAGTGATAACGCGCGAGTCACGCCTCTTCGTTTGCGTTTGAAATGGTTTGAATGTGTAAATTGCCAAGACAAAACACGTCCAAATTATAAACTTATTTAAATTTAGCAGTCAATCACTTGTGTGCCAAACCGTGGGGCCTGGTCTGTACGGATCACGGATCAACTGTGATCAGTTCCACCCCTAGTTTCCATGAAAATTTTAAACAGCACTTCAACATTGATGAAAATAAGAAATGTTTCAAATCAGAATATTAAAATGATTTCTAAAGGATCATGTGACACTGAAGACTGGAGTAATTATGCTGAAATTTCAGCTTTGTGTAAATTGCATTTTAAAAATATTACTGTTTTTACAGAAAAAAAACAAAACGTTTGAACGGTGGTGTACATGGAAAAACACACTGTTATATACATATACACAGTATATATGTCTGTAAAATATTTTGTGGTCTGATTATGTGATTTTAGGGATAGTGAGTGATAATATATATTTTTTAAAGGTAGAATATGTTAAAAGGAATGCAGTATTTATTTATGAATCTCAAAAAGTGTAAATGCTGCTGTTTTCAAAACTAACAGCAGGTAAAATCGCTGGACATGTTTTGTCCAATCTCTCAAGAACCGATGGTGTCTTCATTTTCATGAAACTTTTTTATGGATATTATAAAAGCCCATTTTCCCCTTTGTAGTGTAAGCAGTGCATTTGTGTGGGTTACAGTAAAAGGAGAACTGTTTCATTCATAATGCATGTCTAGAGTTTGCATTGTGTGAGACGGTAAGCCGGTGCATTCCTGTGATATGACCCGAGAGCGATGAGGGCAGCACATCCACGGGCGACTCGCCGCAAGCTCTGTGAACAAGTCAGTTCTCAATGAAACACAAAAATAGTCACATTGTGTTGGGTTGAAGATGGACAGGAATCAAACTCCAGATGTTATAGGAAAGTTGTATGCCTGAGGTTCGTACTTGCTGACATTTGTTTTCAGTCAAAACAAAGCTCAATGCCCTGATTTACGTGGGTCATGAATCATTGGCATGTGCGAGACAGTACTGTCTGCTGAAGTGACCAAGGTGCAGGCTGACCCACTAATACGGATTTATCCATCCGCACCACGTTACTCGACTCACTGCATGACGGTGAATAAGACTTACTGCCACGTCACCGTTCACGTCAGGAAAATACCCAGGCCAGAGCAATTATATTAATGCTCCCTGGGGATTATGGGTCAGCTTGTTGTTGTAAACACAGTTGGTAGGATCTACGGACTAAGGAGATGAAGGTTAAGAACAGCACACTCGATGGTCCGGGGAAGCCCTTTGCTGGAAGTGTTTTTTATTGTTTATCAAATGTATTAATTTGGGTTTTATTATTTTGCTGTTGTTGCACTACAAAACATTATGTTTTATGTTTATTTTCTGTTATTTCATTACACATTTATTTGAAAATGAGGGCTGACACAATTTTATCCACAACATGAATTTTGCATGATTTATTTAACTCTTTCCCTACCATTATTTATGAGACAATGCTTCCCTGCCATTGACAAAAAATTCTGGCTTTCTGTTTTTTTTCACTGTTATACAGTAGGGGGCGAAATTATGCATATTCTGAAAGAGTACAGAAATTTCCTGATCAAAACACAGGTGAAGAAAAAGCAGAATCAAGCAATAGCATATGTACGCAGATGCATATGTAAAATAACGCGATCGTCAATATTTAACAGCATATAAATCAAAACTGCCTAATGTTACTGAATGAAATGTCGAGCCAGGATGAGCTATAGGACTGTGAAGCTTTGGGGGTGTTGATGGACTCAATCTACTCCATCTATGATTTAATCATCTTTCTGAATCCGATCTGGATGCGTTTTTCTCAGCTGTTTGATACATTTTTTGCTTTTTTTTATTAAACTTACATCCAAGTGTTGATAAAAAGAGAATGCATGAAGCTAGAATAAAACAGAGGCTCTGTTTTTTCTTTTGAAAAAATGCTACTTCAGAAATTCATTGAACAAAATATTCTGGGGGCCATAAAATATGCTGGCGGTGGCTGATAACTTTTTAAAAAAAAAAATAAACGCTGGCAGGTGAAAGAGTTAAACATTCGAACAAGGAAAATATACTGCTTGCTGGGTACCTTGTGTCACTATTACGAGTTACCTAGCAAAAAGATTGGACCATATTTTTGCATAATTTCCATAAACTTTAGTTTTGGAATCACTTTCACTTTTTTTTCCAGCTGATTAACGATAAAAACATTGACAGCCAATCAGAATCCATCCTGCTTTAAAGAGCTTGAGCATTTAAAGTGGCAGATGACAAAACTGTAGCACGCGCTTAGAATAAACAAAACGATATCGTCCGCTGGTGTGGACGCTAATATAGTTATCGTTAGTTATATTTGTAGTTTTTGTTCTTGGTGTGAAAAGAGAAAGAATTGTCAGAAAAAGATGCCTAATGACCAGTTGCTAACATAAAATTGGTCAGCAACATGCCCACGTTGCTGAAAATGGGCAACTCTCATTGAAAATGACCTGAGTAACATTCTACTCTATGTGGTCCAGTTGTCACATTCGACATCAGCGCTAACTGTCTTGTTGTTTTGTCTCCCCAGCTTTGATGTGGACAATGGCACGTCATCAGGACGTAGTCCGCTGGATCCCATGGCCAGCCCGGGGTCAGGTCTCATTCTCCAGGCCAACTTTGTGCACAGCCAGAGGAGAGAGTCCTTCCTGTACCGCTCGGACAGCGACTATGACCTCTCACCAAAGTCTATGTCCAGAAACTCCTCCATCGCCAGTGACATGTGAGCAAAAGTCTTTTTAAATGTTTAGTGGCATGTAGTTGTTTTTTTGTGTGTGTGTACAAATGCGCATGTTTTATTCTTAAATAGTAAAACAAATGTACTGTATAGCCTTAAACTACAGTTCTTAAAACATTTCTATAAATTTTCAGTGCTGTTGCAATTAGTATTTATGTTTTTTTTTTTTTTTTTTTTTGCAGACACGGGGATGACATGATTGTTACCCCTTTTGCACAGGTATTGCAATGTTAAATATGTGAAGTTTAAAAGGAGATGGTTTAACAAAATCAATACAATTATATAACACCACTGAACTAATTTGATGTGTCTTCTCTCAGGTTCTGGCGAGTTTAAGGACTGTCCGGAATAATTTTGCTGCTTTAACAAATGTACAACAGGAAAGAGCCAATAACAAGTATGTTGCTTTCAATTTAAAATATTCAAATGCACACATTTTTATCATGGCGCCAAGGCTGTGTGTCCACCAAAGCGGTTTTCTTTCTCCGATTGTTTTCAATGGGAGCGCTGTGTTTTTTTAAAACGGCAGCAGCGTGACTAGGTGCTGAGCGTCTATTTCACACTGAATGCTCTGTGTTTTTTTCCCGGTCACCGAGAGTTGAAGAGTGTTCAACTTTGTGCAAAATGCAGCGCTCATCACTGTCATTTTTTACCCAGCCGTCCAATCACAGTGGAGGAGGGGCGGGACAATACCAACAGACGACAACAACAAGCACAACAGTGGAACAAAATCATTGAAAACAAGAGCCAGTGCAATTACTTAACATTTGTATTGACATTTTTATATTCAGAAACAAACTCTCCGGGAAATCAGATACTAGTAACACTTCCACAGGTATTTTGTGTATAGCACATATAGCATCTCAACTGAAAAAATAAAATAAAAAATGCTGCCCCGCCGAAGAGTGTTGGCGTTTTCAGCTGGCTAAAAATGCTTTGGTGGACACACTAAATCTTTTTTTTTTTTTTTTCCAGGATTAACAGAATTTGTATATGTTGTAAATCTGCTAATAGCAGTCAATCTGTTACTTGCATCATAGACAATGACGCCTTCTTTTTTCCCCTTTTTTTCTCAAACAGGAGATCCCCAATGTGTAACCCACCTCCCATCACAAAAACCTCATACACAGGTGTCGTACCTTTGCTTTTTATATTTTGAATATTGTCATGCCATCTTAACAGCAGTGCTATTTCAGTATGATTTATAGTAGGCTATTTGTTAACATTTTGAATTAGCTTTTATTTTTACATGTTCAGTTTTTATTTTAAGTTTTAATAATTTTGTTATGTGCTTTTGTCATTTTTATTAGTTTTTTATATATTTCAATATTGCTTTAATTTATTAGTATTTTAGTATTAGTAATTTTAGTACTTCAACTTTAAATGATTTATTTTCAGTTCAACACTGCGTTACCAATCTTTATCATTGAGATCACATTGTATCAGATAGATTTGCTTAGTTTTGTGTTTTGTGGAGAACTGTTAGACACTGTTTGATATGAGGGATGACGTTGTCCTTGTGTGGCACCTTCCGTTTTGTCTAAACCAGCATGAGGGCAGCCTCCAGACATCCCATATCGCACTGTGCATGTCATGTACTCTGAAGCCGATAAGGAAAAAATATGTCACAAAACCCTCTATGCACAAAAGCTTTAAAGATAATTTTATACTCACTTTTACCCATTTGTTCATGCATATGTCAGCTTTATAGGGCATTCTGGGATGTGACAGTCGCTTTGCCATAATCATGAGGCACTGCTCATTATATTGATTAGCAGCTGTTTGTGGTTTATTTATAAGGTTTGCAAAGAAAAGCTTGTTTTGAGATGCAGGTGTTTGACCTAGAACTGTAGTACCGAGCGCTCGCTGGATGTTTAGCATGAGCAGAATGTTCAGTCGCAGAGATAAAAAGCACCAGTGTTATAGATTTATAATATTGATTTGTACTAGAAGCAGTGAGCAGATGGAGACATTATACAATTTAACTCCCCATGCTGAGTTTAGATGTCATGTGACCCTGATGGGTGTTGAGTGTAGGATGACTTGATGGATGGTCAATGGCCATATACCATAATGTAGATAAGGATGGAAGCGCCAGTGGCTAAAGATATGACCTGGTCACCACCAGAAGGTTCACCATTCTGGTGATAGTTAAGCAAGACATGTTGCACCAGGGAGAATGTCTCTCTAATAAGTGTGTTGTAAATCTCTGTGGATAAAAGAGCCAACTAAATGACTAATTAGTGGGGCTTGCTATGGCATGATTCCTAAAATCATGCAGCTTGTTAAGAAGAGGGGTGATCAGACTTACGCAGACAATAAAACAAGTGATTAATAGAGTTGCATTGAAGCAGGGACCTGAGCCATATTTAGAGACCAGAATATCATAAGGAACACTGTAAAAAATTCTATGATCAATACATTTACAACATATATATTTTACATTGCTTTAACTCATCAAAAATAAGTTAAAGGGATAGTTCACCCAAAAATGAAAATTATTCCATGATTTCCTCACCCTCAAGCCGTCCTAGGTATATATGATTATCTTCTTTCAGACGAACACAATCGGAGATATATTTAACAAATATCCTGGCTCTTCCAAGCTTTATAATAGTAGTGAATGGGGGCCGGAATGCCGTCTTCCGGAATGTAGTTATTATAGCTAATAAAGTTTTAAATATGGATATTTTTCTTACAAAAACCCATCGCTTCGCTTCAGAAGGCCTTTATTAACCCCATGGAGCGGTATGGATTATTAATGAATTATTATGATGGATGGATGCATTTTTGGGGGGTTTCAAAATCTTGCCCCCCATTAACTACCATTATAAAGCTTGGAAGAGCTAGGATATTTTTAAATATATCTCCGACTGTGTTCGTGGGGGTGAGTAAATCATGGGATCATTAAAAATTTTAGGTGAACTATCCCTTTAAGTAATTTTTAACTTTTTTTTATAAGTTATACAAGATTCAACTAATTTTTTTAAGTCAGTTTAATGTAATTTAAGTTTAAATGACTTTGTAATTGCAGCAACCTTTTTTTTTTTTTTTTTTTTACTTGGGCCAGTAAGCAACCATCTAGGAACTCCACCATAGAACAGGGTTTTAAAACTTTTTTGATGCCAAGGGCCCAAATACAGTATAATCAAATTGCAGATGACCTGTTTTCTAAAATATAAAGGCAGCTATATATTTTAAGACTCCTTTTGTTTGTGTAAGAAAAATAAAGTGTCATTATAAAGAACGTTGAACATGTTGTTTAAAAATTAAGTAATTGGCATTCATATTGTAAAGACATTATTGTGGTATTAGCTGGAAAATATTATTATTATAAGTATCCATTATTATTCTAAATGTATTTAAATAGCAGCTTTAACAATACATATTGGCCCAAAACCCTTTTCTCCCAAATTTTTTTCTTTGAAATTATGACCTTGTTTGAACCCTGACACGCTAAAAAACACGCTGAACCCCCTATAAACCGCTTAGCAAAGTACTTAAAACCACTAAGAACACTTTAGAACCCTCATAGCAACATGTTAGGAACACTCTAGAAACTGCAGTTTTGCACTGACAGGCATCAATCACTTTTTTCCAGAAAATCTCAGTTCATAATTTTACTTGCATTCGGTTGTCATCTGTTTGCCCTCTGAGTAGCAATTCACACAAACACTCTAATTCTGCTCACAATGGGG
This sequence comes from Squalius cephalus, assembly GCF_949319135.1. NCBI lineage: Eukaryota > Metazoa > Chordata > Actinopteri > Cypriniformes > Leuciscidae > Squalius > Squalius cephalus. Next base: position 9,506,821 of record NC_137137.1, read on the forward strand.
GAATAAAGACTTGATTGAACAGGATAAGGCCTTTTTAAGGTAATTTTTTATGGTGTATCCAAATAAATCCTCTCGCACAAGCAAATGCTGTTGTTTTGGTGAGGAGTTTCTGGCTGACAAGGCAGTGAGAGCCTGTGACCCAGATTGAAGGATTCCAGTCCTGCTTTTCACCCCAGCTCTCCTGTCTATGGAGCCCGTGCCCTCTCATGGGCTGGTGTATGATGTCGCGCTAAGCACGAGAAGAATGTCATTGACGTCAGTGCAGTCTCTTTCAGAGAAAGTGGCACCCCAGCCCTGTGTACTTCACCACACATGCAGAAAGAGAGAGAGAGAGAAAGACACAGACAGACAATGAATAAGATAATGTGTGCTTTGTTGAAGCAATGTACATGTGGCGTTTGTTTTCATAGTAGTGTCAAGCAAGCAACATGTCTAGCATAGCTGCACTGACGTCTGTTTTGTCAGTTTTTTGTTATTTAGTTTCACTTATTTTTATGCCCTCATATGGTCATCCTTAACCTTTTCGAAAAGGCACATGCAACAAACGTTTGCGAATTTCCATAAACTCCATAAACCATAAAAAGCGTCTGATATAAGATAGCACAAATTTTGCAGGTCATAAATGGTCTCATCTCCGCGAACTTGAGATGCTGACCACAATTTCAGTAGGAAATGATTTGCTATCTTTATAAACATAAATCACAAAGCATCCTCTTTAAAAGCCAAGGCACAACCAGCCTTTCTCAAAGTGTCATCTGTGAAGGACCCAAGCTCCTCGGCTCGAAATCCCGTAAAGTTCATGCCGGGTTTTAGCTGTAGTCCTCTCTCTCCTGCATGCAGCAGCACTGGCAGGCTTCAGGCTTCTGTTTCAAGAGGAAGCTCGGCTCACGTTCGGCTAGCGACGCTCCACGGCTGCCCCGTGCTCATGCAGGGCATCCACCGCTCTGAGAAAAGAGGGCAGGCAGATGCGATCACCTTTGTTCTTTTGTGCGGCAGCTCAGCTTTAGGACTGGAGACAGGGACTAGTCACTCATCTGTTGGCGTCAACCCTCTGTATGCTTTGTATGCGTGTATGAGCGAGTGTACGTGTGTGTTATTGTTATGACACTATGCCTGTATGCTTTGTTATGGGCCGGATCACGTGCTCCTAAGGGCCACCGCACACTACTCAGCTTCTTGGATGCAGACCGGCATCTGTCACGCAGAGATGGGCCTGCCCACAGTAATGACATTCTCTCTGTCCCGAGATGAGAGCTTTCACTCCGGGCTTCTCGAACATTTAGGACCATAGATTCTGCAGTCGAGCGCGTGTTGTCGTTTTGTTTGTGAGCAGTGTGAGAGTGTTGATTTGTGTGGCCCCTTTGTATGTTTTCTTAAGGGATTTAGTGTTCCCCGCTTCTCACGAGATCTGACTCCCACTCCTCGTGCCTCGTCGGATTACAGCTCCGCTGTTTTTGGAAACCTTGTTTTTTGGCTCGATTTGGAGCCCCATCATTCACTGTGGAGGGCTTCAGCACAGCATGAAGAATCACCCATGCGTTCTGTCGGGATATCCCAACATGGCGGTCTACAGCAGTTTGGGCCCTCTGCTGGGAGCCTCAACTAGACACCTAAAGCATCTGAGATCTGACTCCTTGCCTCCTTCTCTTCCTCCAGAGGAGGCCTACCAGAAGCTGGCCACAGAGACCCTGGAGGAGCTGGACTGGTGCCTCGACCAGCTCGAGACCCTACAGACCAGGCATTCGGTCAGCGAGATGGCATCCAACAAGGTAAAAAAGCTCTCGGTGTCTTTATCTGCGCTTTTGCTTGTTTAGGATTCCCTGGGATGGTTCTGCAAGTTGATGAAGTGCAATTATTAATATCTCAGGTGTTCATATTCCACTCACAATCACAATTAGGGCTTGTGTTGTAGATTTAAACTTTTTTTATTATTATTTATTTCTTTGTGATTTTTATTTTATTTATTTGTGATTTATTTATTTTTATTTTAACAGTTTTCGGCTTTGAATAATTTTCACTTGTGCACAATATTATATTGTGCTATGATGCCTCAAGATCAAATTACTATTTTAAGACTTGTTTATGTTATCACAAATGTTTGTTGAATCCCAGTAGACCTGAAAACCAGTAAATAAATACGCATCACATCTGACTGTGTTTGGTACTCCATCATGCTGTGTTTGTAGCCTTAGATGTCAGTGTTGTGCATTGGTTCAAACATGAGCAGCAGATGATTAATATTCAGAAATGGCAATCAGATCATGTAATAAACAACTAAAGCGTTTAGTTGTTTTGAAGTGAAGTTGATTTCAGATCAGTTGGTGTCTTTTAACCAGTGCACTGTTTGCAATAACAGCAGCAGAATCGTCATTCAGGCTGCACTGAGCATGCCCACAGTCTCCAGCAAGGCCCTAGTACACATACAGCATGCTAATCAGCCTGTAGTGTGTATCTATTCTCGTCCAGTCCATTTGGCCACAGCACCTCTTAAAATAACAAAATACGAGATGCTTCTCATATTGCTTACGCAACCATTCTAAAGGTCCGACAGAGGTGACCAGACATAAGTAACAGAAGAGTCTAATACTCACATTTTCATGTCTCACTTGAACGAACCCCCCACCCCCACCCCCACCCCCCCATTTCCCAGTATCCATGGAAACGCACAAGGCCTGTCAGTTTGCTTTGTTGCTTTAGCTCAATAGCAATAGTGGCGTATCCTGTATAAAACTGCCTCACCGTCACCACGCAAGTGTTATATCCTATCCGACTGATATAAATAACACTGTTTTCATGCTGTTTTAGAACAGAAATAGCTACTGGTAATCTGTTATGAAAAAACTTAGTTTTATGTAGTACCTATATTTTGTGTGTAGGTTGTGTATAGATGTCCAGCTGCCATTGTTTTCATGATTTATTAGCTGTCAGAATGTTCATATTGGCCCAGGTGCTTGAATAACTCTAACTTAACTCTAAAATGTAATTATTATATCTAGGGATTACTCTGTAAGATAGTGTTTCAATCAGAACTACACTTTTGTTTTGATCAAGCAGTGATCTGGATAGCAAATTAGGCCAGACACATCATTTATGTATGTGTATTTTAATGCTAAATATGGATGATTTTCGAGAAACTCAAACATTAGCATGCATTAACATGCACATGACCTTATACTGACAACAAACAATAATTTTAATACTATATTATCATTAATACTATACCATAATTATAACAAAATATTATTTTATAATTGGTATTTTTTATATCTTTACTGTATATTTTATGTTCTTTATATAATATATATATATTTTTTTATTAATAGTATGTTTATATTAACATGCTGTAAGTAATATTAACTATTTTATTTTCTTTATAATTCTCTATTTTATATATATATATAATTTTTATTGATAGCATGTTTATATTAACATGCTATTATATTAACTATATATTGCTACAACCAAGTCACATAAAAGTAAATCTAATGCTTTAAAAAGCTTTTTATGTCAACATTTTATGATTTTTTATATATATATATATATATATATATTTTGTTTGTTTTTTCATGCAACTTTTTTTTTTTTGTTAGTTCAGATATCATTATTAATAGTCACTCTTTTTGAACCATTTGTCAATAAGTTGTTTAACTTGTTTTCAAGGTAGTGGGCATGATTTTGTGTTTTAAGTCATCTTACTGTTCATTTTTATTAATTTCAACTTCATTTGATCTGCTGATGTGGATGATGGACATTGTCACTTGTTTTGAAAAAAGTACAGTTTATATACTAGATGATCTGGTATTTAGTCATTTTATTTTGTTTTATTTTTCTATTGATGATTGTTTGCTTATCTGATTTGCATCTTTGAATCTGAGATTTGCATCTTTTTTTAAAGCTGTATACAGTGTTACAGATATTGGAAAAAGTCCACATCTTGATACACCATAGTGATGCATCAAAGAAAGCTTAATGGCTTTGTTCAGTTTAGTCTGCTGCAGTGGTAATGTGCAATTCATATTAGAATAAGGATTATGTTATTTGGACCTATTATATCATATTTTATAGATGTCAAAGCCCCCCTGCAAGTTCAGAAGAAATAATGAATGAATGTTGCTTTTGATCTACAAGGCGTATTATTAAACTAGGGGGAGGTATCCAGGAACAAAGAATTATTTAGGCCTGTCTTGGAAAACACATTTCCAAGAAATCACAGCTACAAATTGTGTGATATCTTCCCATTTTTAGCCCGGAGACGTGTTTTAACACCCTCTAGATGTTCCAACAATAGAAACACAGTCACCTCTGTCCGTACGGACCCTCAACAGCCTATTACCGTCGGCTCATCTGCTCCAGTAAAGCTGCAAATTACTCGGCATCCCACTAGTGGTACACAGGGACCAGAAGTGTGAAATAATCCCTGACCATGTTCTGTCAGCTCCACTGCCTCAGCTCTTTATTTGTTGCCGTGCTGTACGGTCTTCTGCCACCAGCTCTGTCTAGCTCAGTTTAAAGACAGGTTTTGCTACAATACCTCAGCGACATTTCTAAAAATGTACATGGTCTACAGGTACATTTTTAGTCACTTGCTCTCAGGGCACAGTGTGTTTTGTGGATAGTTGGCCATTGGAAGTCTGTAATTCAGTTACCATACATTTGGCCAAATAATTCAGTCCTCGGTCATGCATTTGTTATATTATGAATTTATTCATATACTGTATATATATATTATTAATTTAAAAATGTATATTATTTTATATTTAATATATGTATTAATGTACAAGTGTACAAAATCTGTCATTTTTGGGATCATGGCATTGGGCAGGGCAGTAAAAGTCTGGGCCAGCCTTTTTTTCCTTCCAGTTACAAGTCAGTAAGAGAATAAAATGGCACATTTCCCAGCACACTTTTTGCTTTATTCAAGGGCTCATTACCAATTTACCAGGACAAATATATAATGGCATCATCAGTTTATTTTGTTCTTGTTCATATCCCATATGGTCTCAATTGACTCCCCTCTGTGGATTTATGTGAATAAACTTGACTGAATATTTTATGAGTCTGGTTGACACAATGTTCACTACAAAACATCACGTCATGTCATGAAGATTACCTCACCAATCCACACATACACGCGCATCTGTCCGCACACACATGCACATAGTGGAACATGATGTGTGAATACGCATTAATACAAACCACACATAATGACTGTGTGCCCTTTTGGGGAGCTATCTGCTATATCAGAGCCTCCAACTGAGCTGTAGACATCCAGAGGGTGAAGTGGGAGGGGTCCTGGGGAGCGAAGCACTCCCAGAGGATTTACATGCCAGCTCAGCTCGGCCAATCGGCTGCAGCGATGAGCTCATTCTAATCCGGAGATGCCTGATTGGTAGTGCTGCACTCAGAAACACTCTCACCTGAGTGATTGTGTGAAACGCAGCCTTATTTGGAAGCTGTTAACTGGGCATATTTTCCTTCCAAGGCGTAGGCATTTTTCAGTCTATTTAGTTTGAAGAGTGCGCAACGTATGAGAAGAGAGAGATGCTATCAGACAAAGCCGTGGGTTTTTCACGCCCTCCTCTGTCGTAGATGGAATCTTGACAGGTTTCTTAACAATGGAAAACGCCGTCGTGAGGAATGCCCTGGAATTTCTGGACTTTTCGGATGGGGTTTAGCTTAATATCGCAACGTTAGTTCAGGTGGATTAAAAAAGAAATGGAGCTTTGAGACCATCTGCACTGAGCATTTTGTGTTTGTCTTCCCTATCAGCCAGTGTTTTCTAATCTGATCTGCTATCTGGACTTACTCATTCAAAATGCCTGAGGCAAATTATTTGCTGTCAGTTTCTTGGGGGTACATAAAGGTGAGTTAATTAATCATGAAATACTGTATTCTTATAATGGAATGGGGTTGGACAGGCTGCTATTGTTTATTATTGGTGTTCAGTATGTGGTTGCACAAAGAAAAAAGGTTGCATAAAGAACAGATTATGACAGGCAGATATTTAAATGAATTGATTTGTTAATTAATGGCATTTTTGTGTATGTGTGTATATTTATAATGCAGATACATTTTAGTATGTAAAAGTCTATTCTTTATTCCTTTGCTTCCCCATTTTCATCTAGCCTGTATCACTATTTAAACCCAATATACTATAAAAAGCACCAGCACAACATGTGCTGTCGCTTATTTGTTTGCGCACATTAGCGAGTTCATTTTCGAGCATGCAGCATTTTTTTTCTTCAGCTTGTTCCTGCAAATCTTGTTAGAAATGTGGCGTCTATCTGGTGTGACCCAGCAGGTTGTTTTGACCTGACATTCTTAACAGTGTGAGAGGATGCATATGTTTTGGGTTGTTTGGAGGACTCAGCCTTGAAATCGTGGCGTATCTGCCGACTGATAGCGACACAGCTGACAAGGGAAAATCCATTAAATGATCGTAAAAAAAGAGGTAAAATGGTGACTTGTTCAGCAATGAATTTCAGAGGGGGTGTTTCAAACAATAGCACAAACATATTACACAACACCTCCACACAAGATATTTTTACTTTGAATGAAATTTTTTTTCCCCCTTTTTTCCTTTTGCATAAAATAGGTCTAAATGGCAAAAAAAAATTCATTTGAATTGTTTATCTCTCAACAGTTCAAGAGGATGTTGAACAGAGAATTGACTCACCTCTCAGAGATGAGCCGATCTGGTAACCAGGTCTCTGAGTTCATCTCCAGTACATTCTTAGGTGAGTATCCCACAAAAACGTTTTCCAATATTGATGTTAACATTATGGTTCTACACTGAATTTAATGTGGGAACATACACTGCACTTTTAAATGCACAATGGAGTTAAGAGGAATAGCGTTTTGACTGGAGGAGGGCAACTATGTGGATTTTTGGGGGTAACTCAGAGAACTAGGACAAATGAAGTGCTGATTATGAGCAAAAAAAGCAGGCCAACAGCAGCTCTGTAGCCTAACGCTGTGTAGCTGAATAATCAGGCCATAAGCAAGACCATTAAATGACCATAGCCCACCATTCATTCACAAAACTACAAATCAGTGGCTGCAATGACACATGCTGTGCTTTTACCCATGAGCACCTCTGATTTCTAGAACCTTCTCTGAGCACTTTCTGTTTTTCTGTAGACAAGCAACACGAGGTGGAAATGCCATCACCCCAGTCTCAAAAAGACAAGGAGAAGAAGAAAAGGCCGATGTCCCAGATTAGCGGCGTAAAAAAACTAACGCACAGTTCCAGCCTTACCAACTCTAACATCCCCCGGTTTGGGGTTAAAACTGAAACAGAAGATGAGCTGGCCAAGGTAAGTAAATATGCACTACCATTCCAATATATGGGGACAGTAAGATTTAAGTGAGTAAGTAAGATTAAAATGAATACTTTTATTCAGCAAGAAAACATTAAATTGGTCAAAAGTGGCAGTAAAGACATTTATAATGTTACAAAAAAAAAATGTATTTCAAATAAATCCTGTTATTTTGAATTATGGAAAAAATGTCTCATGGTTTACACAAAATTATTAAGCTGCACAACTGTTGTCAATATTGATAATAATAAGAAAATAATGTTTCTTGAGCACCAAATCAGCATATTAGAATGATTTCTGAAAGATCATGTGACACTGAAGACTGGAGTAATGATGCTGAAAATTCAGCTTTGCCATCACAGGAATAAATGGCATTTTAAAACGCATTCAAATAGAAAACAGATATTTTAGATTGTAATAATATTTTACAATATTTCGTTTTTTCTTGTATTTTGATCAAATAAATCCAGCATTGCTGAGCATAAGAGACATCTTTCAAAAGCATTAAAAAATCGTACCGACCCCAAACTTTTGAAATGTAGTATGTATAATTAAAAGACTATAAATAAAAGATTTACAGAAAACTGCAATATAGGACATCTAAATACATGTGTTTCCCTTTATGTCATTTCAGGAGCTTGAAGATGTAAATAAATGGGGCCTTAATGTCTTCAAAGTGGGAGAATTTTCTGGGAACAGACCTTTAACGGTTATGATGCACACAATATTCCAGGTACTTTTCTTTACAGTATTGTCTCACTCAAGCTCAAGTTTGCTTCAGTGTCTTTTTATAAGATGCTCCTGCTAACAAGGACAAACCATGTGGGTTGTTTTTCCACTGTAGGAGAGGGACTTGTTAAAGACGTTTAAAATTCCCCTCGACACGTTTATCACTTATCTGATGACTTTAGAGGACCATTACCATGCTGACGTTGCCTATCACAACAACATCCACGCTGCTGATGTCACACAGTCCACTCACGTCCTGCTATCAACCCCTGCCCTTGAGGTACGATACGGCTGTCCCAGTATGCAGTGCTGCGAGAATGCCATTTCTTCTGATCGTTGAGTATTAAAGAAAGTGGATAATGATTTGAGATTTTAGAAAATCTGTCTGTTATTTTCAGGCTGTGTTTACAGACCTTGAAATTCTTGCTGCCATATTTGCCAGTGCGATACATGATGTCGACCATCCTGGCGTCTCCAACCAGTTCCTCATTAACACTAGTAAGTCTCTACCTCTCTAACAACATGAAACTATTATAAATGAAAAGTTGCCATACATGGTCTAAGTGGACTGGGCAAAGTCTACTCTACCAATCAAAATATTTGGGATAATTCTTTTTTTTTTTTTTTATCAATTTCTTAACAACAGTAAAAACAGTAATATTGTGAAATATTATTACAGTTTAAAAAAAGTTTACTATTTTAACATAATTTAAAATGTAGTTTATTCTGTGATGGCAAAGCCAAATTTTCAGCAGCCATTACTTCAGGCTTCATTGTCACATGAAACATTTCCTATTATTGTCAATGCTGAAAAACCAGTTGTGACGTCTAATATTTTTGTGGAAACAGTGATACACTACCATTCAAAATTTTTTAGTCAGTAAGATAAAAAATAAATAAAGAATAAATACTTTTATTCAGCTAGGATGCATAAAATAAATCAAAAGCAACAGTAAAAATGTTAATAATGGCACAAAAGATTTATATTTCAAAGATTTCCACAAAGATATTAAGCAGCTAAAAGTTTAATAACAAGTACTTTATTAATAATTGAATACCGATAATAATTGAGCCCCAAATCATCATATTAGAATGATTTCTCAAGGGTCATGTGACATTGTAGACTGGAATAATGGCTGCTGAAAATTCAACTTTGCATCACAAAACATATTTCTAAATATTTCACAATATTACTGTTTTTACTGTATTTCTAAACAAATAAATGGAGCCTTGACGAGCATAAGAGACTTATTAAAAACAACAAAAACATAATTATTAAAAATGAAAAATGTACATACATCAAAAAAGCAAATCTTTTTCCTGTTGTGTCCGTAATGCAACATCACGTTGCTTCCAAAAGGCTCTTCCTAGAATTTATGTTTGTGCAATGTTTCTCACAGCTGTCAGAACCACTTTTAGCTTAATCACGTTGTTCAAAGTAGCGGACTCACTCAAAGACGAATCAATACGTGTTTAAGCTGTTGTCACGTGCGGCAAACGGTCAATCGGGCGATTTTCACATGCTATCGATGCATGTGTTAGGTGGGCTACATGTGTCTGTGATTCACAAAGCTCACGTGTCCCACCCACACAGCCAGTAAAATCCCCTCAGTGACTAATAGAGGGGCCAGTGGGGTTTGTCACAACTTGAACACAAGAGGAGGGGTGCAGGTTGTTCCATACCTTCATGCTGCTGTTTTTAATCCGTGGAATACTAAATGAGACATTTTGATGAACCTTTGCGCTGTTCTGAAAGGTCAAGCTCCAAAAAAATAAAGCCCCATGAAAGTTTCATGAAAATGGTTCATTCAGATTTCTGAAATCATACAGTAGCTTTGTGTAAAACTGAAAATTTAGGTTACTACTCATAGGGAGTCCACATAGAGATACAAATAAAAGAGCTGATGAAATATAGTTAGTACAGTATATAGTTAATCGTGCTTCCTCTTTTCTCCTCACTCTCAATCTCTTCTCTCAGACTCTGAGCTGGCCCTCATGTACAATGATTCGTCTGTGTTGGAGAATCATCACCTGGCTGTAGGTTTTAAACTGCTGCAGGAAGAGAACTGTGACATCTTCCAGAACCTGACCAAGAAACAGAGACAGTCACTCCGCAAGATGGTCATTGACATTGTGAGTCATGATGTATCATTGGTCTATATGTTAGCTGTCCTTCATCACACTCGACTGTTTTTGCAGCTTAATTTCACTGATAATTGTAATATGGAATTAAAAGGTCATTTTACAGATGTGAAAATACGTGTAAATTCATTTAAGGGCCAATAAATTACCCTTTTTCTCTCCAGCCAAAATGGATGACCATTCATCTTTTTTTTTTTTGCAGGTTCTGGCCACAGACATGTCTAAGCACATGAATTTGTTGGCGGATCTGAAAACCATGGTGGAGACCAAAAAGGTGACCAGTTCAGGGGTATTACTGCTGGACAACTACTCTGACAGGATACAGGTCCGTCCTTAATGCTCATATTGCACTGTAGATATCACAATAAAGGTTATGATTTGAAAATCTGTGTAAAAGTTTTTTAATTAATTCAATTTTATTTAAATTTGATTGATTATGTTATTATATAGTAAAATATATAAAATAAATGTGTTTATTTAAAAAAAATAATATATATATATATATATTTACATACATACATACACTCACGGACACTTTATTAGGTACACCTTGAGTATAGTGAACTCATGTTCATGTTCAAGAAACCAGTTTGAGATGATTTGATCTTTGTGACATGTACACTGTGGTCATAAAGGGATGGACATGGTCTGCTATGCTCAAATTGGTACTAAGGGGTCCAGAGTGTGACAAGAAAATATTCCCCACACCATTACACCACCAGCAGCCTGAACTGTTGATGTAAGACAGGATGGATCCATGCTTTCATGTTTATGGCAAATTCTGACCCTGCCATCTGAATGTCGCAGCAGAAATTGCGACTCATCAAACCAATCTTCTGTTGTCCAATTTTGGTGAGGCCGTGCAAATTGTAGCCTCAGTTTCCTGTTCTTAATTGAAAGGAGTGGCACCTGGTATGTCTTCTGCTGCTGTTTCGCTCAAAGAACTGCCGCCCACTGGATATTTTCACTTTTTTCTGACCATTCTCTGTAAACTCTAGAGTTGGTTGTGTGTGAAAATCCCAGTAGATCAGCAGTTTCTGAAATACTCAGATCAGCCCGTCTGGCACCAACAACCATGCCACGTTCAAAGTCACTTAAATCACCTTTCTTCCCCATTCTGATGCTCAGTTTGAACTTCAGCAGATCATCTTGACCACGTCTACATGTCTAAATGCCTAAATGCATTGAGTTGCTGCCATGTGATTTGCTGATTAGATATTTGGGTTAACGAGCAGTTGAACAGGTGTACCTATTAAATTGGCCGATGAGTGAGTGTGTGTGTGTATATATATATATATATATATATATATAGTAATAGAAAATACAGTAAAATATAGTAATAGAATTATAGAAAGAATAATTGCTACAGCTAAGATCTACAACTTTTTATGTGGCTCCATGGGTTGGTTGAGAGTCTGTGTCTATAAAGGTTAACAACCTCTGCTCTGAAGTATTCAACACCCGAATTTGATTATGATAATACACTTATGAATGTGCAAATGAATGTAAATATTAATATGCATGCATAACTGTCTGATCTCAGGTCTTGCAGAACATGGTGCACTGTGCAGACCTCAGTAACCCCACCAAGCCTCTGCAGTTGTACAAGCAGTGGACGGACCGCATCATGGAAGAGTTCTTCAGCCAGGGGGACAGAGAGCGTGAGCGCGGCATGGAGATCAGCCCCATGTGTGACAAGCACAACGCTTCAGTCGAGAAGTCACAGGTAAGGCAGCTCAGGCTGGATAAAGGAGGAATAAAATAAAGAAACACTGAATATATATATATATATATATATATATATATATATATATATATATATATATATATATATATATATATATATATATATTGTGATTTAATAATTCATGAATAAAATGGTTAACATGTTGATGATGTACACTAGCAATCAATTTTTTTTTTTTTTAAAGAAGTTTCTTCTGTTCACCAAGACTGCATTTTTTAGCAATAATACAGTAAATACTGTGAAATATTATTACAATTTAAAATAACTGTTTTCTATTTGAATATATTTTAAAATGTAGTTTATTCTTGTGATGCAAAGCTTTATTTTCAGCATCATTCCTCCATTCTTCAGTGTCACATTATCCTTCAGAAATAATTCTAATATGCTGATTTGCTGCTCTAGAATCATTTCTCATTATTATCAATGTTGAAATATTTTGCTTAATATTTGTGTGGAAACTGTGACAACTTTTTTACAGGACTCTTTGATTAATAAACAGTTTGAAATAACAGCATTTATTTGAAATAGAAATCTTTTTTAACACTATAAATGTCTTAACTGTCACTTTGATCAATTTAATGTCCTTGCTGAATAAAAGTATTAATATCTTTTTAAAAAATCCTTATAAATCCTTTCACAATAGATGTCAAAATAAAAAAAAACACTTTAAAAATCTTTTTTTTTTTCTAGGTGGGCTTCATCGATTACATCGTGCACCCACTGTGGGAGACGTGGGCCGACCTCGTGCATCCAGACGCCCAGGACATCCTGGACACGCTGGAGGACAACAGGGAGTGGTACCAGGGCACCATCCCACAGAGCCCCTCTCCAGCACTGGACACCTGCAGTGAGGGCAGGCGCGCCGCCGGACAGGAGAAGTTCCAGTTTGAACTGACTCTGGAGGAGGACGGAGAATCCGACACCGAGAAGGACAGCGGCAGCCCTCCTGATGAAGAGGAGGAGGAGGAGGAGGAGGAGGAGGAAGAAGAGGAGGAAAACAGCTGCAGTGACTCTAAAACCCTTTGCACACAGGACTCTGAATGTACAGAGATCCCCCTGGACGAGCAGGTGGGGGACGGACAGGAGGACGAGGAGGACGAACACGAGGAGGAACGGGAATTATCAGAACCCTGTGTTTTAGAGGAGGAGGAGGAGGAAGAGGATGAGGAAGAAGAGGACACTGCCAACACATAACACAGTATGAAACGGCACCTGAACTTTTTATATTAGATGAGAAACACTTATTTATGGTTAAGATATTAGTTTTTTCATTGTCTATTTTGCATATCAGAAGTGCTTTTTAATGTCCGCCTTTAACATGTTTTTCTTTTTCATTCCTCACTCTTTTTTTTTTTGTTTCAACCATTTTACACTCAGGAATATCTTTTCCACTCCCACCTGTCATTCATACAAACAAAAGAAAGGTTATAAAGCTTGTCTTTTATTCCCAATTTCGAGGTACTTTTTCTTTCTTTTTTTTCTTTTCTTTTTTTTTGTTCTTTTTTTACTGAAACAGTATTCTAGAAACATTGAACTTAGAAAGCAGCTGTTTTTCACCAACAAGACACTATTTTTTCCTGCAATTCGAAGTATTTTAGCAGACAAATGCTTTGAACTTCACGTCTTCCTGATGCCTTGAATGTGTTATTAATCTGAATTCAGTTGGCTGTTGTTTTTGTGTATCAAGCATTATTTGATTTTGCATATCAAGCATTATTTGTTTTTGTGTATCAAGCATTATTTGAAGTGAACAGATATGGTACCAAAGTGGGAAAAAAAAAATGTAAAAACACAATTTTCACATAATTTAAATGACCATATTTGGGGTAAATATGCAAATGTGGCACATCTTTTTTTTCCGACCTTTATTTGTTGCTCCCAATTCAGATCTGAAAATAATTTATTTAAATGAATGCATGAGTTCAAACATATCTTCTCAGTTTGATAATACATGGTCATATTTCAACTTAAAAATTCCCCCAAGAACAAAATCTAATAATTTTGTTATAAAACAATAGCTTGATTAAGCCTTAAATGTTTTTGGTGCCAACCAAAAATTTATTAGCAATTATTATTATTATTATTATTATTGGCCTGCTCAAAAATAGCTGTTTGGTGCCATATGTCTCTGGCCAGTTAAACATAAAACAACTGACATTAATGATGAAGCTCAATGTTCTGGTTTCTGTTGTCACATGATCACAGGACAATCAGCTTTAGTGCAAAGCGCACTGTACGTTTTCATGTCTTTTTGTTGATTGTATTTATTTTGGTCATTTTTGACATCGCCAAACATTTCCAGTGGTAATGGTTTTAATTGCTGCTTTACTCATCTCTGTCAAGTGTCCTACTGTATCCTCTTCTTTTTGTTGTTTTCATACTAGTATTATTTATTAATGCTCTTTGATGTGCTTCTAGCATATTAAATCATTTTAATCAAACTGTAGCATCAGCAAGGCAGGCTTATCAGTCAGTTCTCCTAAATAAATTGTTTTAATTATACATATGCAGTAAATATATCTAATCAAATGTTCTGTATGATATTGAAGCCTTTTGAAACTAGCCCTTTTTCATTGCTTTATTTAAAACTCACTCTGTTGCCAAGTTGTTTTTTAATGAGTAGTTCATATTTTTTTAATTGTCTCCATTCACTACATTGTTTCTCATTTCTATCTGTTTACATACATGTATTTATTGTGCTGTACAGTACATATTGTCACTCTTATTATGTTGTAAATGATTATATCATCCCTTTTGGTGATGGTGTTGTATTATGGAACTCTTACTGAGAGAATGTTTGTTATTCTTAGTATGTAATGATCCCATTGATATGTGTCTCTAGAGAGATTGCGTAGAGAAAGGGGAAAGCCAAATTATAGTCATTACTGTGTTTATTTTACATTCTTTCTTTTTAAAAGAAAGTGGTTCTGTGGCCTGAGGGTTGTGCCTTACAGATAGCTCTTTAGTTTTTATCCTCTTGCTGCACTAAAGAAACTACTGGCTGGAAACTGACCTAGATGTGTTTGTTGTGTTCCTCCTGTTTATGTGGCATAAATGCTCCAAGGAAAGAAAGAAAGAAAGAAAGAAAAAAAAAGAAAAAATAGACAAAAGTTGTCAGACCTCACTGGGCAGGGTAAAAGCAGGCCAGTGTGGTGGGTTTGGATTTGCGACCAACTGTAAGTCCGTCATATTTCCGTCTATGCTGTGTTCGTCTGACTGAAACATTGAAAATCATTTGCGTTTCATGCAATATGAGAGAGAACATCTTTCTGTTGGGGAATAACAGGGCATTTTGATTTCCAGATCCAGAGAGGGGTTGAAGCATCCTTCATTTTGACACGTATACTGTAGATTCTTAATGACCCTGAATGGATGGGAATCAGTGTGTCCTTCTCGTCTCTTTTTAAATCATGACAGAAATACACAAACAGAATTTGACAAATGATATTTAGGGATAACTTTTTTTTTTTTTTAGTTATGTGAATTGAATGAGAAAATTGTCTGGAGGTTTCACAAGACTGTGTAGTTGTTTATTGGACTCCTTGTTTATTGCAGTCTATTGGATAGAACTGTAGAAATAAAATTTACGTACGAAAACTGGTAAAATCCAATAAAAATGTTTTTATATGCACCAAAATAAAAGCATGGGTTGACTCTATGATGATGTCTCTTGTTTCCTCTGAGTTAATAATCTATTGCTGTGTCTAGCTTTATTTTTTTCTTGATTTTTTTTTATTTTTTTTAGATGGACTGGTTTCCTGATGCTTTTTTTTTTTTTTTTTTGGACCAGTTTTATTTTTGTATTATTGAAATGCTGTTATAGTTTTTTATTTTTAGTTGTAGCAATTTTAGTAAATCAAATTAAACTAACTGAAAGAAAGAATTGTTTTCTTGGCAATTAGCTGAAGTAAAATAAGTATTTTTTGAAAATAAATACCGATTCAATAGCAGCTGTCTGGACAGAACCATGTGAAAGACTGGATCTAGACATCAGAATCATTTCAAGGCCACATTTATTTATTTTCTCATACTTTTAAGCTTTCGCGATCATTATCCGTACACACAGTTGCACACAAACATATCCAACCAACTCAGCAGCAAAATGCGAGTACAACATCCTCTCACGCTACACACAAGTTAGATAAGTATATAGAATTTATAAATTTGCAGAAGTTTATAATTCCCCTGAGAGACATGGGAATGATGTGGAGAATCTAAAGTTCGACTCGATGCTTATACTGTAACTGCGGATTACTAATGCAAGAGATATTGCGGTATAGAAGATACAGGTACACTAGCAACCCCTGAAATAAGACCTGTATACTGCTATAATGGCATAAAGAAAGGACAAGGTTTGACACTTGTGTTTGGCACAATCTTGCTAGTTTGCTATGTCATTAACACCAAAAAACTAGGATTTGAAGCCAGGTCAAAGATTTGGGGTTCAGTAACTTATTCTGTCTCAGAATACAGAAGCTTGGCAACAGCGCTCGAGCCACAAGCGAACGGCCTGGACGGTGAACACTAGCAGCTACAGTCAGATTGTTGCGGTGGCGTCGTGTTGTCAGTTAGTCTGGTTGTGGGCGTTCCCGTGGAAACGGCTGGGTCGGCCTCAAGAGTGTCTGACATCTTGTCGCAAATGATGTCCACCAAACGCTCGAATGTCTGCTTGACGTTGACGTTGTCCTTTGCGCTTGTCTCAAAAAACTCAAATCCTTTTGGGAAAGAGAGAGGTAAGCAAATGAAATCTACAAGTATAAATGTTTTGGGGTTGAAGATTATAAGAATGCTTATTATAAATAGCTGGCTGCATTTATTTGATAAAAAATACAGTAATTATTATTACAACTATATTCTATTTTAATATATTTTATAATAATAGTACTTTATTTAGAAGTAATTTGCTCCAGTGATGCATAGCTGAATTTTCAGCATCATCATTACTCCAGTCTTCAGTGTCACATGATCCTTCAGAAATCATTCTAATATGCTGATTTGGTGCTCAAGAAACATTTATTATTAATATCAATGTTAAAAAAACCTCAATATTTTTGAGGATTCTTTGATGAATACAAAGTTCATTTATTGATGATTTAGAATATAAATCTTTTGTAAGATTATAATTGTCTTTACTGTCACATTTGATCACTTGAATGTAACCTTGCTGAATAAAAGTATTCATTTCTTTAAAAAAAAATCTAGTATATATTTAATGACCCTACAAGTTCGATTAAACAATCAAAATATGAGGAAAGTATTTTATATTTTTTAAATATTTAAAATATGAGGGTAAATAAGAGCAGAAAATATTACTATGCAAAAAAAAAGAAAAAGCATGCATTGACTAAGACATAATCAGTAATTAATATTTTGTTGGTTCTCTCATTTTTTGCTTGTGATCATAATTTCTTTATATGACAGCCTGGCCAAAATTACGTCCACACAATTTGGCATGTTTCAGTGCATTATCACAAATAAAACAATTGTCTCCAAGCACGACAATACAATACGCTTACAAAATCTTTAAGATCAAGGTGAAAATGTGACTTTTGGCCAATGCTATATATATACTCACCCAGCTGTTCCGCTAGCAGTCTCCCATTGTCCACAGACACTATCCTTTCCTCATCCATGTCGCATTTGTTTCCTGCGAGGATCACCTGGGCATTGTCCCAAGAGTATGTCTTAATCTGGGTCGCCCTGACACGAGACGAGACAAAAGCGAGCAGACATGCTTGTCGTCAGTACAAATGCCCTGGAACATCCTCCAGGACAAGATGTGAAAGACTCAGTCAAACCAAAACATTGTCAGTTTTATTGTATGAGAATGTCATCATGCCACAGAAAATCAATGGGAACATCATGTCAAGCAGACTTGTTTATATTCTGTCCATCTCTCTTCCAGCATGTTTTTTGTTTTCTCTAATCCAGAGATGTAATGGCCCTTCATTAACGCTACAAAATCACTCAAAGTATTGTATTTCACAGGTCATCGTGACATAAATCTTTTTTTCTTTTACAAAAAGTATTTTTTATTTTACTAAACTAACAGGATAAATCAATCTCCAATGTATTTTAATTGAACAGTAAAATGTTTATCGTGCTACGAAGCCCCTCAAGGGACGTAGTGGTGAAAGAAAATACATGAGATGGGAGGAAAAATAATAAGTCAATGCTTTTGCAATGTTTGCATTCCCCCGAGAGACTTTGCGTATATGAGACAATGTCCCTTTAGGGGCTCCATAGTCACACAATAATATTGTATGGCTTCAGACGACTTGAAGGTAACAAATTACAATCAGGTTTCATATGTTAACTAAATTAGTTATCACAAACTAAGAATGAAAAATGCTTCTACTGCATTTATTAATATTAGTTAATGCTCCTCTCATCATTTACAAATACATTTTTAAGATCAAAAGTTGTACATTAGTTAATGCACTGTGAACTAAGATTATTAACTACACTTAAAAATATACATTGCTGGTTTATGTTAGTTTACTAACTTCCTAAAGTTAACAAATGAGATCTTACTGTAAAATGTTATGATGTTATGTAAAATGATGCACCTTTTGTGTTCCACAGAAGAAAGAAAGTCACTGAAATGACATTAGGGTGAGAAAATGATGACAAAATTTGCATTTAATTTTAAATAAAATTATTTCGAAAGTATCATTTGAAACCATTTTTGAGCACTGAAACAACAATGTCCTTAAAGCTAATTCAGTAAAAATGATTTATTAAGTCTGTATCTGCTGAGCTGAGAAAAAAATGCTTTTTACTTTGTAAAACCGAAGTAAAATTTGCTTTGGAAGCAACACCTCACGCTTTTGTGCTAGACACTAAAAATCAATGAAAAGTTTTAACACAAGCCCATGCTTAAGTAATATTTGTGTACTTTCTCTGTACTTTTTGTTCTGTGTGTACAGCATTGGAAAGATAAGAAGAGGTCTAAGTAATTTCCCTGACATGATTAATGACTTTCATTTATAGATTTTGACTCCGGGATCGACAGACACAAAGGCAGACGGAAACTGCAGGATCACCTCTGCAAAACCACACAGTAGTGATCCTGAAAGCTCATCAACACTCCTTACCAGCTTATCCTTATCAACTTACCAGTCCTGAACAGCAGCAAAAGACTCCTCGTTAGTAATGTCATACATTAGGATGAAGCCCATGGCCCCTCTGTAGTAGGCTGTGGTGATAGTCCTGTACCTTTCCTGCCCAGCTGTGTCCTAAAAATAACAAGAGCAGCATTATAATTGGCCGGTTTCACAGACAAGGCTTAAGCCTAAAATATGTCAGTGCCATTGTTTTGTCTCAAGATGCACACCAGTAAAGGCACGTTTAAAAAAGATCCTTAAATGTCCTAATTTAACTAAATCCTAATCCTTGCTTAATTTAAGCCCTGTCTGTGAAACCAGGCCAATATGTATAAAATGAGTCTAAAAAGAGGTGCATCTCTACATATATTTCGACCGAGAATCACGTTCAATTCACAGGAACTGATTGAGTCAATTGAGTCTGGAGACAGCAAATGTGTGAATGAATGAGCGCTCGAGTTTGAGACGGTGCTTTGTCACCTCTAAAAGTGGCATGACTAAAATAGAAAAGCATGCCATGATCTGATGAACAGAACAGTTTTGCTGATGCTGACTTAAAGGCCTAGATAAGGTGACAATGGCTTATGTTCTCTTTCCATAAGCCAGTGTTAATCATCACCCCATGTGGTGTTTACATTGCTCCATGTGTGATTATCCAGCTCTTCAGTGCTTTACCAACCATGACACATTGATGCTGAGTTAAAAAAAGACTGTCATTTTTGAATCATGACGTGAATGAGGCAGAAATTACCCAGATCTGAAGCTTGATCCTTTTGTCGCTCTTATACACGGTTTTGACCTTAAAGTCGATGCCCACTGTACTGACAAAGGCAGATGTGAAAGTATCGTCGGCATAGCGGAAGAGGAAAGATGTTTTTCCAACACTGCTGTTCCCGATGATCAACAGCTTGAACATGTAATCAAAGTTTTGATCAGAGCTCTCCTTTTGTTTGTTGTCTTGTGCAGAAGCCATCTGTGAGAACACAAAGCCCACAGTTTGATTAATAGATCAAATGTTTACAGCCTAACTCTTAAAATAGTAAAGTCTAATAAAAATATAATTATAATATGTCATATATGGTTATATGATAGTAAAATAAATGATAGGTTACACTTTATTTTAAGGTGTCCGTGTTACAGTGTGATTATATATTTATGTACATGTACTTACTATAGGGTAGGGTTAGGAAAAGGGATTGGTTTAGGGTTAATTGCAATTATGCACAATTTATAGTTATTACTACTGTAGTGTTACCAAATTATAAATTAGTATTTCATTAAAGACTCAGTCCTCTCCATGTATTTGGTTGTGTGAAATTCAGCACCAGGAGCTGTCCACGGCTGCGTCTTAAACCCGGTGAATGTCCTACAGCATTTTTTCATTTAATCCCACCTTTAACTTTTGTAACCAAAATGTGTTTTAGTTTAAATGTTAATATATTTTGCTAACTATAAATGAATGTGCATCCTGTCTCGATTCCCTTTTTACATGTTTGCATGGCTGGTGCAGACAGAGACATGACCAGATGTGATGATGATCAAAGACAATGTCTGTTTTTAATTAAAAACTGATTGGTTCACAAAATAAAAGGGGTTTTGCAGTACTGTAATATTAAAGAAAATAAAGTCAAAATTAGAAGAAATATGCATTCATTTGAAATATTAAATTATGTTAGCCTACTTTATTGTTTACAACTTTCTATTGGGTCAACGTATTGAGGAAATAAACAACTTTTGACACTCCAGTTCAAATTGTAACCAGGAATAAAACATAACTTTACGTTATTAGACATGTTATGTGCTCACTTAGCTGGGAAACCAATGTGATTAATTGGTGTAATATGCGCGTGCAAACTCGGAAGGCGCAGATGATACCCCACAATGTTGTCTAAGTAGGCAGCACACTAGGTTTTGAGACGCAGACTACAGCGTGTCTCATTCTAGTGTTTTTAAAGGGGTCCGTCTCTTTTCAGCCAAGCCCTGGATATTAAAGGCTAATAGTCTTCAAACACCTAATGCTCATAATGACTATACTTGATGTGGACCATAGACAAAGAGAATTTTAAGCTGTAAATGAGAGCATAGACTCATATTGGCAATATTCTTTCATATAAACAACCAAGAATGTTTGAATTAGCAGCTCCTGTGAATAAATTAGCTTTTACGGCTGATTGCTTTTCTCTTCACTGATGTTGCGTTTCATAAATTTAATAGCCTAAACATTTCATGACCGGCTATTATGCTCGCTATCAAAATGCAAATCTCTTTAAACTATATCTTTTTTATTTATTTATTTTCCAGTATGACTAAATTAGCCATTTATTTCTCTTTTTGCGTGGCTCTCCATTACGACCAAAGTGGTCACCAAACATTTAATTTATATAACGACGTTGAACACTTACCTTCCCGTACAACTCCATTGTTTCAGACAATAAAACCAATACAATAAACGGAGCTTGATTCTGATTTAGTCCTAATAAATTATAGTTTTTTCCCCGTTTTGGAGAGGTGGAGTCGGCTGTTGGGGTTGGATGCAGTGATGCTCGCAATGGACGTCAGCAGACACTCTCCACCCATTCATCCATTTGAAGTGTGAGTGCGGGCTGCCGACAGCAGGGGGCGGTGTTGCTCTCTCTCTCTCTCTCTCTCTCTCTCTCTCTCTCTCTCTCTCTCTCTCTCTCTCTCTCTCTCTCTCTCTCTCTCTCTCTCTTTGACATGTATAGGCAAAAACAATGGGATTTTTCTTTCATTCACCAATCAATATTTAGGTTTCATATATATATATATATATATATATATATATATGTGTGTGTGTGTGTGTGTGTGTGTGTGTATATATATATATATATACTAATATATATATATATATATATATATTTTTTTTTTTTTTTTTTTTTTTTTGCCCACCAAACTTTGTATAAAGATGATTCTCAACTTATGAAAGATATAATGGAATTAAATGATATACCATTTTACTTTTTGCAATATGTTGGTAAAATGGCCATACATGGGTGGTCCCATTCAATACAATGTATCTAATCTAATTTACAACAAAACAACATATAATGAGGTGTAATAATGGGAGTAATAATTGGCAACATTTTAATATCTAATATTTCTTAGGAATATTGATATAACATTTATTTCCCTATTCACTTGTTGTGTCTCCCAAAATGCCTATTCTATTCCTGGATTCCAGGACGATATAATAAATTATCTGATAAATATTACAAACAAAACACTCAAAAAGGAAAAAAAACAAACAAACAAGACAATCACTAGGAGACACTTCTGATTAAATTTAATGTTGATTTATTTAACTAATATTAAAAATGCACTCAATTCAATTTTGAAGCTTGCATGTAACTAATATTCATAGGATAAGCCCTCGCCATTGGACGGAAGCATGACATAATTAATATTAATGAGCTTGGCCTTCTCCATAGTAGAGCTAGTGCCCATCCCACTCTCGCATGCGCCTGTGTTGTTTACACGAATGTCACGTAGTCCTCGTACTAAAACACGCAAAATATACATTGACATGTAAAAGGTAAACCGACTTTTAATTGTGTAAAATGTTGTCGTTAAATGTGTTGTTGGTAGATTGTGCAGGGGTTGGTTGTTTGTCCATGAAGTTTGAAGAAAACGCATTCGCGCTTTTGTGAACAGCTTTTAAAGTAAATAGAAACATACGCGTTCAGGTTGTAAAACACGCCTTTATATTACTTAAGGTTACATAGTCTGCTATATAATAAATTACTGTGGTAAATAAACTGTTTAGGCGTTTCTATTAAAAACAATAGATTTGTAGCGTTCTCTAGTGGCTGAAGAACTCCACCAGAACTTCATTTTGACTGTATGTTTATTGAACAACGACCACATGCACGTGGAGAAGAAAAAGTGTCATATAAAATGTGACTTTCGCCTTCAGCATTGATCACATTCATTTTTATATATTGAGTCATGGATATTATATTTGTTTGCTTTTCCCACTAGTGTTCCATCATGGAGGATTCAATAGAGGTCATGCTTCTGCATAAAAGTTACAAGCTCTCCCAACATACTCAGGAAAAGTCACTTTTCACAGCAGCATCTGGAGCTTTGCTCATGGGGGTTTATGGGCTCTGGACATTATTTGCACTTCCTGGCTTTCGGAAAGTACCCACATGTCTTAAGGTACTGCAAGTAATATAGCATATATTGGCAGCTAGGGTTTGCTCAGTTATACATAATAAAGAGCTGCCAATAGCACTGTATTCGTTCAGTACCCTGGGTGAGATATTTTTAGATGGCAACAATCTGCACTTTACCATGTGCCTGGATACAGTTGTTCTTTAGACTGGAGAGAAGAGAGAGAAAATCAATCAGCCAATTAAACACTTATGTAAGTTACATTAATATTGTCCAGGTGCCTTATTTGCCCTCCAGCAGAACACAGACCCAGAATGTAATGAAACTCCTGCATGGGAGAGCAGGATGTCTGGCAGATCTGGGATCAGGTGATGGGCGACTGGTGAGTCGTTTAACACTTGCATGATAATGAATGATAAATTATATATGTTATATAATGTGCTTAACACCAATCATTTTGCATAATAACAATGCATGTATTTGTCTTCCATAGCTTGGACATCTAAATCCTAATAATGAATAAAGCATTTAACATGCTTATGTAAATAATGTGAATCTCCAAGTGCTAAATGAGATTTACAGATGAAGTTTTTTGCTTCTACTGTTAGCACTTTCTGTTTCAGATGCTTCTGATGGCTTTCTGCAGATGACTACTTTCTCACCACAATACATGGTGAGATGCTTAGCAACTGGATGGGAGAGAAAATCTGGAAAATGAAGCAAAATATATTTAAAAAAAAATTGAAAACAGGCTATTTATAACTTTGCTGTTAGATGTTGCTCAAGGGGCTTGGCTTTCTGAACTGAAATGACTAATCTATGGGCTAATTTTATGGTGATTTCACACCATGATAATGGCCACTGGGCAGTCTACCTGGAGCTGCCTCTTTTGCGTTCCAAAATAGATCCCACTAACACTCTATGAGGCTCAAATGTGGATGAAAAAACATTTTTCTCCTATTATATTTATAATTGCAATAATTATTGGTCTTGCATTTGACAATATTCCTTGTGTGGGGTTTTTTTATATACGGAGAGCAAACAATATGAGCCTGGTTTATGTCTGACTGTAACTGGCCCAGAAATATCCCAGAACCTGGTTCTCAAAGTGTAGGTTTGGTCTGGGTGTGTTTTGTAGGTATTTGCTGCCACTGTAAAGGGTTTCCAGTGCACTGGCTTTGAAATCAATTCTATCCTAACTGGATATGCCAGAGTCAAAGCAAAGTGGAAGGGAATACCATCTAGCACTGCCAGTTTCATAAACCAGGACTTTTGGAAGGTAAGATGTTAAAAGTAAAGTATGCTATTCCTGTTCTAACTGGACTTCCATTTGCCAGTCAAAGAATTAGTCCTGCCCTTAACTCATGCCATTGGTTGAGTAAATGTTGCTGTTTAGCAAACGATGCTCAAGCAAACACAGTGACAACAGTGTTGAAAAAGTGTTTACCAGTCAACCTAAAGGGGAAAAACA
Organism: Squalius cephalus; assembly: GCF_949319135.1. Lineage (NCBI taxonomy): Eukaryota > Metazoa > Chordata > Actinopteri > Cypriniformes > Leuciscidae > Squalius > Squalius cephalus. Next base: position 9,531,466 of record NC_137137.1, read on the forward strand.
AGATCAGAATTTTATCGGAAAGCGTAGTTCCACAAGGAACTGTCTTCAGAGCAGTGATAAATTGCATAAACTGCTTAGACAAGTCTTAAAAATTAGTTATCTTTTTTTTTGTTTTGTTTTCTTTCAGGACAGCCTAGCTATTTCAATTTAGTTACATAGAAAGGTAGATTGGTTTACCTAGTGAGATGGATTACTTCTTGTCTAACTGCTGGTTGAACTGCTTGAAAAATTACACATATCGTGTGCTTATTTTATTTCAGATTTGATTTCACATGTCCAAGTGTTGATGATTCAATTTTACCATTTCCTTTCACAGACCAATTTGTCCAAATATAACAATGTGACTGTATTCTTGGCACCCGGAGTGGTATGTATGCGCAGATGTCCTTGCTCCATTTATACTGAGCTGATAAAAAGACAATTTGAGGATTGTTTTAAAAATAGAAAAGATAGTACAGTATCTTTTCAAAATGAGTACAAAGAGACACATATTCTACTAAATTGCGCGAACATTTTGGTCTGATCATTGGGATTTGTAGGAGAAGAAATAAGCTTAGGTTACCATGGAGAGTTTACGAGTCATTTTTTAACAACATGAACATGGTGTGTGAGACAGATGGGGATGAACGCAGTCCCACTTCTCAATGGAAAACACTAATGCAACAAAATCACCTGTTTGACTTGCCAATAATAGCCTTGGTCAATACAATGTGCTTTGTTGTCTACAGATGGAGGTGTTGGGTAGGAAACTGGAGAAGGAGTTACCAGATGAGGCTCGTGTGATTGCCTGTCGCTTCCCATTTCCCGACTGGACTCCTACAGCCACAGTGGGTGACGGACTAGAGCAGGCCTGGGCATATGATATGAATGCCATACGGAAGCTTTCAACACACGCTATCATGAGATAAGGAAAAAAGCACCTTTCCTTGTGTCAAAAAGTTTGAGCTTCACCTGAAAGTTACCTGTCACTTTAGAAGACAAAGTATATGCAAAGTATAAAGCATATAATAATTACTTGTTTTTATAATGAACACAACATTTTTTCCTCCTGTTCTGTTCCCACATGTGGGTTTGATGACAAATGGCTTGTGTGTGTTGTAAAATTCTAAACTAAACTGTGAAATAAAGAGCCAACATTGCCTTAATGCCAACAAACTGATCCTATAATCTTGGTCTTTTAATATCTCTTAGAATAGCTAATCTAATCTCAAGGATTTTGAGAATAAGAACATGTTTCTCCATCACATGTAGTTCAGTCTTACATTATAGTTCACACAAATTAAGAAAAATACTTGTTTCATTCATTTATATATATATTTTTTTTAAATAATAATTGAGCTTAATGAATGCAGTCAACACTTAGTTTTTTATAAATTAGGGAAATGCAAAAAATGTTTTTTCTTGTATTCCTATCATGCTGCAGAAAGGGTGCAAATAATGTTATTTTTTGGATGTCACATTTGACATTTTTAAAGGATGTTATACATTTTTAATTAGGAAAAATAATGCAGTAACAGGTTGCACACAAAATGTGGGACCCAGCTAAATATTATGTTTTGATACTTAAAATGAAAAGCTAATAGTGCTTGAAACTACTTTGATATTAATGTAAATAAAAAAATAATAAGTATGTTAAAATGAAAACATTTGTGCATGACTGTAATTATTAAATACAGTCAAGAAGGTCAAGACCTCTGATGTTGGACAGGTCAAAATCCCAATTTCAAGAGGAAATACTAATATTTGATATGTTTAAAACTATATTAATTTTATGTTAGGTAATAGTGTGTCTAACATATAATATTTCTCACAACATGGAATTTGTACGTATAATTTTTTTTATGGAACATGCCAGATGTTGTATGTCACTTTGACCACATGGTGATGCTCTGACACTCCTCTATGAACCAATGCACGGGATTCAGTTCTTTCAAACGTACAAATGAATTTACGATGGTTAATTTATTGAATATCAATATTTTGCCAATATCTCGCCGATGCTTATTTGTATTGTGTAGGCTATAAATAGCATACCTTTTACCGAAAAACAAGATCTTTAGGCCAATTTTCTGTGAGAGAAGTGCAGTGTGACTATATGAACCATTGCACAGATATACCAGATTCTCTCCTATAATCTTTGTCTAGTAGGTGCCTGTGAGGTGTCTAGGATGTTTAATAATGGATAGAGTGAGGTAGTTCACAGATGAGTGTACACCAGACATCACGCGCCATATAGGGTCTTCCCCTCTCGTGACGTAGTTCGTCTAGAGGAGAGGCGCGCGCCGGTGCTGAAGTATAAAAGCGAGGAGACACGCCGGTACATCAGCACTGTGACAGTACACACAGTTTAAGAGTTATGGAGACACTAAGGAATACCTCTTACCCAACTATAACGGCACACAACGAAAAGATGTGTGAGCTCAATAATATAAGTGAGCAAGGAAGGAAAAAGCCAGAGGATAACAGTCGGACGGGCACAGAGTATTCCAGAATCATTACAGACCCCAATACTGGGAAATGTTACTGCCGGGGAAAAGTTCTGGGAAAGGTAATGGCCGCAATAATAATCCTGATATTATTTATTTATTTTTTATATAAAAGTATTGTATTATTTTATGTGAAAAAAAAAAAAAAAACATTATTCATTGTATTTGTGCATGTTTGCATTGCTTTTGTATCATGTATTTCTTATCTATCTATCTATATCTATCTATCTATCGGTGCACTGGTTATGACTGCATTGCTTCTTGAAAATCTCTTTTTCTTGGAGTTGGTTAACTTTATGCTTATCTTATACTTTCTATATGCCACAGGGAGGCTTTGCAAAGTGCTATGAAATGACCGACCTGTCTTCAAGTAAAGTCTATGCAGCCAAAATCATCCCGCATACGCGTGTGTCAAAACCGCACCAGAGAGAGAAGGTAGGACAGACACATTGCATATGTAAATACGATTGCATGAGTGATTGATCGAGACCTCTTACTGATGTTTTATACTGTGTTAATCCAGATAAACCGAGAAATTGACCTGCACAGATCTCTCAGCCACAAACACATAGTGCATTTCTACCACCACTTTGAAGACAAAGACAACATATATATTCTACTGGAGTACTGCAGTAGAAGAGTAAGTATCTTTTTTTTTTTTTAAATGTGTTTTAAAGTGAGGAATTCTATCATAATATATAATGCAAATGACTGTGTTCTCCCTTACTGACTCCTGGAATTCTTTTTTAGTCATTGGCCCATATACTGAAGGCACGAAAAGTCCTAACAGAACCTGAAGTCAGGTATTACCTGAAACAGACAGTGTCTGCTTTAAAATACCTTCACGATTTAGAGATCCTGCATCGTGACCTGAAACTAGGTATGCATGCATTTACGTACTCGCATGATGTATATTAACATTCCATCAGTTCATAAGTAGTTAAAAATGTTATGTTTTATCATTCTAGGCAACCTGTTTGTGAGTGACTCAATGGATCTGAAAGTGGGAGATTTTGGGCTGGCAGCCAAACTAGAGCCAGTCAGCAACAGACGCAAAACGATCTGCGGTACACCCAATTACCTGTCCCCGGAAGTGCTGAACAAACAGGGCCACGGCTGGGAGTCTGACGTGTGGGCTCTGGGCTGCGTCATGTGAGTTTGTCACCATCAGATCCGAGGGTTTCCTCTATGCAATATATTTAGAAACTGCTCAATAGGCATTGATTGCCGATTCAGACTCACTCTCTGTGAATGAATGTCTACTTTTGTTCAGGATTGTATTTGGTGATCATGCTTTAGCTTATTGATTGAATATCATAATAGCAGCACATGTGAGTGTCAAGCTGTTCTGTACTGTTCGAGTACTTTCTGTCATCCGGTGAACACAAAAGATGAAAACTGAGGCTGTCAAGCTCTAAAATAGCACCATAAAAGTGGTCTTGCGCAATATTTAAAGTCTTTTGAAGATTTAAGTTGTGTTTTATATTGTTATTTACTGTTAAATAAGTGAATAACAACTTCTGTCTGCCAGACTAGCTATCATATGACTAAAGAGGACTTCCTTTATGATACTTTTATGGTGCTTTTGCATCATTTTTGAAGCTTGACAGCCCCCAGTCCTTATTCAGTTAATTATATTAAAAAGAACAGCCCTAATATTATCAAAAAATAGTTCAAAACCTATTGACTGAGTAGACATGAGTAAATGTTGACTGAACTATTATCTTAAGAGCCAAACCCTTATTAATCTTACAATCATTTTCCTTTTCAGGTACACCATGCTCCTGGGAAAACCTCCATTCGAGACCACGAACCTGAAGGAGACGTACCACTGTATCCGAGAGGCCCGGTACACCCTCCCGGCCTCCCTCTCTCTCCCTGCCAAACAGCTCATTTCCGTCATGCTCGCACAGAACCCTGTGGACCGCCCGCACCTGGACGGCATCATTCAGCATGAATTTTTCTCCCAGGTAAGTTTATTTGTCACAGCGCAGGTTTCAGTATATCCGGCCAAGTAGTTGGATTTTTGGTCAATGTTTTTGTCGTGATTTCGCCGCAGGGCTTCATGCCAGAAACTCTACCTGTCAGCTGCTGCCATTCTGCCCCAGACTTTCACATTTCCAGTCCAGCCAAGAGCTTCTTCAAAAAGGCAGCGGCGGCTCTTTTTGGCGGCAAGAAGGACAAAGCCAAGTACTATGAGAATATAAGTAAGTGCTCGCTTTATGTAACTATAGCATCCTTCATTTCAGATGAACCTATTAATAACTCTTTATCTTCTGACAGATCGCTTGGCCAAAGAAGAGGAAGACATATTCAAGCTCCGTCAAGACTTCAGAAAGACTGCCATCAGTCATCAGATTACTACACACTTATCCGAGGTGAGCATTGTTCCCTTTATAGCAGACTATAATAAGCAATTCAACACCAGCTCAGAGATATTAATGAAGGTTAAGTGTTCGGTCATTCATGACACACATATGCTGCAATTTCTCCTGTTTAGGAAGGAGGAAATCCGTCAGCACCTACAAGAAAGCTTGTTACCCAGGCAACTGCCGGAAGGCTGCAGACAAGAGATACCATTCATTTGATTGTTAGAGGCAGCTTGGGCAGCTGCAGTAGCAGCAGTGAATGTAAGCATGTGTTATACGCGCGTGTGTGTGTGTCTGTCTGTGTGTGTGTCTGTCTGTGTGTGTGTTTCACCTGTTTGGTCTGATTCCAGCTCATTAGTATCGCTAGCTGATGCAATGTATCCCGCTGTCTCTCTGTAGGTCTTGAAGACACCACCACTGGCACTGTGGCGGAGGCTGTTATTAGTGTTCTGAGAGGCTGTCTTGAACACATGCCTAAAGGTGAATAAGACATATTACACTTCACACTTCACACTCAGGGTTTTCCATAGCGAATCCATTCTGTAGAGTAAAGAAAATGTGTGATCTTTGCATCTAAAAGTACTTTTTTTCCCTACAGTGGATAGCCTTCCCAGAGGAAATGGTTGTAATAGTTTGAAGTGGGTGACTAAGTGGGTGGACTACTCTAACAAATATGGCTTTGGCTATCAGTTGTCTGACAACACAGTGGGCGTCCTTTTCAACAACGGAATGCACATGAGTCTCCTCTCTGACAAGAAGTAGGTGCTTCAAGTTGACTGTTTGCCAACTCACTTCCGCTCAAATAAAAAGAAAAAAATCATGTGTAATGCCAATTTGATTCATTTCTGAAGTAGGCAAACGTTATGCAATACATATTCATGAAGCAGGTGCTTACCAATATGCATAAACTAGGGATGCACCAATATTTGGAGAAACCTCTTTAAAAAAACATTAAAAAATCTTACTGACCTGACTTTTGAACGCTAGTGCATATTTAATATACCCAATAGTATTCCTTATGATTTCCATCCATAGTCTTCAGCATAGTTTCTAGATGATCTTCTAAAGGGAAGAAAAATTGCACCAATATCCTGGAAATGTCAGTTGAATGACAAATTGCATTACACATCAAGAGCAAGCATTAGTCATAGACCTCATATATATATATATATATATATATAGCTGTAGAATCAAACAGTGAGGATTGTGTTGCATTGATTGTGTAGTTTTTGATAAATATGTTGTCTTCATTTTTAGGACTGTTCATCAATATGCTGCGCTCGGCCAGAAGTCTGTTTTCTCTGTTATTGAGGCTCCCGAGTGTGCTGTAGCCCAGGTCACCATCCTCAAGTACTTTGCTCACTACATGGAGGAGAATTTGATGGATGTGAGTGCACTCTTAGTTGAACCCCTTCTGTTTGTATTTAGCTTTGAATTTGTTACAGGTCTAAAAGTCATAGACTTGACATTCTGGTCTAGATTTCAGGCTGTACAAGAAGCTGTTGTGTTAATATGTATTGTTTATCCTTATTTTTCATTCAGGGAGGGGATGTGATAAGTGAACCAGATACACAGAAGACCAGAATATATCTTCTGCAGTGGTTGAAATCAGACAGAGCTTTATTGATGCTTTTCAATGATGGCACATTCCAGGTAATATTATGGTCATTTATATTTACTACAATGCAGATTTTAAATGGATAGTTCACCATAAATGAAAATTATTTCATCATTCTGGCGATTAGCAAAAAGCATCATCGAAGTACCATAACTTTTAGCTTTTTTTGTCATTTTGGAGCTTGGCAGCAGCTGGTCACCATTCACTTTCATTGTATAGAAAAGATAAGCTTGAACATCCTGCCTAACATCACCAAAAAAAATAACAACATGAGGGTAAATGATGACAGAATTGTAATTTTTGGGTGAACTATTTCTTTACTGCAGCAGTAGATAACACATACTCCTGCAAACGTTGGTAGAGCTTTATTCCCCATGTAAAAAGCTACTGTCTAGTGCTCTTTACGCCCATCAAAACCCCTGGGTAGTTATCAGTCAGGTCTGTCTGTTCAGATAAAAGCTGTGTACACTATAGCACTGTGGGAAGAAGGTCACAAACTCTGCTGTAATAACATCCTGCATCCCGTAAGTGTTTCACGTCAGTTCAAGAATAACAAAAGTATTTTCTTCATCTCCGAACAGGTGAACTTCTATCACGACCACACTAAGCTCATCCTGTGCACACAGCAGGACGAATACTTGCTGACGTACATCAACGAGGAGCGAACCTCCACCACCTTCCAACTGAGCACGTTGCTCGGCACGGGCTGCACCGCGGACCTGCGCAGTCGTCTGGAGTATGCCCTGAACATGCTGTTGCAGCGAAGCAACTGAGATTCACAAATGAGGAGAACAGTTGGCCACTGACTCAGCAAGAAATGATGATTTCTTTCAATGCAAGAGGAGGAGTTGTTGAACTGAAAGTCCACTGGATGTGAACTGGATGGAGCTATGGAAAGGTCCTCAATAACTGAGATAGACTCTGTAGATTTACAAATGCTGAAATGCAGAGACTAGTGAAGATGAATGATGTGATGAAAAGATTATAAGGAGGAAAGAAAATCTGGGCTGGGACCAGGGATCCCTTGACAAGAAACTTATTGTGTGTATGTGTGGTAAAATGTTTATAGAACACACATGCATGTAATAATCTGCAAAAATTATTGTTTTTTCCCCTCTGTCATTACAGAATATTTATTGTGTACATATTTCCTTATTTATTTATTTATTTAATTAATAAAAACCCAAAATTCTAACATTATGATTTTTTTCTTTAGACTGTATGTGTGCTGTATATTTTACTATATATATATATATATATATATATATATATATATATATATATATATATATATATATATATATAAAAGATAAGATATGTGCATTAATAGAGTGGTGCAGGTGTGACGTCAGAACTTCAAACATTTTGAAGCATTTTGTTCATTTTTGAAAATGTACGTTTTTAATAAGTAACTAGATAAGACAGCTTGGATCGTGTGCAGTGTACATTGTAGAACAAAACATCTACAGTATGTATCGTCAAGTTATATTTACCACAGGCTTTATTTTCCACAGGCTTTTTATTTTCCTATTAAACCCTATAGGAAAATCTTGAAGGAACCAGTGGCGAATTAGATTTCCGCGTTCTGACGTCATATCCGCACCACTCTATTAAAGTCCCCGTGAACCGGAAGTTGCAAACGACTTTTCTCCAGTGTTATGACGTATTTCCAAGTGAAACGGAATATTGAACAGAGGGCAGGGTTTTACTTAGCGCTCCTCCTCTCCATCTCTCGCTCATAGCAGACTAACGGTTTGAGTTGTGGTTAAGCGTTTTCAAACCAAGCCGTCAAACCTTCGTCATCAGAAAAAGATGCCATTACAGACCGGAAGTAACTTTTCAGATTTTGATTAAAGATTACCATGGTAAAAAAACATTTTTTTTTAGATTTACTTGCACGGATTAATTGTTCACCACAAGACTAGTAATATGCGCTAACAAAGTAAATAGGGTCAATTTTGATTTAATGGGGACTTTAAATCATATTAGAGATTTATGAGGGCTTTTACTCAAGTGGGTGTGGTCAAGTTAAGTGACTGATGTTCACAGCCAATCATTCAACAAGTACAAGCTGTGCCACTGCCACTGCTGTAGTAGAATGAACATCACATTCACTTGGTCAGAAAAGTAAGCCTGTGTTCTCAGACTGCTGTGAAATTTGAGTTAATTTAGTTCTCTATAAAAATAACGGCAAAATGACAAAGAACTCATGATTCGTAAGTAACCATGTCAACATACACGCAGGGTCAAGGTATACAAAGCAAAATTCGGTCGCGAGAGATGGCATGGATAAATAGAAAGAATTGTATTCTATTCCGAATTCAGTTTGACTGATACACACGCGACTTATCAGTGCGGCTTTTTGTGCGCTATGAACGCTTGTGTCTCGTGTTTGGGCAGTCAGACATATTTCACATAAATTCCGGTAGTAGTGTATGATGTCGTAGGAGGATATCAAACATTTTTGGCTTTTAAGCCGATTTTAGAACACTTTTAATTTGTCATGTGTCTCCTAACAATGAGCAAAACATTGACGAAGAGTTATATAGCATTGCACCATAGGCCCCACCCACTGACATTCAGTTGCTTAAAGGAGAACTCCAGTCAATTTTAACATTGAGCTAATTTTTTTGTAAATTTGGAGTGCTGTCAGTACAGAGAACAACGACAAAAATCGGTGTTGCCTACACCGTGTTATCCTCTTTTTAAAATTTGCACCCTGTTGACTTCAATGGGGCAAGTTTTAAACCTGCTTTTAGCCTCTTAACATCCTTGATGTGTCATTACAAGTGCCCAGCCATGTGAGTGATTCCTTCAGAGTCAACACGGGTGAATCTGACTGCAGTAGATGTGAAAGATATGAATAAAAATAATGTTAATTCAGCCAGCGCACATACCTGTATTTTCTTCCTGTTTTCGGTTGAAGTCCACAGTAGTCATTTGTCGAGTTCACGCGCGTGATAACCTATGCGCGTGAACTCGACAATCGACTACTGTTGACTTCAACCGATTTTTGTCGTTGTTCTCTGTACTGACAGCACTCCAAATTTACAAAAAAATGAGCTCAATGTTAAAATTGACCGGAGTTCTCCTTTAAAGGGGTGGTATAATTCCCTTTTCACAAGATGTAAAATAAGTCTTTGATATCCCCAGAGTGTGTATGTGAAGTTTTAGCTCAAAATACCTCACAGATATTTTTATATAGCATGTTAAAATTGTCACTTTTTGAGGGTAAGCAAAAACGCACCATTTTTGTGTGTGTCCCTTTAAATGCAAATGAGCTGCTGCTCCCGGCACAGAGGGCGGCGCTACAACAGCTTGTTCTTAGCAGCTTTGATTACCTCACACAGACATGCACTGAAAATTTCAAAAACTTTTAGCCTTTTATATTCAAACCGGAGTGACAACTCAAGAAGTGACAACATGTAGACAACATTCTGAATGGTTAGTTGATGAATTTATGTAGCTTATTTGTAGTTATCTTCTAGTCATTGATTAGCATATTCTGTCTTGATCATCTATAAATCTTGTTCCCGGGCGTGGGGTTTATGTAAATTTTAGGGTTCTTGATGTCACTAACTCGGGAGGAATGTTGTGTAGTCCCTGCCAGCCATTTGTTGTAGTCCTTAAAAAATGATTTCTTTAAAGGCATACTATGCAGTTTCCGTTTTTGTCAAACAGCGACCCCTAGAGTCGCTGTGGAGTACTTGTATTTAATGTTACTGTCGTAAATACCACTCACACAGAGTGATCCCCTCCCCTCTGTATACCGGTACCTGTTCAGTAGGATGGAAGCGTCGGACATCGAACAGGCACAGATAGACTCAGAAGATGTCCACGCTTTCAATGCGTGCTAGTGTCTTAGAGCCTGCTTCATATGTTGTTGATGTATTTGACATCGTGCCGTAAAGCAAGTCGTGATTCTCGCGAGATTTGGCGAGGCACCACCTCTCAAAACTTGCATTGCTGGTTTTGCCAGCGGCGTCCCCATTAGAATCCATTAGAATCACTGACACTGTCTACACTGGATACAGATACGTGTTTAGTTTCTGACATAGCTACTCCACGCACTTGAGTTTGTCAACAAAAGGACGAAATGAAAGAGTGAAAGAACGTTCATAGTCTTCATAATGTCGGAGGACTATATGTTTGTTTGGAGCATTTTGTTTTGTAAATGAGCCACAGTGTAATTGCGAGTTCACAAAGAAATTTGTTGAAAAATGAAGCAGCAACTGTATTGGATCTGACAGTAGCTACATCACAAACCGTAAGTTAATGATTTCATAATGCTTTGTCTGTAAATTATGCTTTTTTTTATGGCAAATGTTTTCAAAACACTTTTCCTATGCCGTTTCCTATGCAATGACTTTGGCCAATCATAATAGTGCCTGTTTACTGACAAGCCTTGAAGTAGGAAACACGGATCATTTCAGACGGAGGGTCTGAATGTTTTTCCACATATACAGTATATATATATATATATATATATACATATACATACAGTGGGGAGAACAAGTATTTGATACAATGCCGATTTACGAATAAAATGCAAATTAATTACTTAAAAATCATACAATGTGATTTTCTGGATTTTTGTTTTAGATTCCGTCACTCACAGTTGAAGAGTACCTATGATAAAAATTACAGACTTCTACATGCTTTGTAAGTGGGAAAACTTGCAAAATCGGCAATGTATCAAATACTTGTTCTCCCCACTGTATATATATATATAGCAAAACAACTTTATTAACATTATAAGGAATAATATTACTTTTTTTTTTTTAAATCCATTCCATGATCCATTTAAGTAACCATTAGACAGTTTACATAGATAAAAAGGGCAAGGCCCATCATCAAAAGGACTATTTAAGCACATGCTAAACAACTATGATGTCAACTTTCTAGATAGTCATCTGATGGATAATTGAAAGGTGGAAACATTACACTATTATTTTGAAACAAGTCAAATGAATGACAAGGCATTACACAACAAATGAACTACTTCCATCTTACAATTAAAGGAAGCTTTTGAGGCAAACTCCCAGGAAGAGTAAGGATATTACCAAGCCACACCTCAAACGGAGAATCAAGAATATTACTGGCACATCTTATGTCAGTGGAGTATATTTAGACACTTTTATCTTAGGATCCAAAACTACACAATCAAGCCGTTGTCTGAAAGGCAACCCAAAACCCAATGTTTTGATGCCAGTGATAATGTGAAATTCTTTTATCAGCCCATTTGACAGGTTATCTTAAAAGGAAATGAATTAGCTATTAAAGGTAAATTTAAAACTAAACAGATAAAATATAAAAAATAGACTGAAACTAATAGGTTAGTTTTTGTCCTCGACATACTCCCAGTAGATGTTTACAGAATTAAATACAGTACAAGCTGAAAGTTATTGCTCACTACATATCTCAATATATGCACATTGACATCAGCAGTATTCTAAAAACTTATTTCAAGCATCATTACAGTCCTTCAGGAATTAATTTTTTGGTTCTTCACCATGCAGTCTCTTTTAAAGGATTAGATTATGTTACTCACTGACCTTTCAAAAAAATAAATCTGGCAGACTTTTAACAACCCAAATCTTCGGCATGGATGACTCACATACTTCTTAAAAATTCTCTGCCAATTATGCTGTTAAGATGTGTATGCTGTGTTTGCACGTGTATTGCTGTGTGTGTGCATATGTACACCAGCATTCGTTCTGGCGTGCGTTTATGTGCATGCGTGCGCTAAACCTTCTGAAGTCATGTCACACCGCTGTGCCGGTTACGCATGTGTTGCGCTGATGTGTGGGCATCACAGATTCATTGCAGGCTAGAGAATCTAATGAAACATTGTTTGGTTCAAGCTCTCTTATCATTTCCCAAACCGATCCATCCCTCAGATTTCACATTTGACCCTGTAAGGGTGGAACACATCTTGAAAGGAAAGCAGAAGGGGAAATAAATCAATAATCAGAAATGTTCAGGCATTTGAACTTCAACTGAAAATATTCACAAGCCCACTCTATACCACACTGTGAGTTTGCTTTTGGGAGATATATAATGTGATTGGAAGGTAAAGAAAGAGTTAAAAGTGCATGGAGGATACATTAGAACAATCTAATGTAGGAAGATGAAACACTTTCAAATTGAATTCGGACAAGGGATTGCAATCACTCGAGTAATCAGTTCCAACAACATATTTGAGATTTCGATCAAAGGAAAATGCTCTCAGATACCAGGAAAATAGGTTTATACAAGCAGTGCTGTAAAACTCAAAAAGGGAAATTTCACGTTGGTTCCTTGCCTTCAGTCTTGGGAGAAGAATTCCTTTGGGCCCAAAATCACATGTATTCCATGTGGAACCAACCCAATTGGCAACATTGTCTTACTATGAATAACTTTCTTGTCTCTGAAAATGCCAAAGCTGCCCACATACACGCACACACAGTGGCTTCCCATTTGCCTTAAAAGCCCAATCTAGTTGCTGACGTCTGAAATCATATTTTGAAAATGCTAAGTAACTTATTTATAAAACGGACAAAATGTTTTAGACATCGTTTCTTTTAAACACATTGTCAAGGATGTTGAAATTGTACATCATGATGTCATTACTTTAACCTAATAAACTGCTGAATATGGTTTCATTGTTAAAAGAGAGCTGAGCCTTACAAAAAATTAGGTGGAGCTACTTCATTTATCTTGTTATTGAATGATTAGCATATTTATTTACCATGGTAATCAACTGCTCTTTCAAGAACACCATGGTTCATTACATAATACTGTTTAAAAGATAAGGGTTGGTGTAAGTAGTCCACTGAGGCAAGTTGCAGAAGAACCAATGTGCAGTTTATTAACTCCAAATATGAACAAAACATTAACTTAAACACCACAAAAAACCTCACCAACAGTCAATACCCAGACAATACTAGACAAGGGACAATGGTAACATGAGGGCTATATATATACACACACAGAGACTAATGACTAACAAGGAACACCTGTGCACAATCAAACAATGAACCAATGAAAACACAGGACACATGACTAAACCAACCAATAGGAACACATGAAACTATGGAAACACATGACATGATCACATGACGGGAATTGAATCACATGACACAGGAACCTAGACTTAGCCAAATTACAAAATAAAAACAATGAACATAAACGTGATACAAAACCCAAAACCAAACGTGATAGTTGGTAAGATTATTTTAAAAAGTTTTTAAAAGAAGTCTCTAATGCTCACCAAGACTGCATTTTATTTGATAATACAGTAAAAATATTAATATTGTAAAATATCTGGTTTCTATATTAATATATTTTTAAATGTAAATTATGCATGTAAGGGCAAAACTGAATTTTCAGCAGCATTACTCCAGTCTTCAGTGTCACATATCCTTCAGAAATCAATCTAATACAGTTGTGCTGCGTAATTTTTTTTTTTCCGGATTCTTTGTTCAATTGAAAATTCAGAAGAACAACATTGATTTGAAATAGAAATCTTTTGTAACAATGTAGCTAAATGTATTTTGATCAATTTAATGCATGCTTGCTGAATAAAAGTATTAATTGCTATACAAATATCTTACTGTCCCCAAAAACAATATGGTAGGCCTATTGTAAAGGTATAATGATGGTAATACCATGGTACATTAATGCATATCATGGTACTAAGTGATTACGATATAATTTGGTAACAAGGTAAAAATACAATTGTATTATATGCTACATGTACAAAACAGATGTTTTTGCTAGTGGAACCAGCACCAAACAAACTTACTATTACTATTAGTTTTCTTCTATTCTAGCTTCCTCAGCCCTAAAAATACCTTAGATTTCCAAATCCCAGAGGCATGTTGACTTTCTGAACCATTTGAGTTCAGAGAAATACCATTTCAAATGTTATCAGTGAACAGAGTTTAATGTGTGTCTGTTTTTGTCAGGGCTTTGGGCTTTTGTCCTTAGGCCAACTGTGGTCTGAACACATCTCAGAGGACTGCCATTTAATTACCAGTGAAGGTCCAGCGGTTGCTCACAGAAAAACTGGCACATTCCTCAAAAAAAAGGATGGAATCATGCAGCATATATGGGAATCTGTGCTGATAGCAGCGCAATTATTACGCAATGAATGTTTAATCTGAAATACTTTCAAAATGTTGTGGATTCTGAAACTTGTTTTAATTGTTATGAATGGTTACACTGGACTGATCTTAGTTCTGAGCAATAAATTTGCTCCTCTTGTCAAACTGTGTTAGCCTACAGAAGAAAGTTCCCAACAACACATGCCAGCTTAGATAAAATTCTCACTGAAATACTGGAAAACATGCCTAACGTGAAGAATTTGTGCGCAACCACTCACTTCTCAGCTTTGGATACACCCAAGACAAACATATTAGTTGGAAAGTCTTTGTCAACAGTGGCAGAACTAACAATATAAGTGTGTATTTATTCTGTGAAATCCTGGACATGCATCCTTGTGGATATCCCATGTTTGTCAGTTGGAGGGGAGAACAATACCGTGGGTGTGTGTGTGTGTGTGTGTGTGTGTGTGGCATTCAGCTGGTACATTTAGTTTCAGGATAATTTTGTCTTGTATGCATTTGTTATGCATACAGTGTTATTCAGATCTCACAATTTTACAGATTTTTTGCTTTTTTTCTTTCTCATTAGGTTTCACGTTTTGTCCTGTGGGGAAGTTTCTCGTTACTGAAAGGTTGGTTGAGGGCATATTGATAGCTCAAATTTTACAAGTAGGATCTGGCGATCTGCAGGGCTAAAGCTCTATAATTAAGCACAGATGATGCTTAGCCCACTCACTGATTTGTGGACAACATGGTGCCCCTGGCAGGTTTGTGAAGCTTTTGAAGATGTGACCTTTTGTTGCCCATGTACAACCCCAAATCTGGCCAATATTAATAGAAAACTGGATTTAGGTAAATAAAATGCTTATTATGCATCATTGCTTATAGCACATCGCTCTTACCTTGACGCAAGGGGGTGGGTGTGTATGCGTGTGTGATTCATACAGAGCTCTGTCTGTGGGCAGAAATTTATCATGTCTGTTTGAGCTTTTAACGGAGGCAGACAGAATACTGGATCTTCCTCATTAAGGTCTGGGAAGGATGTGTCAGGAATGTCAGACATGTTGAAGCCCCCCTCAAATGACACACAATGCAAACAGCAGCTGAAACGCTGCAAAAACACCGCAAGCTGTGGTGCAGTGTCAGTGTGTCACATCTGGTTTGTGAGCTCAGATGCTGTGGCCAGAGGCTTTATCTTTCAATAAACTTTTCTCACAGCCGTGCTTATGAAATACTTTATGGCTGGCACTCTGGTGTGCCAGCCCAGGTGCTTGGAAACTGTAAAGTACAAAACATACAGCACCGGCAGCGGGTTCAGCAACTTTATGTACTTCATAAACCTTATCTAAATAATGAGACACTTTGTGTAAGCACGTTTATGAAATATTTATCTTCCCTATGTTTGGAGGGCTCAAGCAATGTTACAGTCTTAGCATATATGGTTCGATTTGGCTTTGGCTGACAAATAAAAAAAGCAAAGAACATTCTGGTTTAGGAAGCCAAGGGATGTTAACTTGTTACAGTAAAGAGCTGCAGTTCCTCTGACATTCAGAGCAACTAAACCCTTCAATTGTGTTTGTGTGAGAATGCTATTACCTTGTTAAACCAAGTTTTCATCAAAATAACGTTACTGATACTGTGGTAACTGCTTTGTGTTTGTCAAATCGTGTGGCTTGTTGTGGAGTGATGTACTCAGAGCCCCCTAGCAACAGCCTAGCAACCACATTGCAATATGCTAAAAAACACTAAAAAAACCTTTACAGCCATTGCAGAGCGTTAAAACCATCCTGAACTACACATCAAAATGTTTAAAACCCCTCAGAAAACCTTTGTAACAAACTAGCAACAACATAGTAACATGTAAAAACAAATCATTTCAACCACATTACAATGTGCTAACAACCACTTTGAACACCTTATCAACCACATAGAGATGCATTAAAACCACCCTGAACTACACAGCAACATGTTAAAAACACTCATAAAACATTTGTAACTGCATAGCAACGCTCTAGCAACCACATAGCAACATGTAAAAAATTGTTGCAACCACATAGCAGTGTGCCAACAGCCTATTTGAATACCTTATCAACCAAATAGCAATGCACTAAAAACCACCCTGAACTACACAAAAACATGTAAAAGACCACTCAAAAAACCTTTGTAACTGCATAGCAACGCCCTAGCAACCAAATAGCAACGTAGCAACCACATAGCAACGTGCCAATAACCAATCACATTTCTTTAAAAGAAAAAAAAAAAAAGGTATGGTATGCAATAAATGTAGTTATTTTTTATATGGAAATGTTTTTACATTGTAATGGTATAAGCAGTGTTTCTGAATGAAATGACAGCAATGTGTAGCAAGGTGCCAGTCATGTGTGAGAAGAGGAGTAGCTGCCAGCAATAATCCCCTCAGGAACACATTTCCTTTTATGTGTGATTCTAATTAAGCCGTGATTGACTATGTAAATTTCTCCATAATCACACCTCGTGCTAAACCACGTTTTTTTTTTTTTCTTCATCTCCATGAGCTCAGAAGCGCAATGTGCAGCAGAAATCCGATGCGTCTCCCACGGCAGACCGTGAGTCAGTGAGTCCCAGCGTGAAGCAGTGCAGGGCGGCAGGATCTGAGTGCTGGAGAGCTGTGGATTGTTATGGATTGCAGTGGGTGGATAAGGGTCATACAGAAGTGTGGCAGGGGCAGGAAACAGGTGTCAGAAATGACGCAGAGGAGAGAGTGAGTGAGAGTACTTCAGACGAGCACATGCTCACTCACACACACAAACAGCAATCAACGCTCCTGTCTTCAAGCTGTCATTAGTCCATCAAAGCCAACCTTAGTCCATCCCTGATGAATGTGATTTCACCAAGTACAGCATGTTCCTGGATCAGCATCTTTGTTGGAACAACATTCCAATCAACCAATCAGATTTGAGGGTTTACAGTTGATGTCAAGTTTATGCTTACAGTATGCAGTGTTATTCACTTATCATTTCCCTCTGGTTTGAGGGATAAGTTATAGGTAGGTTTAGGGGTAGAGATAGAGATATGGTTAGGACTAAATTTTTAGACAGCAACGTTGTTCCAGGTCAACAAAATATGTATTATTGTATATTAGTGGGGATTGCTCAAGCAAGCCTATATGTAGGGTTAGCGATCTGAACAAAACTCTTACCCTAAGAATCAAAGTTAGAAACTTGTCCTACACCGTTTGTACTGTGGCCATCTCAAATCATAGGCTTCTACTTTTCTAAGCCATCAAATTTATGACTTTTCAATGATAAAATATGGGAAAAATCCCATAGGCTTACATTTAAGGAGAAGAGTCTTGAGTAGATAACATAATATTCTAGCGATTTGAGGATGGATAATCAGCCACATAGCAACCAAAAGCATCCTTATAGCAATGACCCAGAAATCCCTATAGCAACTGCATGTGCTTAAAACGGCACAGAATACTCGGCAACAGTTAGCTACAACTTTGTGGCTGCGATTATGGCATGGGCATACACTCTCAATATGGGCAAATTTTCAATAAGGTTACTGTAAAAGTCTAGTTAACAGATCTGTCATTTTGTTGGCCAAATCAGTTATTTGCTTTTGGCTCCTTCTGGATTTATAGAATGTGGTTAACACGACTTAAATCTACAACATAAATAACATACAGTTATATATAATTAATTCTTTATTGAGAGAGAGGTGAGAGATGCGTGTGTGAATTACCTGCGTCTGTTTATCGTCGCTCTATTAATATCGAAGCTTCGAGTTTAATTCCTTTAAAACCAGCGATGTTACCCCTCGTTGCCAAGAAATACACTACTGAAGCTACAGGGCAGAGTTGATAAGTTTCCGTGAATGTTTCTGTGTGCGCAGCGCGATCTTGCGTGTGTCAAAGTGTGTGTGTGCTTCAATGAAAACTGCGCATTAATATAGAACGATTATTAAACTGACTTGGAGCTACCTTTAATGCACACCTTCCAGCCTATCAGAATCAAGTATTCACACAGACCATGGTATAACTGCTTATAATAAGCAGAGCGTTATTGCTTATAGTTATCATTATAGTTATCGTTCTTGGACCTAATTCTTTTTCTGTGACTTTATATCTTGCAGTTTTATCTTGCAACTTTATACCCATCAATGTGACTTTTTTTTTCAACTTCTTTTTTTTCTGAGGCGGAAACTGCCATCCATAGTCCCTACATGGGCTTCATTAATTGAGGACATTTCGTGGTTATTCTGTGTCATTGAATACGTGCGATACTCACAGCAGCAAACGCTTCAATGAAACACACAAGAATAGTCTAGCAGCAATTTGTGGATAAAAGGTATTTTCTTGTTATTGTCTGTTGATTCAGGTAAATGTGCTGCCCCACTCACGCTGCCATTATCAGTCGAGTTCCGATTTTCCTGTTTGTGTGGGATGGCCAGGATATTTTCCTTCTGTGAGTCTAACAGGAAGAGAGTCGACTGGGGGTGGTGCTTTCTCGCTCGCTCTCTTCTCGTGACTCATCAGAACAACCAGCATCCACTCCAAAGCACACTGTGCTGCTGTTCAATAGGACTCCCGATTACTCTCTCTATTGCTGTGGCCTTTGTCCCTCCCTGTGTCTTTCACAAAGATGTACGCACTTTTAACCACTCTTTTTATACGGTAGATAATCGAAACCCGTCTCCTCATGCCTGAACATAATTCTTGTACACATTATTTCACGTATTATGCAAACCCGGGCTGCTTTTTGAAGTTACCAGCATGACGCAACCCCTTTGAGCTCGTGGGTTTTAAAAGATAAAATGTTGCAGTTCATCTAAGGGTTCTGGAAAGACGGATAATTGTGTTGCTAAGGAAAACATGGGGAGTATGTGTTCGTGCGTACTTGTTCAACAAGAATAAACATGTTCAATTTATTGCTCTGCCATTGTGTCTGTATACTGTCAGAACCAGAAGTCCCGTGGGACTTGGCATTGTTTGGACTAGGTCTCAAGGTAGAGCTGCTGGCTCAGTTGCCAGACAAAAGCAGAGAAGCATTTTCATTATAATCAAGCATGTTTCTTGATTCGTGTCTCACCCAATATCCCGGAGAGCCTGTTAATTATTCTGGCATGAATAGAACCTCCTTGCACAACCTCTATGGAGCTATAACAAAGAGATTGGGATTTTTTTAATAAGTTTGGACATTTTTCATTTCATTTTTCATTGTTGTGGCATATTTTTCCTTTTGTTCATTTGAATTTCAGATGTTTTTGTATTTTTAAATTGCATTTTTTTTTGTTCTGATTTTTTTAGAGGTTATATTATATTATATTATATTATATTATATTATATTATATTATATTATATTATATTATATTATATTATATTATATTATATTATATTATATTTGTCACGTTTTGGGTTTGTTCATGTCATGTTTCCATGTCTGTCATGTGATCCTGCTATGTGTCTTGTCATTGGTTAATTGTCTGATCATTGTTCACAGGTGTCCCTTGTCTTGTCATTAGTCTGTGTATTTAAGCCCTCATGTTTGCCATGTTGGTCAAGTATTGTTTCCACAGTAGACCACTGTTTGTAAGTCTTTGTTCATGTTCTGGTTTTTGAGTTGAGTTTTCATGCCACGCCTTGTTTTTGTTTTATGTTTGCAATAAACTGCACTTGGGTTCTCTCAACTTGCCTCCAGTGGATCACTTTTTACTATATTATATATATATTACATTACATTACATGACATTATATTTAATTTTATCTGTGCTGTAATCTTTAACATAAAAGTTTGTATAAATATATAATATGTGTACACACACACGTAAAAATGGAAAAATATTATAGCAAAGTTACAGCTTCAAGTTTGGAGATGAATTCAAAATTGAGATTTTTGTCATTTTTCTAGCTCTTCCGGTCCAAGCAGAAAAGCGAGATGAGGAGGAGGGATGAGAGAAGAGAGGATTTACGTTTAGGTCTCAGGATCAGACAGTGACTGGATGAGCAGAATACTAATGTGATCACGTGAGAAGACCAGATCTCTCTGAGCATTTATTTTTTTATACAGCTGTGATAGAGTTAGTCATCCTCACTAATACTGATTCAGTGTTCTTTTCCTGCAGTCATCCACCACATCACAATGACGACAGGCTCCACGGCAACCAGCAATTTTAAGCGACTGAGAAAGTCACAGAGGGAACAGAGACATAATTAGAATACATTTTCAGGCACTTCTGTCTTACTCTAGAGTCAGAAAATGGCTTGTATTGATGTAATGCTCGCAGGTGTTATGACATTAGAATTCTCACTCTAAACAAGACATGAAAGGAAGTAAACATGTCACACAGGAAGTTGAGAGAATGAAGACTGGACTGTTTGTTCCTTAGAGACTGTTACTGAAATCTCACCCCTCCATTTATAGGTCTGCCACACTCGCTGCTTAGAACTGAGGGAGGGATTAAGTTTATTTGAATTTCCTTAAGTGCTTGTCAGGCAGCAAAAGAATAGCATTAAAGTTTAATATAAGTGAAGATTTTAGGCTGTGGTTCTACGTAAATGATTTTGCGTCAGAGCGTTGTCTTGACACTCATGCAGTGTAAAGGCAGCTTTAAATGGTTGAATATACGCAAGGTGAGACCAATCACAGCTCAGTATGCAAATGGGTGTAAATTATGATACTTTCACGCTGACCCCAGTCCATTTGTCTTTAGAGTCATGGTTTGGCTGGTTTTACGCCTCACACCATATCAGGTCTGCTTGAAATGTTGGTCTGGGCTTCGAGTCACAGTTTGAAAGCAATCTGTAAGTGCTCTGCATTTGGTGATATATCATTTACATGCTGCCAATAACGCTCAGTTATAGTATAATGTGTTTCTCATTGCTGCTTGTCATCCAAATGCCAAAATGCAAATTTCCCAAAATGCATTTCTTGTATCAAAATTCTTTGAATTACAGTTCTGTCATGAGTGATTGGCATGGTAATGGGTATGACAATGTTGATATGTTTGGTCTGGGCGGAATAGATCTGCTACGATGCTGCTGCTTTTATTGCTGCTGCAGAGCAAGTATGGGACTTGCTACTGTCAATACATACATGACACGCTGCTGTACAATATAGCGTACATGAATTACCCGTAGCAGATCTATACAGGTGGAGCTGAGGAAGGTGGAGGGCTCCTGAAAGCGCACTGCACTGCTAAGGCAAATGCTAAGGAACCAATCAGCTGTGCCATATAGAGAATGATGTGATTGCAAGCAGTTTGAGTTTAGGACCTCTCAGCCTGCACCATCTAGAGTTTCATGACAGAACTTTGTATTTCATTGAGGGTGAATTCCAAATGGCAATTTTGCGCCCTTATAGGGCACTTCGAGAAGGGGATGGCATTTGTAGGGGCGTTCCAAAGGAAAGGGAACAACTAAATCCCTTCACAAAGGGCCCTTGTACAAGTTCATCAGCGAAGGGTACATGCTATGGTCACTTTAAGAAAGTAATTTTATCGTTTATGGTCATGTGACCCAGAGTCTTCGTAATTAATTTTAAAGCATTTCAGACTGGAATTCACCCTAAATTCTCTTCTCTTCCTTTTATTCTGATTCATATTCCAATTGAACTTCCATGGGATGTGGCCAGTTCAATTGCAATGGGGCTTGAAAGTGAACCTTTTTCAAAATATCTATTTTATGCAGATAAGACAAGAAATAGTCTTGGAAGCAAATTATTTGTTGTTTTTTGAGTGAACTGTTCCTATAATAGATATATTATAGGTTTCATTATCAAATCAATTTTGTTGGTCAAAATAAGAACCAAATGTACTTTCATGAAGAACAAGAACAAGATTACTAATGATAATAAGACACAGATCTGCTCTTAAAAAATGTCTCCAAGTGTTGCTCCAAACTGAACACATTTTTCCTGCACTCTCAGCAGTTATGTGCTTTGTCTTTACCCTCATTAAATTAATAATCAAAACTGAAAGGAATGGGTACAGGGCAGATCTGTGCAGTCCTTTCCAATCGTCTCTCCCTTCCTTCCACCCTTACCCCTTACATAAGAACGTAATGTCTGTAACCTGGCTGCAGTCCGTTATATAAGAGACAGGAAGAATCTCGTTAAATATGGAGAGCTTTGTTTGTGCGTCTGTCAGTTTGAGATGAAGAAGACATTAGAGGCCTGCTCTTCAACAGTCATTAATATGGACCTCTCTTTCAAGTATCTTCCATATTAATGACTCCATTGAGCATAACAGATTCCCAGCCTTTAATTATTCCTGTGTAGTCCATTATGCGGATAAGCAGTAAAGCTATTGGGAAACATTTTGGCCTACTTATCGAGGACCAGGTGAGGAAAGTGGTGAATTGAGAAGTGTTTATCTGGGACAAGACTAATAAAACATATGAAGTATTTAATCTCACTTGACCTAGCTGGTAAAATATGTGTCTTGCTATCTAATTGATTCATGCTCGTGTTCAAAATTATTATTTTTATATTTAATAGTTGGGAAGAGCTTACTTATTTACCTATTCTTGTCAATCATAACAGAAATATATAAGCAGCTACTTTACTTCTGAGAAAATACCACCACAGCCACACCTTTTTTAATATCTCTGCTCAGTAAAAACCGATTCATATGTCACATATTGATGTTTTTATCTTTCATTCAACAGCATTGTGTAGATTTTTAATATATGATATAATATATATATTGTGCCCTCTTGTTGTTTTTAATATCTAAATCATACATTTCTAAATGTCATTACTTGTAGTATGGAGTGGTAACAAGTCTCTACATTACATTGTGCAAGTCTGTAGATGAACACGTGGAACTTGTAAAATGCACTATATGTGAAAATTACGATATTCATATTGGGCATTCCATTTCATGGACTTTTAAATAAACTGTGATTGCAAATTAAGTTTAAATGTCTTAAACATTTTAAGAAACAGCCTTTGCACATATTAATATTATGAGCAATCATCAATGGAATAATTTTTTGACTTGGAAAGTATGGAAGCTATTTACGTAATGTTTAAAATGATAAAGTTACATTGTGACAAAGTCACAAGTGCAAGGAAGTCACAAGTGGGAAATAAACAGTTGCATTAGAAATGTAGAGTCATATTGTGAGATAAAGTCATGATTATGAGAAATAAAATTGCAATCGTAAAATTAAAGACACACAGGCATACACACACACGTACGCACACACATGCATACATATTTTTAAAGTACTACTTGGATAACAACCTGATGTGACCCATTTGCACTCTCTGCTTCTTTAATTATATCAGATTGGAGCTTTCTTACAGATCCATTAATCACTGGCCCTGGCCTGCAACAAAAATGACTCCTTTATGTTGTGTTCTTCCAAAGAATGCTCCACTTGAATACAAACGTGATGTTTTCACAAGTAGGAGAAAACCTGAGTCCAGAGATACAAGAGAGAGACTGTCTGTATCCTTAATGTTATTCAGAACCAACCAGCTGCTGTGTCTCAAGTATTGATACCATTAACAAGTCCAGGGAACAAAATGTTCTGATGTTAGTAGTCGGTGTTCAATCAGCATACTTGATACATCAGTTTCTGGATTGCATATTGTGTTGGTAGGACTCAGAGAGTATGAAGACAACTGATGTAGATTAGCTGATGCTGGTGGTTTGTTATGATTATGATTTGGTTGAGGATTAGTTGCATGTAATTATGCATCATTTACTGTTATTACTATGGTAAGTATGTAACATATGTAACAAGGACACTGTAAAATAAAGTGTTACCCTAGCTTTTATACAAACAAAGCCTTTCTGAAATCTTTCATAAAAACAGTCTTATGTTTCTTTTTGCCTTGTAACGATGACGTTTTCAACAATAACATTGTCTTCCTCTCTTATGCATTACTGCAGCTGGTTCCTGTTTTGCCCTACTGCTATTTAAACAGCTTTAAGTTCAAGTTCACATTCACTATATTGTCATTCATCACTTATTTGAATACCAGAGAGAAGCAAAAAAACAACAACAACTAACAACAAAGAAAAAACAACAACAAATTGTTGTATATATACAACAAATAACATATAATAACAACAAATATAGCCTATATATATATATTTTTTTTTTTTTGCAATTTTATGCAATTTGTGCATGCCACCTAAATTGCAAAAACAATATTTTGCACCTTCATGAGATATTTCATATGTACCGTGGAAATACTTTGACATTCTTTGAGTATTGCGAGTAAATTCATCAGTAATCATTCAGTATCATGGCATATATCACCATCTGACAGCATCATACCAAAGTACCAAAACAGTACGTCTTTGTGAGATCAACCTCAAGTATAACTTGCTTGGTTGGTGTTCTTCACCATAGTGTGCAGGCCAAAACAAACAGAGGGAGAAAAAGTTTAGCTCAGTGCCACTGAGTCAGAGCTGAATTGCACATAGATCTTTGTGTGAGAGAGAAATGCCAGTGTGAGAAAGAAGTGCCAATGAGGAACACGTGTGAACTACACATCGTCATGCATCGTTCAGCACTCTAACTTGAAGGTTAATGTAGTAGAAACTATCAAGCGAGTTTTATTGTTTCAGTCTCTAGAAATCTCTGTTTTCAGATCTAGAAATATTTGCATGAATGGAGAGTTATGCTTTGTATCTTGAACCATATTAAAGCCACCATGAAATTAAGATTGACATTTTGGCACGAGGGCGAGACAACCTGTCAATCACATGACATCACAGCAATAGCAAACCACAACCATCCAACGATCCAATCAATTCCTGATGGACAAAATAAAGTAGTTCTCGTGTTTGAGAAGCTGTTTCACTAGGAAGAATAAATTCTGAAATGAGTCTTTATTAACATTCCTTATGAACTGATATAAATTTATGTGTAAATTGTACTTTTTTATGTTCTGGGAAATAGCTTCTGAAGGGCAGTACTAAATGAGAGGAGAAAAAAGCTCTTTAAACAAAAAAAGAAATATTTACACCCCTGGCTCTTAATGCATCGTGTTGTCACCCTGAGCATCAGTGAATGTTTCCAGCTTTTGTAATAGTTGTATATAAGTCCCTAGTTTTTCTTAGTGCAAAAATGGATCTCAAAATCATACAGTCACTGCTGGAAAGGGTTTAAATATGCAGAAGATAAACCTGTGATAAACACTGACTATGACCTGCTGTGATCTGGTGTCATTGTTTTTTCCCACCAGAGGCTTCTAACCCAGATAACCGTGTTTTAATTGCAGGCAAAGGGAGTTCCCAAACTCTGGATCCTGTTTTCCCTTTTTCATTTCACATCATTGTTTGCTGAAGCAGCCGGTCACGCTGGATGGTCAGGAGGTCTCACCACGGCCTGGCCTTCTTTTCCCAGCACACACTGCCTCGAAGGGATGACCTCACCTATTGTTCGACCTTACACTGAAATGCATTGAACGCTGAGACATGATGTGCAAATAATTGGACATGTTTCCTTTCATACCAGCGAATGTAAGTAGCTACATTTAGTGCAATTGTAAAAATAAATAAACAAACAAACCAATATTGCAAGATTAATTTATAGCGGGCAATATATTAAAACAGATGCGCACAGTGCTAAAGTCTACTACAAAAGACTTCTGTAAGCATCACAATGACTCAGTATACTTATAGCATTATAAAACACACTAATAGGATTTCACATCTATATTAGTGCTGTACATGGCAGACTTGCATGTATTGTTTATTTTAGCTGAAACAGAAGCGGACAGAGCAGAAAGAGTTTACCGGATTCCTCTGTCAAATAGAAAATGCATGGAATCACAATTATCTGAAAAATTAAAAACGCTAGTTTCGGTCCTCAGTTGGTAGCTTACTCACAAATCAACTGCATTGTTAAAGGTTACTGTAAACTCATCGGATGGATAGCAAACTACTCTTAATCAAGTTAAGTTACATTCCATTAGTAATGGCATGTGATAAGAGTCATTCACAGCTTTCCTTGTGAGAACATACCTGTGATGGCATAGATTGTGGCATGAGTGCAACAGTCATTTTTCATTTCCCATTTTGGGTATAGAGCTGAACTGCTGATCAACTGCTCTATGATCTTCAGTCAGTTAATTGAAAAACTTCAGTAAACTTTCATCATAAATGTCTCAGCTAGACATGTTTTCTTCTCTTTTCAACACAATATATGCAAGACAACAAGCTCGTATGAAAAGATGACATCAGGGCATTAACGGCTTCCCCGTTTGCGCTCAGAAAGTGATGATGACTAACCAGTGTGCGCACAGTTTCATGTGTAAGTCACACGTTCCTCCACGGTGCTTTCTCAAGACATTCCCACTTATGTGAGGTCACACCAGGAACACAGATGGCTGATCTTTAGAAATGTTTTTAAACTTCAGCAGCAAGTTCATTTTTCTTCATTTGAACTTATATATAAGAGTATTAAATGGGTATTTCTTCCAAATTGTCTGTCTGTCTTGCAATATGTATACAGCTATTTTTGATGTGTGACTGTGTACCTGGACCCCAACATTGGACCCTCACTGTTTCATTTATGGACAAAAACGGTTTAAACATTCTTCAAAATATCTTTTTTTGTGTGTGTTCCAAATACAGGTTTGGAGTGAGCTACTCCTTTAAACTGACATTAACCTTGCCTTAATTGAGATACCTGGGGATACATTAACGACTCACAGCATTAAAATGATTTAAACTGGCACAACATGTACAAATAGGCATTCCTACACCTACACTAGCCGAGTACATAGTATCACAGTTCATCAAGATATGAATTTCCCAGCTCTATAGCCTGCAGTGGTGTGATTCATAAAGGACTGGCTGAGAGGAGCAGCGCGGACACTGGAGACTGCAGGCAATCTTTGTAAACTGGGGCTTTGTCAGGGATCTGATCTCTATGGATACAACAGGGAGATTCACCAGCCCACATTCTCTCTGATGTTCCAGTGAAACAGATGAGAAACCCGGTAACCCTCAACAGTATTTTACTCTTTCTCTTCTCACTTCTTTATGTATTGTAGTCTCAACTATTCTTGCTTCATCACAGCTGTCGCTGAAATTCACAGGGTACGGGACAAGATTTGTGAGAGGGCCACCTTAAACCCAGAGAGCAATTAGCAGTTTGTACAGTAACAATATAACTATTTATAGTTCAAGTTTGGTGTCAGTAAGAATTTTTTAAAGAATTGAATACTATTGCTCAACAAGGATACATTAAATTTATCATAAGTGACTGTATAGACATTTGTAATGTTACAAAAGATTTCTCTTTCAAATAAATGCTGTTATTTTTTATTTATCAAAGAATCCTTAAAAACAATGCATCACAATTTACACAAAAAATATTAAGCAGCACAACTCTTTTCAACGTTGATAATAATAAGAAATGTTTCTTGAGCACCAAATCAGCATATTAGAATGATTTCTGAAGGATCATGTGACACTGAAGACTGGAGTAATGATGCTGAAAATTCAGCTTTGACATCACAGGAATAAATTACATTTTAAAAAATATACAAAAACAGTTTTTTATTATAATAATATTGTAAATAAATGCAGCATTGGTGAGCATAATTCAAAAACAAAAAAACTGAGAAAATATTTGAGCACAAAATTCTCTTCATGGTATATTAACCTCAGACCCAATTTATTTTCCTGTTCTATAAACCCATTAAAAATTCTGGAGAAGCTGTGTTGAATTACCCTTTCAGGCGGGCTACAAACTGACATTACGACTAGCTCTATTTGTAATTTGATCACATGAATGAACACAGGCCTATTATAAAGAACACAGGTATGGGAAAATGCATGAGGATGCTTTTGTGTTCTAGACATTATTTATGCATTGATGGCAGGACACACACACACACACACGCACGCACGCACGCACGCACGCACGCACACACACACACACACACACACACACACACACACACACACACACACACACACACACACGCACACACACACACACACACACACACACACACACACACACACAGGGGGTAAAGGAAGCTGGAAGCATCTGCAGAGGATATGTGTGGCATCCTTCCTCAGTTGTCCGGGAAACAGACGAATGGAAACCTGGAGGAAGTTCCCCATGTGATGAATCCAAAGAGAGGACGTCAATTGCAAACAGCAAAACAGACATGAAAATCTATCTATCTATATATTTTTGTTCTGTGATTACTGTAAATGTTCTCGTGTACATGCATGTATTTTTCATATTGTTTTTGAGATATTTTTTGGCTTGGGACTTCTGTTGTTTATAAGCATTATTGGGGCAAAATGGTCACACAAAAGCTCGATCTAGGCCACAGTCGCATTTATCAACTCAACAAATTTAGACAGCTTTGGGAAGATAAGGGATGGGAAACTGTCAAACAGGAAGCAAGTGACAATCTGTTGATGTTTTCTCGCTGTGAGGCAGACCCTATTTTAAGCTCAGACCGCTGAGTGTTAAGACCTCAAATCTTCATTGTGTCATCTTGTCACTAGAAAGATGTAGTAAAATTGTACCTCACTTCGTTTCATGCTACTAATATGCTGTTATACCACGGGAATGGAAATACATGACTGAAAAACTATCTAACTAGTTTATTTCTAGATTTCTGGGTAATTTTTTGAACTGGGTCAAGTCAAAAGAGCTCACCCACAAGGCTTATTATGATATTCTGGTACTTTAATGTAGATCTTTCAGTGAAAGTATACGGGATGTATTGCCTGTTTTATCTATTGCCATGTGAAAATCATAAGGCTGATCGCGTAGAATAGTAATAGAACATCTCTCCTCAATAAGCTGCACGACTGAGATGCAATTCACAGCAAATGTGGGATGAGTAAGGGCCATTCACGCCAAGGATGATAACAGCTTACAACTTTAAGTTTAATAATTTTTCTAATTTAAAAGGAAACTTTGGGGTGTGCACTTAATTGTTATAGTTACCGCTTTTACATGCATAAATAATACATCTTTTGTGACATGTTGGTGGTATACCAGTATAATAGGAACATAAAGGGGCTGGTGTAGTCTTACCGGAGAGCCTGACAGAACAGATGTGACACTTTGACATGCGTGATGATAACCTCAGCTGAGGCGGGGGTCTTTCTGCCGTTCCCTGCTCATCAAAAGCTGGGCGAGGTGTCCTGAGACAGTGGGGTCCAAGCTCAGGACAGTGTGCAGCAAGACTTCCTGGCTTCCGCAAGGAACAGCACAGTGGTGTGGAATGTAACCAACATCCAGCTGTGCTTTGGATGCATTCACAATTCATGAGTGAGCCAAGCTGTTTATACATTTTCAAGTGGTTGAAGTGATTTTCAAGTCCAGTAAGTGACAGTAAAGCCTTTTACACAAAATATTATTTCAAATAAATGCTGTTCTTTTGAACTTTCTATTCACCAAAGACCTCCAAGAAGTATCATGTTTCCACAAAAATATTAAGCAACACAACTGTTGTCAACATTGGTAATAATAAGAAATGTTTCTTGAACACCGAATCAGCATGATTTCTGAAGGATCATGTGACACTGAAGACTGGAGTAATGGTGAAAATTCAACTTTGCCATAAAAGGAATAAATTACATTTTAAATAATATATATTTAAAAAAAAAATTAAAAACATTTTTGATCAAATAAATGGAACCTTGGGGAGCATAAAAGACGTTCAACTCCAATACCATGTTGTGTTTGGGATGCTGATGTGCAGGTGCCCTCACCAGGCTTTTTAGGATTAACCAACAAGACTTCCTTTGGTCAACCAATGGAAGACAAGCTTGGCTATGTTGGTTCACCATGCTAGACTAGTACCAAAACAGCACTAACCAGCCTAAAGTAACCTTGACTGACATTGCAGTTGATGCTGGTCTTTTCAAAAGGGTATTTCTTTTATATTTTCATCTTAAAATTACAGTGGCGCTTATATAAACAAATACTGAGAGAGGAAATGTGCACAAAAAGTAGCAATTAGTGTCTAAACCCGGTGAGGGGAATGTGTTGCTAAAATAAAGACCTCCTGTTTCTCACGGATAAGGGAGGGCATGGTCTATATTTAGCATGTCTGAGGCAAAATCACAAGCTGATATGCAGATACCTGGGTCTTGATTATCATTTTTTCTGTCCTTGTCAGTTGTTTTAGATACGGGACACTGGGTTGGCATCATAGCATTGATACAGATGTTTTGGTCATTTTAAGTTCCATGGATAACCTGAATTTATCCAGTGAATGTTTCGACAAAAATATTCTAAAATATATTGAAAATCGGAAATGAAAACATTTGAAAGTTTCTTGCATTTCAATGTATAAATGGATGAATGAATGAATGAATGAATGAATAAATGAATGAATCAATCAATCAATCAATCAATCAATCAATCAACCAATCAATCAATCAATCAATCAATCAATCAATCAATCAATCAATCAATCAATCAATCAATCAATCAATCAATCAATAATCTTGTTGGCCAGGATGTTTTCATTAGATGCCAGCATTAGATGGCCAGGATGTATTCATTAGATGCACTCTCTTTGACACACACTTCTTTGTCTAACTTCTGTACATGTAATAATGCTTTCATTCATACAGTTATAAGAATGTGATTACTGCAATACATTTCATGCTTGACGGAACAATACATCTGTATTAAGTGTGCATGACCTTGTACTATACAATCTTGGACTGACGTCATTGCAGAACAAAATAACATATCAAGCCATTTCCTGTGCACTGAGGGTCAAAGTAATCACAGACAACAGTCATGGCAGAGATTAATTATAGGGGTATGATTTTAAAACAGTACAATGGTACAAGAAGTGACGCTGTGCCCTTTCTCAACAAGATGACAAATGTTCCGATTTTACTCATCAACAATCTTAGGTGGATCAGATGAAGAAACTGGTAAAGGACAACTGTCAAACGAATAAATGCATCAAGTGCTTCTTTTCTTGAAGTACATATGAAATATAAGATGAAAACATGAAAAACTGCCTCTGAGTGTTTGCTACTACTGCCACCTCATGGAATAATTCTGCTGTGACACTTATATGAATTACCATAGCAGTTTGATTTTGTTATCAATTGAGTTATATTAAACTAATTTTTAATAATAACATGAAACAGTTTTTATTTTGATTAATGTTTTAATAATTTCGTTGTTTTTTCATTTTATTTAATTTACAATATGCCTGTAGCCTACATTTTTTTTATTATTATTTAGAACATTAAATGAGAACTAAAATAATAAATAAAAATAAGTTAATGTTTAAAAAAAATACATATTTTATTTCAGTTAACATTTATTTAGGCTAATGAAATGTATTTATGGCATAGGGTTTAGTTAACTATATTAATCATGTTGTAAAGTAAAATCTACAAAAAGATTCATTAAGACAAACTTTGAAAATTGGCTTGACAAAGCCTTTTTACAGTTTTATGGTTTTATAAGTGTTATGTCATTGAATACTTGGGCAGTGTAAAGAGAAATCTGAAATTTTAAAGATTGCAGACATTTCTAGATAGAATACTGTGGAATGGTCATTCTTGTGATTGGTGTCATCAGAGGTCAATCAACGATATTCATTGTCAGTACAAATAATAAACTTATATGCTATTATTGTGTACATACTATTGCACTACATAAGTAAATGTATGGCATATATATGTATATATATATAGCATACTGTATATAGCTGTATAATAGGCTACACATACATACATACAGAGTTGCTTAGTTTGCATTATAACTTGTATGTACTCTGATTGTATTAGGTCGTTTCCATCTTTTAATAGTATGATAAAGCTTGTTTTTATTTAGAACTAATATATAGGCTTAACTAATTTTATTCTCATTTACCTTAGCCTTATATTTTGCATTGTTTAGTCTGGGGGCTTGCAGAAAGCACCTTTGTAAGAATGTGTAAGTGACAAACGTATGAATGTGTGAATGTCTATGCCAATTATTTAGTAGGCTATAAACCATGCAGACTTATGGGGGTCCATGAACAGGCCATATCTAAAACCCTATTTGCTGTAAATCTGTTTGAAAAGTGTGCCAAAAGTTCTGGGTGCATCATTGGCTCCCTGTGAGCATCCGGGTATTGCAGCACACAGCCAACCTATGAGGCCGAAGACACCAATATGGCGGAGGTAAGCTGGATAGCTGGAAAAAGTATTCGATTTTAAATCCATCTCTTTTACGATTTGATATGATAGCTATGGCTTTCGTTGATATATATTAGAGCCTCATGTGTATACGGCTGGAGTTTTAGTAATAATTGTGCAAACTGACGATGGTAAACCAGTTTAATTGAAGAGTGATCTATCAGGATCGGAGAGGCCTCTGAATTTCATCCCCGTTAGCTCACAGGAAAAAAAACAAACAAACAAGAATTCGTCGCCTGTAATTGATACATTGCTCGATATAAAAATCGTTTTCATGACGCATTGGACTGTTTTTTTAAGGTTTAATCGTGTTTTAATATATTGTGGGTATGCATATGGGCTGTTAACTTGCAGGAAAGGTTTGTTTATAGTGTGTGCAAAATGGGATTTTGCAGTGTTTGGAGAGGATGACAGCACCCGTTAATAGATGATAGCTTTTTGGTTTGTGTCAGTAATTTTGTTGCATTAATAAATAGATAAGTGTTATGATGTTTTATATGAGGGGACATCGTCTTGAATTTACGTTGATGTACATTTGCTGTCACGGGTTTTAATTTAAAAGAAATTTAAATTAAAGAGACCACGCAGACGGTCTAAAATTTCTAAAATTGAAAATTCATTCGGTGTCAAATGTTTGTGCTGGTCAATGTACTATAATTTATTTTGCATCATGTAATAATCCATTATTTTTCTGCTTTCTTTTTCTTTATATCTGTCTGTTCAGGCTTCCTTTGGGAGTTCGAGCCCTGGTAGGTTCATTGTTTTAGTGAATTGTTTATTATTCTTATTATAATATTGTTAGTATTAATAAGACTAATAGTTGACCAATATGGGTTTTTAAGTTTCCAATACTGCTATCCAGAGAGCAGGAGAGTTCATGTAATAATATAAAAATGTATTTGTATAAACTTAGATGTTCAAAATGTTGAAATTAAGTGAGCATATTTGCACAATATTAACTAAGAAATAATTAAAATCAGAAAATTTGCATTATCAATTGACAGTTTTTGGTAGATATTGGAATATATATATACATTATTTCTATATACATTAAATCAGTAACAGTGTTTCATTTCTTTTCCCAGTTGGCTCTTTGTCCTCAGAGGATCACGATTTTGATCCAACAGCTGAGATGTTAATTCATGAGTATGACGATGAGAGAACTTTGGAGGAGGAAGAGCAGTTGGATGGAGAGAAGAATTTCAGTGCAGAATTGTCAGACTTGGAGAGGGTATTGATGCATTCATAACAATTCACTTTTTAACTCATTTGAAAGTGTATGCATTGTGTTAACTGTTACAATCAATGGATGATAAGGGTCATATTTCTGCTGAGATACATTTATTTTCTAACGCGAACAGGAGGGGAACATGCCGATCGAGGAGTTGTTGGCTATGTATCGTTATGAGGCATCTGTCAGTACAGGGGCAGGATCTAGCATGGACAGTTCTTCTGTTGAACTAGCTGATGATCTGCCTGACATGACCCTGGATAAGGTAATTAACATGATTTTGCTTCAGGGCCAGCCAGGGGAAATTTTCAACAAGATGAAATCACTAATTGTCTTCTGCTGCAGGAGGAGATAGCGAAAGATCTCTTGTCAGGAGATTATGAGGAGGAGACCCAGTCCTCTGCTGATGATCTGACCCCTTCTGTTACCTCCCATGACGCCACAGACTTCTTCCCTAGAACACTTAGATGTGAGAAGAATCATTACTATCTTCTACTAGATCAGTTTGGGTTTTTACATGTTCATTTTTTTAACATGTAAAAAAAGGTGTTTTAAAGTTTAATCATTTAATTCATTATAAACTTATAAGACAGTATAGAAAGTGGTAAGGGGTCATAATAATTATATTTGCATTTATTAAACTTGTATAGACCCCTTCAAGCATATCTTTTGCTTTTTAAAGGTATATGCAAATATATTTAATGTACTAAATGTGTGAATTTTTTATTTTTTTTTTGCTCCAGCCAATGCAACATATGATGGTGATAAAGAATCTGAGGGGGAGGAGGACGGTGTGAGCAGTGAAGATTCTAGAAAGGTTAGTATCATATTATTCAAATGTTGTACACATTCTCTTAATATATATATAGATACATCCTTTTTATATTTTACATTTTTTTTTATATTCTAATGTTCAAAAGTTTGTGGTCAGTACGATAAAAAAAAAAAAAAAAAAAATTCAAATGCAAGATCAACAAATTTAAAATACAACATAGCTAATCCCCATATCCAAATATTATGAAGTTAAAGGTACACTTTTATTTTTATTTTTTCTGAATTAACAAAATTTAAATAACGAGTCAATACATCATCCATAGCCGCGTTTCCACCGAAATTAGCCAGAACGATTTGTCCCAGGAACGTTTTTTTCCCCCAGACCTGTTGCTGTCTGCGTTTCCACCGCGGTCCAAAGTACCGTGAAGATAAGGCAAATTTAGTCCTGTGAAGTAGGACTTCCCACTGGATTTCATCCTCTGAATTTAAGCTTAATAAAGTCTGAACCTCGTCGTCGGTCCACCGGTCGTGTTTTTTAAACTCCATTGTTGATTCGAATAGCAAACAACTCTTACTGCACGCACCGCAACGGATTTTATAAAATGGTGGATGAAATAAAATGCTGTGTGGAGTCAACCAATCAAAATGTGGCTTGAACTCAACCAATTAGCATTCAGCACCCAAGTCCCACCCCTGAAAGTGTCTGAACTTCAAAAAAGTACTTCCTCGCAAGCAGGGACTTTCGGAGGGGGAAATTTACCTGGAACTTCATTTACACCCTGGTACCTGTGGACACCCCAAAGTCCCTAGTCCCTGGGAAAAGTTCCTGCGGTGGAAACGCGGCTAAGCTTTCTTCCAAAATGTGTTTCGTCTTACCCTGGTTCGCTATGGTAAGCGTATTATAAGTGTTTCAATTTTAGACCTGTCATGATGGTTTTCATTGGAAATTGAAACATACGTCACTGGCCTGTGCGTGTCTCGTCATATCCATAAATAGAGAAAAATTGATCCTGCTACTATGCAGCATGTATGGTGCGTTTTTTTTTTTTTTAGTTGTCATAAAGAGCGAGAAAGGTTGACTAAATCTTGAACCTCCAGGGAATCACCTCAAATCATCCAAACAGAGGAGTCTCTGCTGGCAAAAAAAATAATGCGAAAGAGCTTGTAATAAAGACAGAATCAATCAACATTGCCTTGGCTTTTTGGAGATGGTGAGAAGAGAACTTAGGGATTTGAAATGTAAAAGTGATGCGGAAATGGCGTTTTTATTACTCAGCTGTATTTTATTGAACTGATAAATTGCCTTATGTAGCTCTCTTAACAGTTCCTTATAAAGCATTATCTATTGTGAAAGGTCATTTTATTATGGTTGTTGTAGTGCCATGCTGGAATTTATTTTCAAGGAAGTACTGTAAATTAATGAGAATAGCTGGAGTAACGTCTTTAGCTAGTCAGCTTGGTTATATCTCTTAAGCTTAGTACTAGTACATTTACATTTAATCATCTAGCAGACGCTTTTATCTAAGGCCCCGTCCACCCTACTGCGTTTTCGTTTAGAAACGGAGAATTAAAACGAATACGATATCCGTCCACACCAGCGTTTTAGCTGCGTATTAGAATTGATCTCCGTCCACATTAAAACGACTGAAAACGCGGATCACGTGACCATTCACCAACACTGGGCATGCGCGTGCCGGTATAAACACAACTTCATTGATAAAATTATCCCACCATGCGCTGGTTCTTCCCGGGTTAACCCAAAACCGACGCTCCATGTACGGTCGATACCGCCGCTGCACACGGGAATTGTCACAGATCGCTCGAATAATAGCTTGCCTCCGGCGCATGTAGGCAGTTATAGCATTGTAAAATGCAGACAGCTGCTAGCAAAGATATACGCCATGACTGATGACACCCAATCATAGAGCCGAGCGTGAGCCTCTACTACGTCATCGTTTCTAAAGTCCTCCGTTTTGACCCGTCCAGACAAAACGCCCTCCGGAGATTCAAAACGAAAAACGGGTCGGCAGCGTTTCTAAACTTCTCTGTTTTGGGTCTCCGTTTTTGCCATTTTAGTGTAGACGGGAGGTGCAAACGTAGCAAAAGTTTTTAAACGAAAATGCAGTAGTGTGGACGGGGCCTTAAGCAACTTATAAACAAGGAGAGAAAAAGCAGCAATCAAGCCAACAATTGGGCAACAATATGCTAGTGCTGTGACTAGTCCCAGTTATTTCAGCACAATACACATAGACTTTTTTTTTTTTAAGTAGATTTATAATAGTAAGTGTTAGTATTAATGGGTCAAGTGTTGACGGAAAAAATGTGTCTTCAGCCATTTCTCAGCAGCTCGAGTTGAGTTAGGCAGGTCATTCCACCATTTGGGATTCAAGGATTTGTATTGTCATTCAATACACGGTTACATGAAGGAACGAAACTACGTACTAAGATCCCAGTCAAAACACAAGATAAAACATTAACCAATAACATTAGAATCTAAGGTGTATGTATAAGCAGTGTGATCAATAAATAGCATAATCAATAAAAACTAGAATAAACAATGCAAGAATAAGTAATAAATAAATTAGTAATAAATAACATAAATAGTCTGTGAAGTTTAACTAATCATCGATCACAACTCCAAGGTTCCTTGCTGTCCTGGATGGAGTAACGGTTGATGAACCTAGCTGAATGGAGAAGTTGTGATGAAGTGTTGGGTTGGCTGAGACCACAAGCAGTTCTGTCTTTGCAAGGTTGAGTTCAAGGTGGTGGTCCTTCGTCCCGCAAGAAATGTCTGTCAGGCAGGCTTCGATGCGATTAGAGTGGGTTTCTTAAGCAGTGGGGTTACTTGAGCCTGCTTAAATGCTGTGGGAAAGGTACCAGTGTTAAGATGAGCAGTAGGACAACCATATTCATCCGGACAGTCACATAGTGCCAAAGCACAACCAAAACAGTGTTCTTCTCCAAAATGCATGCAGTTTTGTTTTTTAACTCCTAGACTGTAATCTTGTGAAATATTATTTCAATTTAAAAGAACTGTCAATTTTAATATATTTTAAAATGCACTTTATTTAATTTATTTGTCATCATGGCAAAGCTAAATTTCAGCAGCCATTACTATATTTGTAAGTCAAAAAAAAAAAAATTTAAATGAAAATCTCATGAACCGTTATAAATGTTTTTACTGTCACTTTTGAACAATTTAATGCGTTGTTGAATAATCCTAGTTGAATAATAGTATTATAAATCATGCTGACCCCAAACTTTTGAACATGTTGTGGTGCATGTAAGTAAAAAAGTTTGATTGATAGTCTTAATTTTTTTAAATCTTTTTTTTTTTTTTTTTTCAGGAAATAATGGTTGGGTCTCAGCATCAAGCAGAAGTTCCCATGGGGCTTAGCCACTATAATGAGGATGAAAAGGGTGAGTGCTTAAATTGCTTAGTGTGACTTTTAACTGAAATAAACCATAGTAAACACTATGAATCATCAGGGCTGGGTTGAAAATATTGATGTCTCGATTTTAATCGATTCTCATTTTGATGAACCGATACTGACTCTAAATCCCAAGAATCTATGCTGTTTTCAGTTGATGCGTGTACAAAACTCACAATAGGTTTTGTGCTTGTTACTTTTGATATGACACAAAGTCGTAGCTTTCAAATTCTGTAAATTTTATCAGGAAATTCAAACAATAAATAGAGCATTGGCGCTCTTTAATGTGACGTGACAGATCGCTGTTTAACCCAGAGTTTAAGCAAAGCGGCATTGCTGGGTGCATGTGAAAGGATCATCTCTTCTGCTATACTTCTAGTTATAGCACAAAATAAACATGAATGAACATCAGAAGGTATGCTGAAAAATACAGTACTACTTACCGAAATGCATCACATCTCATGAAATCACTCAGTCAGTGTTTTAACCGTGAAAAGACATCAATAAAACAGCTCAAATAAATGTCACGTAACGTTACATTTACCTCAGAAAATCCATTCAATGTTAATAAACTTGTTAGATAGCTAGATAAATGATTGAATCACAAATAAATCACTGTGAATGAGACCAATTTGAATGTGTATTGTTGTTTAAAGCGTACGAGGAGGACGATCAGCTGCTGTGGTGTCCTGACGTGCTGTCAGAGTGTAAAGTGAGAGACTACCTCAGAGAAGCGCTGTCACAGTCTACAGATGACGGCACACAAGATTCCACATCTGAACACATACGAGATAACGAACAGGTATGTGCTCTCTAAAAGCTCCCATTAATTAAAATAATTCATGTAAAAATCTTCCGCCCATGTGAGAGCTGCTGCTATGATTTTAATTGCATTTTTTTTCCCATGACCTCATTTCTAGGCCTTGTTTGAGCTTTTAAAATGTAATTACAACACCCGCGAGGCACTGACGCGATACTGCAGTAATGTGAAGACCTTGAAGGGTAGGCTGTTCAGTACAGGATCAGCTTTTAAAGCTTTTGTTCCTGTAGTGGCATAAATGTTCACTTTTCTTTGTTGTTTTGATAGAAGAATCCCCACCATGGTCAGAGGATGAATGTAGGAACTTTGAACATGCGCTGCAGATTTATGAGAAAAACTTCCATCTTATTCAGAAACACAAGGCAAGTGATGTGTGTTGTCTTTTTCACTGGGCTCATCAACTGTTATTGTTTTTTCTATCTACACTACTGTTCAAAAGTTTAGTAAAGATTAAATGTTTGGGGTTGAAGTTTTTGAAAAAAGTTTCTTATGCTCACCAAGGCTGCATTTAGTTAATGTAAAATACTGTAAAAGCAGTTTTCTATTTTAATATAAAAAAATTAAAAAAAATCCTTAAAGCTGAATTTTCAGCACCCATTACTCCAGTCTTCAGTGTCACATGAATATGGTCTTTCAGAAATCATTCTAATATGCTGACTTGAAAAATGTAAAAGTTTCTTTAGATCTATTTAATTTGTAATTGCTGAATAAAAGACAACGATGTACTAAAAACAGACATTTTTTTCGTGTTTTTCGCGTTGTAACTGCATAACTGCATTGTAAAAGTAACTCTGTTTGGTTAGTTATGCAGACATTATGCACTTTATTTTTTTTATTGTTGTCCATGGCTTTATTATCATAGCTTTGTTCTTTTTTTTCAGGTTCAGACACGGACTGTAGCAGAATGTGTGGCTTTTTATTACATGTGGAAAAAGTCGGAACGTTTTGACTACTTTGCTCAACAGAACCGATTCGGCAAGAAGAAGTACAGTTGTTACCCGGGTGTGACGTAAGTGCTGGGATGCGAAATTGGTGCTTTTTGCCTGTTGAGTAATGTGTGTTTCAAAGAAATTAAGTGTTGATTGTGTCCTCAGAGACCTGATGGACAGGCTGGTGGATGAGGCGGAGGGTCTGGCGGTGGACAGCTCCTTATCCGTGTGTTCAGCAGGAGCAGGGGGAAGGATGGAGGCGTCAGCGGAGCAACAGCTCGGACTGCTCAACTCCATCACTGCCAGCGACCTCACAGGTGAGCTCAGCTGCCACAGTTGTCATGATTCACAAATGATTTATTCTTAGGAATTTATTAGTCATTTATTCTGGTTCTTTTAATGAATCACTCAAAAAGGTGATAAAATGATTGTTAGCAGTTTGAATCAGATGAACCCTTCACTGAGTTAACTGAATCAATCAGAGCAGCTACTAAATCATGTCTAATTTACTGACTGATTGTTCATTCATATAACAAAAGGTTGTTAAAAACACATTTGCCACTGTCTTTCTGTTTTGGATTATTTTAGTAATACAATTTTTTTTTTTTTTTTTTTACTTTTTTTTATACATTAAATACATTAAAGGGCCCCTATTATGGATTTTTGAAAATGAATTTCATGTAGTGTGTAACATAGCTCTAAGTGAATGAAAACATCCTGCAAAGTTTTAAATCTAAAAGTGCACCGTATATAAAGCTATTGTCTATCAAAAGTAAGAGTCGACTCTGTCGATTCATTTTTATCATGATATCACAGCAGTATAATCCTAAACTTTTGCTGTGTTCCCTTTATTTCACTGACGCAAACCGCTTGCTCTTGAAAGATGGTGTTCAAAATACTTAGTTTTGAGTTTTATATTGTGTAGGAGCTCCTGCTAACTGGCTAACTTATGTTATTACTGTCTTACTGAAATACTTCTGCTAATCAGTTGTGGGCCACTATTACCTATAACTGTGTCTAATAATGCAGATTGTCTGTCGTTCTCACTACTTTGAGGAAATATTTGTTTTACCAACGTTTGTTACATCAGATCATTCACTCTAGAGCTCGGCTAATGTATACATGCACTGTTATTGATACAGTTTCCATGTGTTCACTGCAATATATTAGAAAAATACTCGAAATAAATTAGTACAAGTAAAATAATCAGTTTTGTTGATGGACATGCACTTGGTAATGCTGATGGTGAGGAATTACAGTTGCAACATCTCATATAATGTACCTTAAATTGAGTAGTGTTCACTGAGGAGCGTCCTGTTCGAGTCGTCCTTGCGATGGAGGTTCGGGCTGAATAACAGTTCTTCTAATGTTTCATCATCGGACTCACGCTCGCATTGATATGGTAAAATCGTTATGAAATCGGGTTATGAAAAGTCTTATGCTAACCAAGGCTGAATTTGTTTGATAAAAAATACAACAAAAACAGTAATATTGTGAAATATTATTGCATTTTAAAATAAGTGTCTATTTTAACATATTTTATGTGTAATTGATTCTTTTGATGGCAAAGCTGTATTCATAGTCTTCAGTGTCATGATACTTAAGAAATCATTCTAATATGCTTATTTAGTGCTCAGTTGTTATCAATTATTGTTGATGCTCAGTTATTACTTTTAAATGGTAGTGTATCACAATTCCACACAAATATGAAGCAGCACAACTGTTTTCAACCTTGATAAGAAGAAATGTTTCTTGAGCAGAATATTAGCATGATTTCTGAATGATCATGTGACACTGAAGACTGGAGTAATGATGCTGAAAATTCAGCTTTGCGTCACTGCAATAAATTATATTTTTAAATATATTCTAATAGAAAACAGTTATTTTAAATTGTGATAATATTTCACAATATTGCTGTTTTTATTGTATTTTTGATCAAATAAATGCAGCCTTGACAAGCATAAATTACTTCGTTCAAAAACATGAAATTGTATTATTCCAAACTTTTGACCGCCAGTGTATATTTGTAAAATTCTAACATATGCAGTCATGCATTTTGACAAGATACAAAATGATAAATAGTCTGATGTATAAAAATGCTTTTTTCTTGCAGCCCTTAGTAACAGCGTAGCGACTGTGTGCAACGGTCCTGGAGACATGAGCTGTATGGACTCCCCTTATTTCCCCCCTCTGGAGAGTTTACACAGAGGAGCCATGAACCATGATGATCAGCTGAGCTACGCCGCAAACGGAGACAGCGGCTGCCTCAACATGCTGGATTCTGGCTTCTACCGCTCAGATCTGGGTCAGATCAGTGTGTGCAGCACCAAAGACTGCGAACGGCCCTCCAAGAGGCTCAAGATGGGCCTTTCAGAGTCCTTCATGAACGATGTGTCTGTTACTAACCTGGGCGTGGACTTTGAGGGCAGACGCGCACATCGCATTACGGGCACCACAATGGCGGTGTCGGTCACAGACTTCAGCAGCATAGGGAGCGGTGAAGCCAACGGTTTCATCAGCTCTCATTCACGACACCACCAACACACTGCACTTCAGTCTGACTGACTCCTGCCATCCAGACACTGACTCATCTGCTCACTGACTATTAGTTCTTTTTTAAATTAAGAAAAAATATCTCTATATATATATGAATATACCTTTTGGTTGGTTTTTTTTGTTTTTGGAATATGACATCAGTGATGTCTTTATTGTACAGAGTTAAGAAATCTTGATTTCTCAAGAGTTTAAATAGCCATTTATTTTTCTGGTCCTTCAGATATTTAATATCCTTTTTGTCTTCGGTGATATACAGTTAAACCTAAATGCTGGAGCTAAAGTCTCTTACTGTACTCATCCCAACGCCTGCATCTTTGTTTTATTGTCTCACGAAAAAATGGCTGCTGCCAAAACTGCGTTTTTTTGTTGTTTTAGGCTTTTCATGTATGTGCGTCTGTTTCAAAAATGGGTACTTTTTTTCCAGAGTTTACACCGCCCGAGATTGACTAAGCCTTGGGAAATGTAGCATTTTGTATATCAGGAAACTGGCTTTTGTAAGTGAAAATAGTGAGCAGGAGTATTACGTTTAAACAGAGCACTTTGTATCTCGTTATTGGTTGGTGTTCGAGTTAGGGTGTTTTTAAGTATAAGCTTTAATAACTCAATTAATTGTGGTAATCTGAACATTTAATAACTTTTTTTTGGGGGGGTCTGATCTTTTTGCAGAATTGTTACATTTTGTGGATTACCAAAATTTTGCCGGAAAGTTTTCTTTTATTTACATTTTTCTTTATTCTCAAGTTTCACAATTGACTGAGAAGAACATTAATTGAATCTTTCTCAGAAATGTCGATTTTCCAGCCCCCAAAGTTTCCACTAGTTTTTTTTTCTTTTTTTTCGGTCAAAGATTTGGCACTCAAGTAATAATATAACCTCCAATAACTTTTTATGAGACTGATTGGCTCTATGGGGCAGTTGCATGCACTCTACAGTATTAGCATAAATCTTGTATAAATATTAAACTGAGAAGTGTGCAGGACATTTATGATTCCCCTTTGAACATGCAAAGCTATTTACATGCTAGTCATTACCTACACAGGGTTTTTATTTTTATTTTATTTTTTACAAATCATCAGTAACGTCTGCTGCTCTAAACTGCAGGCGCTTTAGTACCAATTGAACCAGTGTTATTTTTTTTTCCAGCTATGCATTATGTATATTTTGTAGCTGCCAGGGGTAATGAGAACACCTGAATGTTAATTGAGCTAATTGTTAATCACTCTGGACCTCTTTTTTATGTTAAGCTCTCTATCTTAAGTTCTTTACCATTGTTGTATATTGTATGCATGAAGCAGATTGGACTCTTGTTGATCCTTTGACATATTTCAAGCTGATTAATACTAAATGCCAAAAAGCAATCAGCTTGCCGCACTGTATCAAAACCGATACTGCCTCTGAGCTCGAGTCCTTCCTGTTATTTGCGTTTTAAAACAATTTACCATAGAATTAATTTGTATACTAAAAGCCCTGACTTTG
Source organism: Squalius cephalus (assembly GCF_949319135.1). Lineage (NCBI taxonomy): Eukaryota > Metazoa > Chordata > Actinopteri > Cypriniformes > Leuciscidae > Squalius > Squalius cephalus. Next base: position 9,575,384 of record NC_137137.1, read on the forward strand.
ATTGGGGTAATGCAAAAATGCTAAAAAAAACACCCTTTTTGTTTTATGGCAATAATATGTAGATATGTATAGATTGTTGTTCTTCTGTAAGTCTTACAGTATCCATATCTTATTCTTGCCTTTGTTTCTTTACTGCAGTGAGATGTCAAAAACATGCATGCTCATGGTTGTTTGCAAAAATACCACACCATTTTTTTTTTTTTTTTGAGAGCGAGAGAGAGAGAGAGAGAGAGAGGTGTGTATAAATGGAAATCTGTGTGGCACATGATTTTTGGACACTCGCATTTAAACCCATTTGTTCATCTCTTTGCTTTCATTCGTTCACAGTGATTCTTACACCCTTGATACCTACCGGCTGCTAATAGTAATGTGAAGAGTCTATTTTCTATTGAATGCACTGCAGTTCCAATTATAATTTGAGGTGAAAGAGTTTTGTGCATCAAGTTAAAACATAGGGAAGTACTCGTTGGTAGCATGTTTGGAGCTGCGATTACAAAAGCTGATTGAAATGGATCCATAGATGCTATTGTTCCTTGACGGGATAGAAAGCACTACAAAGAGTTTATCTCTGTCAATCTTTTTTGTTCAAAATGTTTTCAGTGTCTGTACATCAAGCAGAGAACTTTATCATGCACAACAAATGTAGTACTTGGTGCTCATATAAAAAGTTTTTTTATTTTCATACTTAAAGTCTCTGTGCTCCTACTATTCTGTATTAGTACTTTTTATAAATGAAACCGTAAACTTCAGCAAGATTTGCTGAAGTACATTGACAGTAATTTCACCCTCAAATGTTTTGCCTATTGTTTCATTTTAAAGACGAACTAAAATACCAGAATGTACAGGTTGTTTTGACCTATCGAAGTAAACGTTTTACATCTTAAAAATATTGCGAAAAGTTTGGTAAAGTGGATGTGTGTGTTTTATTATGTATTTAATTTAGAAATTTAAAAGAATTATTAAATAGAGGTTTTCACATTCAACCATGGATGACAATGGTAAAACTTGTGAATAAAACCCAACAAATCCTATAAATGTATATCCATATATATATATACTGTCAATATATATATATATATATATATATATATATATATATATATATATATATATATACACACACATAAATACACAGACAATCATAACATTACAGAATTATTCAGATATCTCTATTGTTTATAAAATATGTACATATAATTGTATTGCTTTGTGGCTGGTTTTTCATTATTTTGTATTTTTGTTGTACTTTATTACTTGGTGTAAAAAGCTCCAGAAATAAAAGCTCTGGAAACAAATGTGGTAATTTGACTGAAAATATCCTACTCAGTTAAATAAAATAAAAAATAATACAGAGATGGTGGTTATGATTAGATTAAATAAGAGAAGACAACTGAAAACTTTCAAAAATGAGTACATATTTTAATCGTTCCGATTTCCAGTACTCGGTGATCTATTTTGTTCACAGATCTGTAGACAGCTGGCACTGAATGCTTTTCTGAATCCAGAATACAAAATGAAATGGAAGAGGAAGTTCATCAACTCTGTTCATGATGGTCAGAAGAGGTGCTGGACAGAGTGGCCAATACAACACAGATGGATTGAAGAATAGGAAGGCAAAGAGTTTTGCATTTTAATGTAAATACAGAGCAAATGTTAAATGATAATCTGTATGTACAATATAACTATAATTTATTTAGATGACATTATGAACTCCTCTTATACTGAGAATTTTTTTTCCACAAATAAGGAGTCTGAATAAACTGGACCAGACGAGTCACTCTGGTCCGCCTCGCTGCAAAAGAGAAAAGCTATGGTCAGTGGTTTATTCATATTCTGATCTATTTTGCTTCTAAACATTACAACATTTATAAATGTGTTTATATTTCTCCAAGCTCCAGAACAGTGCAGATATAAAGATTGTTAAAAGTGAAATGCAATGCAGTCTTTATATTCTCTCAAATGTAAATGTACTGATTGTGTCTTTTCAAATGGTGATCTGAACCAACAAATGAACACTAACCTGGATGTAGTCCATTTCATCTAATGCAAGGTTTCTTCTGCGGTATCTCTGAGGGAAATCTTTAACTACAGAGACGCTGTCAGGGGTTCCCGGCAGTCGGCTGATGGGTGCCGGTGGTCTGGGTGGAGGTGATATTGACGTTGCAGGAGGAGGTGCGGATGGGGAGATCTGTGGGAGACTGGCTGCAAGCACCTTCAGTGCCTCTTGTACTGGAAATACAGCAGGGAAAAAAAAAGTTAACAAAAAACTCGTAGCGCCAGCTTTAAAGTTTGCTACCATGATTTAAAAACTAAACCAATGCAAGTAGGCTAAACATGTACCACAATGGAAACTAGGTAAACAAAAGAGAAAAACTTTGGTGTCTTAGAATTACTGCACCTATTACGAGGAGCAGTTTTGACAGCTTCTAATGCATTACACAAATAAAAACGATATATTTCACAGAACAACGGATGCATTACATATAATGGCAAAAATAAGGCAATGAGGTTATTACTTACCATTCGGCCTAGGGACGCTGTTTCGATCTGGAAATTTAATTAAAGGTGCATGAGGTCTCACAACCTGCAAAGGAATAAATATAATGAGAACAATTTAACAAAACAGTTCTGCAGTGACTTATCTACAACCACAGACACTTATATACTTTTAATATTTAGGGATTGCATTTGATGTAAATAATGCTTAACGTGTTGCTGAGATTATATTGTGTTTTACAGATGTGAAATAAAGCGATAAACAGAGCCGAAACTGGGTCTGTCCACAAGGGCATCTGTCAAACCAGTGAGATCAATGCATTTTGGTGAAGTAAAAACACTCAAGAATAAAATTACTGAATACTTTGCGGATAAGAGATCACCGTTTCAACAATGAGCAAAATTGAGCGAGATGTCACAGCAATATGATCGGTATACAGGCTGAGGCAAGTGTTTACCTGCACGACCCGACTGGCAGCTGCCATCTTGCCACTCACTTTGCTTCCCATGTCGACATTCGATCACTGCTTCCGGTTCAAACCATAGAGTTCAAACACACACAGACAAGACACAAGACGCGTAAAGTGAATACATTAGCAACCTGAAGAGGGCACTGTCGTATTAAAACTTAAAAGGACGAACCCTTTTTTTTTTTTTTTTTTTTACAGTCTATGCAAACGCGGCAGACAAATAGCGATTGGAAGTCCGAGTCATTTTCGCGAATCGGTTCTTTTGAACAGTTCGTATCAAAGAACTGGTTAAAAAAAAATCAATTTGGTTTTACTACTTGTGATCGTTTGGCTTAAACTTGTTTTAACGATAAAAAAAACATGTTTTAATATTAAACATAGTGGTAGTAATGATGATTATGATAATGTTGATGATAATAATATTAATAATAATGCTACAGCCAACTGTTTATCAAACCAGTCGCGAACGAATTGTTCAGACCAATTTGGCGAAACGGCTTAAATGAGTCACTGAAAAGATTCGACCCAAATAAAGAGTTGACATTTGGCAACCAGAAGAGGGCATGTAAGGACTATCATAAAAGGCAATTAATGTTTAAAAATCGCATTAATTATCCAGAAGTAACAACAACCGTCATGTTCGAGTCTGTGGCAGAGAAGCTGTCAAATTAGTAAATCATAATGAATGAACTTGAAACAGTCTGTCAATTCATTGACATACATGCGAATTCATGACCTTTAATATCACACATCAATAATACATCACTGCAGAATAAAACGCAAAATGAATTCACTGTACCCTTACCTTAGCTCATCCTGCTAATATTCATTACAAGTGGTTCTGCCATTAAAATACCGTTACATTTACAAATCTATAGATACACGCTTTATATTAAGCACAATAAGCATACATTCTTACCATCAATACGCTATCTAGTTGAGTAATATAACCTTATTTTTCCATGTTGACCTCCGAGACACACTATAAACACCGTCAAGATAGTCGCCTGTGAACGGCCAATCCTTTATTTCTGCTCATGCTTGGTTTGATGCAGGTGGGCGTGGTTTTGAGGATCACCCAGTCACATGACTGTCACGTGACGCCACGACTTCCTGGCGGCAGTTTCGGATAGGACTGTAGATTCGCGGCTTGGAATCTTGTAACAAAAAAAGTAATATTAGTAAACAAAAACATACAGAGCAAGAACCGGAAGCGACAGTAAGTGATACAATTTTTTAATTATAAACGTTTTATGTCTGGGGTCTCTTCAACACATATCTGAATGGGATTATGTCCCCCCCCCCTGCACAGACACACAAAGATGAGTTCCAGCAGTCATGATGGACCCCCCTCAGATCCTGACCCTGCTGAAATAAACGGCCCGACTGATCCATCATCAGCTTCTGATGGAGTGACACCCACACGTTTGCTAAAGTGATTTTCCATTTTTATTTGTATGGTTTGTTGTTATCGTCTTACACCAATTCGTAGAGTACAAATCAACAGTGTACAACTTTATGTACTATGTATAATAAACATCATGTTATATAGATAACAGTGTTATTATGCTCATTCTGTTTCTTGTATGACTTGTTTTTTTTTTCAAGAATGAAAGAAATAATGGAAAATCAGTGTTTTGAAATGAACGTTAAAGTCAGCATGGGTAAGCTTGTTATATGTGAATGAACAACACACTTATGTAAAGATTAACCACTAATAATTGTTGGTAATGATGATAATTGTGTTTAATTCTTAGGAAAACACAAGGAGTCATGTGAAGCTGATGCAGATTTGTAAGTGTATTTGAATTCATTAATACATCTGTATGTTTATACTGTATGTTAAAATAATCTTTTTACCAATCTGTAGATCCAAGTATGAAAGTGCAATAGAGCAGGCAAGACTCTCATACTTCAACAAAACATTGGTATTAAACAGGTAAAGATGCTGTGGTATCAAGCTCATTTTTGCAGTACAATCTCTGATGGTGTCTATGTTAAAATGTTTTTTTTTGTGTGTGTTCTAGAATGCAGATTTGGAATGCCATCATTGAAAAGATTATTCAGAATGATGCAGATGCTGAGTGAGTGAATCTTAATTTAAATAAATCTAATCTATGTAGTCTGATATCCAGTTGTCCTAACAGTAGGCCGATCTTTCATCATACAGGGCACTAAAGGAACTGACCAATCAGAACACTGAGCTCTGTGAAAAGACCATGAAAATCTTAAAGGTGGGACATTGTTCTGCTATAGGTTTTAGAAAAATTAATGTTTATATGAATAATTCCATTTTTAAACGGTTTTATGGCCATGAAATACTTAATTGCTGATCTTTTTTTTTTCCTCCAGGAAACACGAGAGCTTCAGGACCAGATCACAGATGTTCAAAAGGAAAGACTTGGTACTTACTAAGGCCCAGATGGAATCATATAGACCTTTCAGACACAGTGTTTTCTGCTCTGATTTTTCAAATGAAAGCCCTTTAACTTTGGTTAATGTTATATTTTGACAAGATGTAACATTGGATGGGTCAAATTGTAAAAGAAAAAAGAAAGCGACTCTCACGTTTTCTCAGTATGCGGGTTAGTAGAAAACAACCATATCTCATTCATGTTTTCCTAGAGCTTAAAGGACGAATTAAGAAAAAAATGCTGGAGATAAATGAGTTGAAACAAGTGAAGGAAAATCAGGGAGAGGTTCAGCAGAGAGCCAAGGAAAGAGCTGAAGCGGTTCTGCAGAAATACCAGAAAGTCACCACCATTTTACAAAATGTGCTCCGGGTACGTGGCTTCTCAGTGTTTGCTTGTGTACTTGTCTTCATTTTTATTTAATCTGTCTTGCTTTGTTGTTTTTTTAGGATCACTATGCATTTTGAACCTCTTTGTAATAAAAATCTTGTTTTTCAGGGAATTATACTGGCCAGTAAAGTCAACTGGAGGGATGATCCTAAATTAAGAGACATTGCGATGGGACTAGAAAACATACCTAACTGAAGAGGACCTATTTGAACACAGTTCTCTGATTAATGTATATAGTTCACCTGTTACCATGTTCAGTGTAATGGTTTCTTGTACATTTATGTCAAGGACTATGGCAAGAATGTTTCACTGAAACATGCACAATGTATATTTAAGATTTTCATAACAGCTCATTTTATATATATATAACCTGTAGAGAATATTTTAGAAACATCCTGAATGAGATATATTAGATTAAATGAACTCCATTTACAGATGAAATGACCTGCAAACTGATGCTTAATAAAAGTAAAATGAAACCATGTTCACGAGTTTTATCTCTGTAATGTCATGCAATTGAGTAAAACATGTTATTCAATATTGGAATAACATGCACTGATAAATTGTTCACAATAGAGAATGTGGAAGATCAGTTTTGATTTTATATAGCTTCTTTTTTTAAACGTTGTAACTAGACATTAACTGGACAAAACAGCCTTTTACAAAGCATTTTATTTTCCTTCCACTTTAAGTGAAAAGATTTAATACAGACATAAAAAATACAGACATGATTTAATAAAGTTCAAGCAGTAGAAAGGATATATTGTATCATATTTTCACCACCTGTCCTGCTATACATGGGCTCACTCTCTTCCCATCCACCAGCACAGGGTTCGGCTGAACGAGTAAACGTCCATAAGTCCCGCCCACCTGTCCTTTAGTGAGACGGCCAGGATTGACACATACACAGCCAATAACATCCTGGGAAATAATGGCAAAATTTTTTCAGTCAGAATTATTATTTTTTTGTTGACATTGTATAAATAAACTTTTCTGAAATATGATTGATTTACCTTGATGAAATACCGAAGTTCAGAAGGAACGATAAGAACATCAGGTGTGAGGTTCATTTGGCTGAATTGTTGAAACTTCTCATAATCCATGTTAACTTCCTCCGCAGGAGGATATAGAGGATAGTAGCTAAAAGAACAAATAAACTAAAGATTTACTACTGCATATCACTGTAGCAGCAAAGAAGAGTACAGACAAACGTTTTACTGCTACTCGAGACCGAGGTCATTTCATTTAAAGATGAGTAATGTTCTACAAACCTTCTCTGGGTCAACATGTGTTTCATGATCCGTGAGAAACGCTCTGTGCCAGTGCCACTGCAAAAACGGTAATGACAAATCAGTGCTTCTGCGCACTCGTTCATCTGAAGGAGTATTTATTTTTAAATTCAATGAACGTCAATGAAATAATGAATCAGAAAACGGTACACTATACAAGTGAATTTACTCTTGTTTATAAAGTAGCCACAGTGTAAATGTACATGTCAGTTGTAGGCTGTTTTCATGCTTTAATTACCAGTTGGTTCAATGGTATTACCTGCTGATCTCTTCAGCTCCCATATGGAACAGAATGTCTGTAGATGTCAGGCCAAAAGTCACATTACCAATGAGGAGCGTGCAGGGGTCACTCGCCAAGGTCACTCGCTAAGGGTGGAAAATGAATATTGGACAACAAGAGAAATAAAAGAAACAGTTTAACTTATTTAGTATAAGATAAAATAATAGAATTTAACTGAATAAAATCATGTCTCTCTAATTAAAGGGACAGATCACCTAACAAAGGAAAATACTCTCATTTACTCACCCTCATGTCATACCTAAAGTATTACTTTCTTTCTTCAGAAAAACACAAACTAAGAAATTATCAATCTCTAGTCCATATAATGCAAGTGAATGGTGCCGCTCGGGTTGACGCTTGTAAAACTACACAAAGCGATCACGAGTCGTGACCCTAATCAATTCGAACCCAGTGGATGAATCAATGTCTTCTGAAGCTAAACGACAGGTGTGCGTAAGAATTTTAAATATTTTCTTAATTATGCTTCCAGTCTACTGTCATACAAGCATTCACGAGAGGGATGTTGTGACGCGTGACTAAGCGGTTAAATGCTCACGAAGTGACTTTCAGAGCGGATCTAGAGTCTGGAGATGCATTCGTGACCTCATATAGGCAAAAAACAGCGTGAGCGTCACACGTGCTTCAGTGTGTGTGTGTAGTAAATGAAACTTTTGCGGGGGTGGGCCGCCCTCCCAAAACAATGGTAGGGGAAATACTGGACATTGTAAGCCATACGACCGCAGTGGACCCATTCACTTGCAATATATGTGCTCAGATTATTGTCCAGAAATCTTTGTTAGTGTTAATCTGAAGAAAGACAGGCATATACATTCAAATAAACACAGAATTTAGCTTATCATCTCACCGCTGTATCATCTTTGCTGAGGTTGGTCAGGTTGAAGGGTGGCTGGGGATAAATGTAATGATGATTGACATCCCTCTGAGATGGCACAAACACCAACCTGCATCCCGACCTATAGCAAAAGAATGCAAGCGTTGAAAACACAATCATTCATTGGTGAGCACTTTCTATAAAGTTGTGAAAAAAAAAATATAGACACACACCCTTTGGTTCCTTCTACTATGCTGTCCACACATCTCTTGAAGATGGACTGAAATGTTTCTGTTACCTGGTTTTTCTGTTAAAAAAGGTAGAAAGTGTTTAAATTTGTGGCCATGACAAAAAATTGTTAATACAGGAATTTCAAATGCATACAATATGTTGTTTACCTCAATCTGCTCATGTTTGGAATCAACAAATGGCCCAAACTATGAGATAAATAAACAGTTATTACTAGCCAAAATGTCACAGTTTTTCTTTTAAATGTCTTTTTTGACATTTAAACATATTTTGTTTAAATGTCCATAAAAGCAGTCATACTGCAAAGATAAATTAGGTTTTATCACAACAAGCTGTACCCACCAGAATGCACACATCAGGACGATCTTTATTGATGATAGTAATGAGGTCAATCAGAGGGTCATAGGTCAGACTTTCAGAGGGGGTGTACGGTCCACAAGCCATCATAACCATCACAGGCTCAGACACTGAAAAAGTGTGTTATGAAGGGTTCAATGTGAGCCATGATCTCTTCAGAGATGTTCTTGACACATTTTCACCAAACTTACCTTCATCCATTTCCTGTTTCACTTCAGAAGGGCAGTAAAAAGGCAGGGGAATACCCTAGTGGACAAACAACTCACTGAATAAATATAATTCATAATTCATGAAACAAATTGTAAACTTAACCTAAACAAGTCTGAACTAAAAAGGGTATTAGTGAGATACCTCGTATAGTTTGGTAGCTACAAACTTCTCCCCAGAGGTGTTCATCCCATCCATGACAACAACCTACAAAACAAACGTAGAATGAATGCCAAAAAAATTAAATAAAGATTAGTAATAGTATATTACTTAGCAATAGGTTAAAAACAAACATAAAAAAAGAGGAAAAAAGCAGTATGTGCATCCAATAGGTGTATATCTCACCTGTCCTGGGAAGAGTGAGAACTCTTTGAGCTCAGACAGATCCACGGGCACCTGTCTGCCTCCCTGTTCCTGTCCGGCCTCCAGCAGCACAGACTGGGCATTGAGCTTCCCATTACTGTCACAACACACCTGCCCCAGTACTGTGATGCTATCCTGAGAGTGAGATCATGAATACACAGACTCCAAAATTAACTTTTGCACACCAGCCATAAATAAGTTCTTTTTTTATCACTTTGATAAAACTGAATTATTGAGCCATTATGATGATATCTGTGCTTGTACCTGAACTGGCAATGAAACTGGAGAGAATTCCTCTATGTTAAAATGACTCCGCAATTCCTCCCCAAGCTCTTCAATCTTTTCAGTCAGAACTACAGACAAGAACATAAATAAATGTATAAGAATATATAAAGAGACAGTCTGTACGTATAATGTAATATACATACAATTACAACATACATACAATTTGTAAACATATAAAATGAATTTAATTTCTTAATTGTCATTGTATGCGTACAACTGTCATTGCACCCACAAAATTTCACTTGCAGCTTCCTCACTAGATGCAATAATACGATAAGTAAAAATAATGTTAAAAATTATACTAACACTAAGCAATACAATTATAGATAACCAAATGGATAAAATAACATTTATTGTATATAAATAAAATTTATATGTATATAATCAATCCAATGTAAGAAAAGATAATAGCAGTATTAGTTAACATCAGTATTCACAACCATATATACAATATATACACACACACACATATATATACATATATGACCATTTGTATGTCATGCAACAAAAAAAACCAAAAAAAAAAAAAAACCCGAATTGACTTCCTGACATGTACGTTGAAGTGTTTCAGCAATTGTCATGTAAAACAATCATATAATCATGACAATGCATATCTTGGAAAGAGCAAATTTTTGTATGAAGGTTTGAGTCAGTGCTGACTCACCGTCCCGCACGTCTCTCAGTCTCTGGAACATGTATTTGTAGCTGCTGATGAGTGAACTGTCTCCTCCTCCCAGCATTTCCACCCTCACACTTGTCTGTCCTTTACCCGTCCAGCGAGGACCCTGCACCGTCCCAAACGACGAAACCACTTCTCCTCGTCCCCCACGCATGCCATATTTTTGAGAAGGCGTTGCACTACACAAACAAATATTTTTTTTATATTATATTAAATGTATTGTATCAACTTGAAGTGAAAATACACGTCATGGTAATTATTCTATGTTGTCTTTAGGGTTTCAAACTGGGAGATCAAACTTTTGGTTGCCTTGGTGATTTTGTTAATGGTTTGTTTGCCTTTTAAAGACCTCATATATTTAAAGCTATCTAAATAAAAGTTTGGTTAATTGGTTACCTTGGTGAGAAGCTGGCAGGTGACAGCATTAGACTGGGACTGGCGAGTCGGGCCACACCTCTCTTGGACTGAGGATGTTCTGGGGTGGTCAACGCTCTCTTCTGAGAGCCCTGTGGTAACACAGAGATGAAGACAGTAATACATTTACATTTGCACTTTCTTACCAATCCAGTTAAAAAGAAAGCACATTTCAATATATTGCAAATTACAGCAGTTCAAATAAAAGTTGGGTTAAGACCAAATTTGATTTAATTTTAAGAGCTGAGCTATACAATACTTTCTCATTGGGAACCAATAATGCATTTCTATCTGTTCCAGCAAGTCTCCCCCATTAATCTGTCTCCCATTTTTCTCACCTTGGCAGGTGTTGAATAGGAATCCAACAAGTTCTCCTCTTCCTCTTCTGCTCGGATTCTGTGAGACTCTGTTAAGAAGACCACTGTGAAAATTTAGGGACCAATTGAAATGATGTCAAATTAAAACTAGTGATGGTTTGAGCTAAAAGGATACAGTTCCTGGATAGAGTTGATGTCTCTAGTCTTGTTAAGCTGGCTTCCCTTTGAAGAGCCTTTTGACTTTTTCTTCTTGTTCAGTATCTGAAAGAGTACATAAGCAGTATGCAAATCAAGCAGGGAAACATTGGGAATCTTATTTATTAAGGAATCTCAAGAGATCCCAGAATATCTGTGTTGCGGTTGACATGCAGCAGTATGCGTTTATAATGGCCTTGTACTAACTTCGTGTTCAAACTGGTCCAGGTTTTCAAGAGTGAGCAGCAGCTGGTTTTTAGAGGCGCTGAAAGCAAACCACTCGAATACAATCTCATCCCCCTTCAGCCTGTGACACAAACACTGCTCCAACACTACAAGAAAGAATAATTACAGCATATGACCACTGAAAGGTGTGTATGTATATATAGTACCGGTCAAAAGTTTGGGGTCAGTAAGATTTTTTTATTTTTTTAAAAGAAGTATCTTCTGCTCACCAAGGCTGCATTTATTTGATAAAAAAACAATTAAAAAAAAGTAATATTGTGAAAAATTATGACAATTTAAAATGACTGTTGTTCATGTATTTTAATATATTTTAAACTGTAATTTATTCCTGTGATCATTACTCCAGTCTTCAGTGTCACATGATCCTTCAGAAATCATTCTAATATGATGATTTGATGCTCAAGAAACATTTATGATTATTATCAATGTTGAAAACAGTTGTGTACAATTTTTTTTCTAAATTCTTTGATGAATAGAAAGTTCAAAAGAACAGCATTTATTTAAAATAGAATATTTTCTAACATTATACATGTCTTTACTGTAACTTTTGATCAGTTTAACTCATCCTTGATGAATAAAAGTATTGATTTATTTTATTTCTTTCCTCTAAAAATAAAATAAAATTTCTTACTGACCCCAAACTTTTGAACGGTAGTGTTTAATGTTACAAAAGCTTTAGATTTCAGATAAATGCTGTTCTTTTGAACTTTCTATTCATTGTAGCATCATGAAATAAAAATGTAAATAACTGTTTTCAACATTGATAATAATCATAAATGTTTCTTGAGCATCAAATCATCATATTAGAATGATTTCTGAAGGATCATGTGACACTGAAGACTGAAGTAATGATGCTGAAAATTCAGCTTTGACATCACAGGAATAAATTACACTTTACTGTATATTCACATAGAAAACAGCTGTTTTAAATTGGAATAATATTTCACAATATTACTGTTTTTGTTTGTATTTTTAATCAAATAAATGCAGCCTTGGTGAGCATAAGAGACTTCTTTCAAAAACATTAAAAATAGTACAACTTTTGACCGGTAAAGTGTATATATATATATATATATATATATATATATATATATATATATATATATATATATATATATATATTCACACACACACACACACTTATATTTTCACAATAAGGTATATACTAATATTTAGAGCATTATGTCATGCTATTAACAATGTTTTATATACAAAAACCAATAAATAAGAAACTTGACGTTTACTTTTGTCCACAGTGTCATCATTGAAGGCTATGTTGAAAGTGTCCAGTTCAGACTTGATGTCCTCTGCAGTGACTGATGCCATTGTTGTTGTTGTTTCCGCTGATGTTCAAATATAAAAGAAATCTGTAAACTAAAAACAAAAACGCCCTCAAGAAGATGTAGACCTTCCGATTAACACATTTCATTAATCGCAATTGTAACGGAACGACATTTTAGAGTCTCACTGAACTGGCGCTAAATACAATAACTGAACATATTTTGCTTTCTAAATACAATTTTATTCAGCTGAAGATAGAGCTCGAATTAAGAAATGTACCTTCAACACGGATAATACAATAATATGAAAGTTTACCTTCTATATTAACGTCAAAAATCAGCTGTCATATTCCTCTCACCAGTCTTTGCATCACGTTTGGATTGCCGCGAAAAAGTACCAGCAAAAACAGCACTGAAAGGTCACTTCCGGTTTCCTCACGCGCCCTCCACGACGCCAGAGGGAGCTCGAGACTGTTACATGAATTTCCATCCGATCAGCTGAAAGGAACCAAAGCCTGTTGGTGCTACACGTGTTTACAATATCCTGAACGTATACTCATATTTGTACAGTAAATTTCACTTTTTGGAATCTCAGACATTACTTATCAAAATGCCGAAAGTTAAACCCGAGAAAAAATCTCGAAAACACCAGGAGGTGAAGAGTCAAGGTAGGTTTCGTTGAGATGTTTTGTTTAATCATATGCTGTCTGACGATTTAATAAAGTCTGTCCTTTTAGATCTGTAGTGAAAGTTAAACATGTTATAAATCTAATTTGGATTAAGGGAGAGCCTTTAGAAACATGTCAACAACACGTCCAGGTCACATAATTGAAGTGAAGCTTATTTTCTCACCATAGAACATTGTGACATTATTTTCATGACAGTTAAGCACATTTTCATTCACAGTCTCATCACTATAACGCATAAAATACGTTTTACTTTTGATGTTATGAATATATATATATATATATATATATATATATATATATATTTATTTATTTATAAATATATCTCACACACATACAATTTATGTGCTTTATTTTAAAGACAAGAATGTCACAAATTTATTTAATTTTTCAAAGATTAAAAAAATAAATAAAAAATGTTTGGGATTATGTTTTGACACACATCTATACAATTTGTTAGAGTCCACCCATAAATAATACACACAAATAATATCTGTTTCTTCATGTGTTTCAGGAATAATGTTCAATACTGGTATTGGTCAGCATATTTTGAAAAACCCTTTGGTTGTCAATGCCATCATAGAGAAGGTCAGTAATGTGAAATGTGACTTTTTCTGGCAAATTTCTGTCATTTTCTTTTCAAAGAAAGTGACAGCTGAATGAGCTTTCTGAACGCTTGACCACATTGTCACGGCACAATATAATCGTTGTATTTATTTAATACAAAAATATCTTTCCAGGCAGCACTACGACCAACAGATGTGGTTTTGGAAGTTGGTCCTGGAACTGGTAACATGACTGTCAAACTCCTGGAGAAAGCCAAGAAAGTAAATAAGTTACACTGAATGTTTATTGCTAGAGTTTAAGTAGTGATGATTTTTTTTTTAATTCTTTTTATTTTCCCCCCAAACTATTCAAAGGTGGTTGCATGTGAGTTGGATACCAGGCTTGTTGCTGAGCTTCAGAAAAGAGTCCAGTGCACGTAAATACACATTCATTGCTATCATTGTCAAAACTCCAGCAACAACTTCAACATCTGTTTGATTGTAAAATCTGTTTTCTCGAACAGTCCAATGCAGAACAAGCTTCAGATCCTCATAGGGGACGTCCTAAAGACGCAGCTCCCCTTTTTTGACGTGTGCGTGGCTAACTTGCCTTATCAGGTATTTTGGTTGCTCTTTGGTTGCTGTCATGTTAGCTCATTAAATACTATTAGCAGATACAAAATTTGATGTTAATAATGTATTTCTAAATGTTGAAATTAACATTAACTGAGATTAATAAATGCTTTAGAAGTATTTTTCATTTTTATTTCATGTTAATGTAGTTAAAGGTACAGTATGTAACTTTTGGCCCTCTAGCAGTTTAAAAAAAGATTAATTCTAGCACAACAACAACCCGAGCCTGAGCAACTATTCTCTATTGACGTATATGACGAGACACACACAGGCCAGTGACGTGTGTGCAATTTCTCTTTTAAACCATCCTGACAAGTCTAAAATATAAACACTTATAAAAGGCTTAACAGTGAATCAGGGTAAGACAAAAACACGTTTTGGAAGAAGGATTGATGTTGTATTGACTTATTTAAATTTAGTTAATTTTGAACAAAAAAGTTACATAGTGTATCATTAATGTTAACAAATTAAACCTTACTGTAAAGTGTTACCCAATCACAGCTAATCACACTTAGAATTTTTTTTTTTTCCTTCTAGATATCATCACCTTTTGTGTTCAAGCTGTTACTTCACAGGCCATTTTTTAGGTAAGAAATTGGACAAACTGTTTTTTTGGCTGATTCATTAAATGTAAGTGCAGTATAGAGAAAACAAACGATGGGACTTTAATTCCTACTGCTGTCATATTGAGTGTTATGATTTAGCAAGTTTACGTCTTCTCCCCTTGTACTCTTTATGAATTTACAAACCAGTTAAAACACACTGCATTACAATGGAACATAAATGGTGAAAACATGATCAGAGCCAGATGAGGATGAGTTTATTGGCATGCCAGTAATAGTGATGAGTTGTGTATCTATTCTGTCTGTAGGTGTGCCGTGCTGATGTTTCAGAGGGAATTTGCCATGCGTTTGGTGGCTAAACCAGGAGACAAGCTATACTGCAGACTGTCCATCAACACACAGCTCCTATCCCGCGTGGACCATCTCATGAAGGTTTGGAGAGTCCCAACATTCATTAATTGACTGCTATTGGTGTCTGTATTAAGTTTATTTACTGTTCTTATGCATGTGAAAATATGTTAAAACGAGTTATGACTGCTGCTTGAGAATGGATAAAGCCTCAAGTTTGTGTGGAATGCATAGTTTGTAACTGTTATATGTAATTTTTTGCTTATAAAGGTGGGAAAGAACAATTTCAGACCACCTCCAAAAGTAGAGTCCAGCGTGGTGAGGATAGAGCCCAAAAATCCTCCGCCACCTGTCAACTTCCAGGTAAGTGTAGAATTAAAATGTATACTGTCTGTGCAGTTATTGGAAATTATATAACAGTTTTTTTTCCACATTTAAAGGAATGGGATGGTCTCGTCAGAATTGCATTTGTCCGAAAGAACAAAACGCTCAGTGCTGCCTTCAAGTAAGACGTCACTAAATTGTGTTTTTGTTGAGTGTTAAATAGTAATGAATTCAAGAAGCTGGCCAGTCTTGATAATGGATTGATGTTTTTGTGTTTTCAACGCAGGTCTTCTGCAGTTGAGCAATTATTAGAGAAGAATTACAGAATCCACTGTTCTGTGCACAACATAGTGAGTCTGCTTCACTTTGACTACGTTCACATTCAGTCGAAATCCGATTATTTGTGTATCCGATTGGAATCTTATCTAAATGATTGACTGTCCACACTTTGTATCCTAACTGTTCGGATCTGATTTGTATATCCTGTGACGCTGTTTCATTTCCCGGAAAATCTGTGTTGGTTTCTATGGCAATGATGTTGTGTTAGTAGGCATACGCCAGAAATAACATGGATGGGTAAGCAATGTTGTCTTACAATATGACCATGTGTTTCTGCAACAACGTCTGATGTGTTAATACGTTTTATGTGGCGTGAGAAAGTGACAAAAGCAACAAAAAAAAAGCTTTGCAAAATCGAGAACGGTTGACAGAAACGGATTCCCAGAAATGGGATTTGAATAGGAAATCAAACCACATATAAATGTAGCTAGTTAGAAGTGGATATGCACAAAAATCGGATTTGGACTGACAGTCTGAACAAAGCTTTAGACACTTTATTCTTGACCTGATACACAATTATATTAAAATACATTTCCAAATTGTACTACAGGAAGTACAACAGGATTTCAACATAACTCAGAAAATTGATAGCATCCTTCAAGAGTCGAAGTTTAATGAAAAGAGGGCACGTTCCATGGATATTGATGATTTCATGGTGTAAGTATGACATGCTTCACTCCATGAAAAATGCTTTTAAAATGCTTTTTTTTTTTTGGAGGGCGTTTCATTAAGCATCTTTTCTGCATCCATATTTTATGATAGGCTTCTTCATGCCTTCAACTCTGCCGGGATACACTTCTCCTAAGACTTAAGGAACAGTGAACAGCTACTAGGTTGACAGGAAGTGATGCCACAGTCTTCTCGTATTCTGGTTAATGCTTTCATCCATGTGAAGAAATGAATGGCATTTCTTTTCAATGGACATGGAGTGGGACACTTAATCTCTCAGGATGGCAATGTTTAGTGCCTTTTGCTGAATGATGAAATATTTCCGGACTTCTTTCTGAGGTAAAACTTTAGTTTTATTCCTCTCAGCTTTGAAGAGGACATATGGAATAGCTTCTTACAGATTTCATTTATATGCACTCATCAGTTGTGAGTACACCAGTTTACTTTTGATATAACTGATGCTGTTGTAAAGAATATTAGTCTTCATCCCCATCAATCTCAGCAGTATACACACAAAACGCTATCCTGCCCACTACTGCTCAATACTGAACTGTCAAATTGAGGAATAAACTGCTAACTAATACTTCACAATAAAGTTCAGTTGGTTAACATTAGATTATGTATTAAGTGTCATGAACTCATTATTATCAACTAACATGCTTTTTACAGCATTTTTAGGTTAATGTTAATTTATAATTATACTAATTCAAGTTTGTTTATGATAAATTAACTTGTATAAACATTTAAATTAATAAATGGTGTAAAAGTATTATTCATTGTTAGTTCATGTTAGCTATTGCATTAACTGTTAACATGTTGAAACTTATTGCCAAGGTGTTACCGATAAATCTTTATTAACATTCTACCTACAGTTAATGTTACTGTACTATGTAAACTTTGATGTGTAAATATAATAGGTAATTATGTAATAGGTGATTGACCTATTCTCAGATTCATTTAAGGCATGTTTCTTAGGAAGGTTTAGCTGCACAAGTTCAATAAAACCATGAATAATCGTGTTTTGTGTAAAGTTGCTTTCAAATTTAAAAGAAACTTGAGAAGAATGTTTTGCTCACCCTATGTGAGACTTTTCAGTAGTGTGTTTCTATTATGAATCACTTTGAACTGTTGTTTCAGATCCTCCCGATTTGGTGTGGGAAGAAAGTTAAAGATCTGAACAGAAAAATTAGCTTTGAAGCAACAACTAAAAAAAAAATTTCTTGCTGCTCTATGATGATAAGCAACACTTGAGTTGACAGTAAAATCTTGAATACACTACTGGTGCAGTGATTTGTTCTCACAGAGGAAAAAGTTCAAAGCTTTTGATTACGTTATGTTAGGTTGACCAATATCTTTTACGGAGTCTATAAGCATACCCTGTGTTATGTTGTGTATGAATACAAAGGAATGACTTTAATGAGGCCCTTTTGTGCACCATACTAATGTGGACCCTCCCTCAGATACTGAGCGTACCCTGCTGAAGAAAAAACAACAAAAAAACGAACAGCATAAACCATAAAAAGCTAGATTGGTCTAATTTGAATCCCAAAAGTAAGACAGAGTCTTAACATAGTGGCTATGTTTATGAAACTGGGCCCTGGTCTTATCTGGTCTGTTGGACAGTTTTGAAAGGATTTTGGGCACGTTTTAGTTGGTCCGACTTGTTTAAACCCATCTTTTTTTTCTTCAGTCAAGCACACTCTCCAGACTGCTAATGCTAAATAGATTTACTGCTAAATGCTATTGGTGGTCATTCACATGCCAAGTTTAAATGAGTGGAATTTGTTTTGTGTGGTTGTTGTTGGATTAAATGAGTGGATTATTCCTGTGGCTGTTTAGACCCTTTCCAGTTGTTTTTTTGTCAATACGTTATTTGACCACTAGATGGCTCTCGAGTACCGTCACAGACATTTTATGTACAGCATAATTTACATGACAGCTAATCCCAGTTTCTTTCTTTCTTTCTTTCTTTCTTTCTTTCTTTCTTTCTTTCTTTCTTTCTTTCTTTCTTTCTTTCTTTCTTTCTTTCTTTCTCTCTCTCTCTCTCTCTCTCTCTCTCTCTCTCTCTCTCTCTCTCTCTCTCTCTCTGTACATGATTAAAGAAAGCAAAATGTGGACAAGACAGTGATGTCTTTAGAAAAGAAATAAAGATAAAAGGGAAGTAGATTTGTCACAACATAGTGTTATTAGAAGATGTTGACTTGATGTTGAACTTAACGAAATTAAATTCTGCATGTTTTCCGCTCACAAAAGTGGCTCTTTTCACTGCTACCAACACCAAAATGCCACTGCATGTCTGGGCTGAAGTTTCTTACCATAGAAGTATTGACAGATCCTATTGATTGATATCTGGCAGGGACTTGTATTATAGGGAGAAGTGTCTTGCTCTACAGGGAACAGGAAGAAATTGATTTAAGATTTGGAGCGTCACACGCGTACAGCCTCACATGAGTGACAATGGCCTCTACTGTCAATCATTGTAAGGGTATGTGGAGGAATAGATGGATAAGACAGAATTGTACTTTATTAATCTGCATTAGATTTTGTGTTGGTAGGATTAAAAAAGTAGTTTATGAAGGCTCTTATGCTCACCTAGGCTGCATTTATTTAATCAAAATACAGTAAAAACAGTAACATGGTGAAATAATATTACTATAATAAATAACTGTTTTCTATTTAAATATATTTTAAAAATGTAATTTATTCCTGTCATGGCAGAGCTGAATTTTCAGCATCATTACTCCAGTCTTCAGTGTCACATGATACTTCAGAAATCATTCTAATATGCTGATTTGATGCTCAAGAAACTTTTATTATCAATTATCATATTATCAGATGTGCTGCTTAATATTTTTGTGGAAACCCCATGATACCTTTTTATTCGAGATCATTTGATGAATAGGAAGCATTTATTTGTATTAGAAATCTTTTGTAACACAAGAAATGTCTAAAAGTATTAATTTCACCTCTTACTTAAATTTTTTGCATCAGTGGTGCATAGACGGAGATGCAGATGAATATTCAGTTTTATGAAACTCTAGAAACTTCCCACATTGACTCAACACTTTTCACAAAGCACACATTTTGAAGTGATGCATAAAACATGAAATTATGAAGCGCAAACAGTCATGTTTGACATTTCCAGAGCTAAATGTCACATGAACAGGTGTATCTCCTATTGCAGGACGTCCTGCTGTGCAACTGTGCTTTTTTTTTTTTTTGCATCACACCTGCTCATTTGTACAGATCCCTGTCTAACTGTTTCACAGCGTATCGCTTTATCTTGTCTGCAGGTGTGACTGAAAATTGTCTGAGAAATGTATGTGGCCTTACGGCAAAATGCTTTCAGCGGTATTACAAACTTTCCGGCTGAGTCACACACCCTCCATTATCCTATAGCGCAGACTCTCTGTTTTCTGCTTGGCTGCTAAAGTCCTGATGAAGATAATTAATTGGGCTTTAGGTGTGAATCCCTCTCATGTAGCCCAGATACTGTCCTAGTTTTCCTGTATATGCAGGTTCTTGCCAGTCGCTGAGCCTTGGGCCCGCTGATAGGATCGCGATTAGAAATTCAAATGTCTTCCTTCTTTGAAGTAAAGCGAGAGAGCTTTTGAGTCTGACACCCGGAGGACACGCCAGTCGTATCTACACATTGATCCTGCGAAACGTGTTTGACTTTGAGATTGAATTATTTATTTATCTATCTATCTACTGTATCTGTTTCTTTTATCCTGTTAAATTGTTCACTTGAGGCAGACACTTAGATTCTCTTGATCACGGTCTCTAAAAGAGAATAAAGCAGAACTCCGAGCGACTGGAGGCCATGGGAAATATCTGACCTGCGGGTCAAGCATCAGTTGTTGAAGGGTTTCATTTGATGACTCAACTTCACTATTGCTTACTATTATAGTTGTAGAAGTTTTTCTTGCCTTCGCTGACTTTCATGTTTTGTTGGCCTGATGATAGTGGCTATTTTTGATTGGCCGGTGTGGTTGTGTCCCATAAATACTCACTGTAGCATTTAGCGCCTGTCAGGGTCAGTGGTGCGGGGCCGGTCTTTACGACCCCCGGACACTGATGCCATAATAAGCTTGTCTTACAGGGGTCTCCATCATAGGGTTCACTAAGAAACGTCCATCACAGTATTGAATTTGTTTCCTGGCTGGCAGTGATGATTTTATTCTATCATATTGGGATCCGTCTTAGATGTGTCTAAATGTGTTTTTGTAAATTTGTGCCACTATTGATAGTAAGGCGGCTTTTAGGTAGCCATAGTCCCTAAGTACTGCTTGAGAGTGAAAGTTCTCTTTTTCATAGTTGGCCTTTTAATTATTTTTAGGAGGGAAGAGAGAAAAGGAAATGATGTGGAGAAGAGCATAGAAGGATGAAGACATGCATCAGATTAAAACTCGCTTTGCTCACATTCGTTGAAATGAGCGCAAAAGTACGTTTCTTCATATTTTTCTCTTTTAAAATTGTGTTAACATATTAAAGCTGTATAATTGTCTGTTTTTTGTTGTTGCTTTTTTCCTTTGATCGCCTTCATGTCATTCCAAACTTGTATGACTTTTTCGTTTTTTTCTGCTGAACACTAAAGAAGATATTTTGAAGAATGTTGGGGGTCCAAAAAACATCGGAGCAAATTGACTTTCATTGTATGGACAAAAAAAGGTTAGGACCGAAATGAGTACATGACAGAATTTGAATTTTTGAGTGAACTAAATATCTATTCATATTTGGGTGACTTCCAAGTTGGCAGGTTATTTGCAAATAATTTTATTGTTTTGAGCATAAGTCATGAATAACGCTGCACGTTTCAAGGCACTTCAGTGGGCCTTTAAAATAGCTTGAATGTAACTCTACACCCTTGCTTCATTTAGTATACGCGGATCCATAATATGTAAATTAGACCCCGCCTCAACTCACTCACACCAGCCTGGACTACCTGATCTACTCGGTCAGCTGTAGTAAACGCTACACAATGGCAAGTGGAAATATCGGTTTAATTCAGTTATATATGTTTGAACCAGAGACTGATTCAGAAGAAGAGGAAGAGTGAATTATACAGGGTCATCTACAAGTCAATGTATCAGAATGGTGATGCATTTTATGTATAGCTCTCTACAACGTTGTACACGTAACGATAATTCATATGATTAGCCTTTGGTTTGACTACGTTATCGAACAGCTAAAAATGTATTGCTAATTTTACACCATGTTCCCGTTCGCCATCTCAAAGTCAGTAGCTGCCTTTTAAAAATCAGCATCGTTAGAAACTCTTTGAAACCTCATTGAAAGTCAGTGGAGAATGGCATATAGTTCATCATAACTTTCCTGTCCTTTCTTTAAAGGTCCCATTCCATGGATTATTTTATTATTTTATAATGTTTCCTGGGGTGCCCTTATAATGTTAGTATGTTTTTTAGATCAAATTTTTTTATAATTTAGAAATAAAAGGCATTTTTCCTAGCCTGATTTCATCACCTGATTTGAACGCTCTGTTTGAAGGGGCGTGTCTGCTGTGAGACTTCAGTGTAAACGCCCTCTGCTGTGATTGGCTGACATGCTTGCATATGAAATATCTGGCATTACATGTGGAACTATCTGGAAAACTTTTACTATTACAGCTATTATACGTTTTTACTATTACAGCTATCGGGATTAACGAATCGTGAGAAGTTTAAGTATTTAGATCTAATCCCATCACAAAAGGTTGCAGTGATGAGCATTGAGCAGATAACAGTCTGTTGATCGCGTGAAAAAAGATCTTATCATTGCAACGCAGTTTCTGCACTCACTAATGATTTCACCAATGCAAACATGAGGTATATAAATACAGTAAGAGATTCGTTGTGCAGTGTAACAGCGTCATTGATTTCATAACGAGTTTTGGCAAGTGTCCAGATAAACTCGCGCTGTGTGATTGACAGCTTGGGCGATTGGAAAGGGATTGTTCTTTGATCGCTTTCTGTATATTAATCACAGTTTAAGTAAGATTATTTTCATCCTACTAAGAGAAACGATGTGAAGTTGATCGCTACTTCCATATTAAATCACTACTTACCGCTTGCTGGAATATAGTTGAAATTGCCCCCTTCGTCAGTATGAAACGCTGAGAGAAGCCTGCTTGATATTATCCCAGGTTAGAAAAACAGTCCGTGGTGAAATGGACAGAGCAAACTAACAACTTCGAATTAAACTTTTGTGGTATCCGATTATAGATAAACATCAACCACGTCTGTTGACATTTCGCCATCAATACGCCTGTATTCCTGTGGGCGGAGGTTAGTCAAAACACGGTTTTAATGACGTCATTAAAGAAGGAAGTAGAGGGATGTAGTCCAATCCAGACGTTTTTTGTAGGCGACTTCTGTTAAATAAAATATCTCGCTTGGCATTGAACTTTGAGCTTTATAATTTTACAGATATTATTTATACTCTAACAACAACATTACACACTAACTAAAGTTTGAAACATGGGATCACGAAGAACGGGACCTTTAAGGTGGTGTTGTGCTCACTGTGGAAAAGACCTTCCCTCACATTGATGGAATTGGTTACTTGATTGTGATGTAGGAATTAGGGGCGGTTTCAAACTGCGTATTTGGTACTGTATTTTGGTACACTGCAGTTTTAAGGAGAAAATACTCAGCAATGAATGAATTTTCACTTGGTTTGTTTTAAAGCATATTAAAAGCACCACATAGACATGAACAACATTAAAGGTACACTATGTAACTATGCAAACACGGTTTGGAAGATGGATTGCTCATTATATAAATTTTGTAGATTTTGAACAAAAAAGTTATATAGTGTAGGCCTAATAAAAACTTGGTAGGCCTAATAAAAACTTAACCACAGGGGGGTCTTTAATATCTAGTGCACTTTTGCTTATCAAGTACATTTATTTGGTTTTATGTATTTTTACTGGAAAACATCAAAAATACTTATAATATATTAAAATACTATTAGCAAATTTTCCCCCCTGTGCATAACATAAATTATTCTAGATAAATCATTGTACACTACAAAACTGTACTTGTTTTTTTTGTTTTGTTTTTTTCTTGTCCACTTTTTGGTTAAAATTAGATTTTTTTTTCTTAAAGAATTTATCTTTAATATGATTAAATGTTGTCTTAATGGTTAATTGTAATCTAGTTAAAAATAGTCTGCCAGCACAGCAAGACAAAAATACACCAATAATAAATATACTCTATGAGAACAAGTTTGCAATATCTTATGCAGCGCATCTTCTTAAGTAAATGTATCCTGTTTTAAGGATTTTTACTCAAGTCACTCAAGACTAATTAAAAACTCATCAAGAAGTCTTTTTTTGCAATGTATTGAACTACTGTGAGAATTTCTTCTCTTTCTAAATATTTCACTTTTTTTAATATTAAATGCTGTTGACATTACTCCCTTGTTAATTTAATGTGATCCCACACTAGACCTTTGAATTAATGATACCCCTGTGACAAGTTCATTTCTTAAGAGCTTTTTCACACTGAGGATTAAGCCTGCAACTGTCTGTCTTCTCTTCATATATTTCCTCTCTCCCGCTCTCTCAGTCTAACGCATGCACTGTACGTTGAGGTATTCCCTGCGTGCTCAGTGGGACGTGGCACAGGAGCGCGGCTGGGGGGCTGACCTGGGCCCCCCGTCGGATATTGATGTCTGCAGATGTTCACGTACAAAAAGGCCAGCCTCATTCCCTCCTGCTTCTGATAAATCATATAAGGGAGGGATTCACGCTGCATTATTGATGGTCCGCAGGGAGGGATGAGAGAGAGAGAGAAAAAATGCTGTTCAGCCTTTTCAGCTGCCCAAGGTTAGCCAGACACCAGTTAAGAGATCCTGACAGGTGTGTGTGTGTGAGAGCGAGAGTGAGAGAGAGAAAGATTTTCCCCATGGGAGACGATGATCTGGAGTTTTTGAGAGCCAGCCTTGCTGTGACAGGCCTCTCCACAGCAACCTGTCAGGGCAGCCCCTTTCAAGCAGGTTTGAGGGATGTCATGAGGCTATGGCATGGCGGTCTCTCAGAGGGGGAGGGGGGGAGAGAGAGAGAGAGAGAGAGACAGATTGAATGGAGAGCCGTATTTCCTGCGCTCGCCTCACTGACTATAACAGGCACGCTTTTTATGAGACCGTGAAGCTCAATCAGTTAGAGCACACACTCCATGGAAATAGTGTTTTCATTCTCAACCCCGCAACTTCCATTTTCATGATTTAAACATCAGTACCCTTTAGGCACAAGAAGAAACTCAGGCTTTGTTCGGAATAGCATACTATCAAACTTCTCTTACTACTTCTGCAGTGCATAGTATGCATATTGTGCAAATATTTCTCATGCTTAGAATACCCAGATGCATTTGCAATGTGTAATGTATAACACTGCACGGTATATTGTTTCCCACAATCCAGTGTGCTCAACTTGACCTCACCTTTCCAGAACCAGAACTCATTACAAATGCAATCTCTGCATCAAGTTTGATTGTTTGATCAGTGTGAATTCAAAATAGAAAATAGTTTATTTTTATTTTATTTTATTTTGAAGATGATAACTGGATGGCAATAATGTAACATGACGAGGCCATGTGACATTTGAAATGTGGAATAATGCTTATTGTTTAGTTGTTCAGCCTAAAATTACTGCTAGGATTCCATTCTTGTCAGTCTTGCTGGCCAGCATTTCAAAATAATAGTTATGGATATCGACCCTTTTCACAGACTGATGATGAAGTTTTTTTTATATTTTAATGTTAATTTCTATCACAGTACTTTGTGTTACATTACCTTTGCATTACATTTCAGAAAAATAGCGTCAGAGTTTCTTGTAGAACGTCTGAGGGAGTGACGCCAAATTTGTCAATTTACCACCGTAATCAAACTCGCAATATTTTTTCCCCCCTCTTTTGGGAAGTCATAATAGAAATGCTATCATGTTTTTGTTTTGTTTTTTTGCTTTCGGAGCAAATGTGAATGCAAAAAATATATTTGTTATAGTTTCCATTTACCACTATGTTTACTCAAAATGATGATTTTTTTGTGTGCATTTTGTGAGTATGTAGTTTCTGTCAAAATACCATATGCTACAGTTATTGCTTAAACTATGAGCTGCCACTGTAATAAAAAATAATAAAAAGGAAAGAAACATTCTGAAAGCTTCTTTAGAAGTTTAAAGGAGATTCCATTTTAATGTATTAAGATTTTAGCAGCTATCAACTTTTCTTCAACATAGCACTTTTTTCCATTCACTATTCATTTTACTTACACAATTTCCACTTCCAGTCAATCAGGATGCAGCTTTTAAAATTGGCAATAAAATTGAACCTGCCATGTAAACTCAATTCCTCTCTCTCTTCTCTTCTTCACACTGTGGTTCTGAATGAATTAGCTCCCTCTTTGATGGCGAGAAGCTTTGAAAGCTTGTCCTCTAGACGCCCAGCTGCCCCTGGCTGTGGTTAATGCAGGCTGCCTCTGAACCTCCAGAGGGGATGGGACAGGCGTCTGGGGAGCGGGTGAGCAGCCCGCGCTCTGCCAGCCGGAACAACCCCACTCGCCCGGATACAAGTTCTAGAACTGTCGTCCAGAATGTTCTAGAATGCCACCGGGTAAGAATTCGTTTGAGAATTCTACGCATTTCATGCCTGACTAAGGGGGATAAACTCTCCCCTGTGGCAAAGACGAGATGATTTTATATTCGTATTAAGATTTCTGAAATTCATGCGCCCAGCTCCGCCAAAACTGGGACACATCTTTCACAGCTGGATTTGAGAGATCTAGAATTGAGATTATTTCGTAGAAATGAGAAAATGAAAATTGTCATAATTTACTCACCCTCAAGTTGTTGTATGACTTTTGTTTAGTTTTTTTCTCTCCATTGAACATAGACAATTATGCAGTATGTTCACTCTGCTCTTTTCTTTGCAATCAAAGTGAATGGTAACTTGGTTATCACTTAATAGTCATTTGATACTGTAGCTTTGTGTGAAGAAAAGGCTAATGTTTAAGTTATTATTCACTGTGAATCTTCTCCTTGACCCTAGCAGACATTTTAACAAGAAGCACAAACATATAAGATAAAGAAAGATATTGTAGGCCTTTTACAACATTCTCTGCATATAAAGCTCTCTCAGCATAGTACTTTACTTGTAAAAGGTTCATGCTATGCATCTCATTATGATATTAATCTTCTGTCTTGAGGTAAGTGTACTTGAGCAAACAAAAATGCAGTAATTTTTCGCTGTCTATGAGAGGCATATCTTCTTGATAATATAAAATCCAGGTGTGAAGGAATGTCAGCTCTCTTCTTGAATAACACCATTAAATCCGCTCCGGGAGAGCTGAGTGCCAAGGCCTATAGGCTGTTAGTTAGCAATAATGTCTCCAGGAGAGCAAGTGGAAGGGAACCTCGCTCATTTAATTGACTGTCAGACTGCTATAGCTGCGGCGTGTGTGCTTACTGTAATCGGACATGTTCAGCGGGCCAGTTTGAGGTAAATTGCACCAATTTCTCCATGTGTTTTATATTAGCCTTGAAGCCATTTATATGCTAGCACATTACTAAAAGTTGACTAAATTGACGTTTTAACAGATTAACCTTACCGTTCAGTGTTTACCATTTCTGAAGTTTAGAGATTTATTAAGTCTCTTATGATCTCTGCATTTACTTAATCAAAAATATAGTAAAACCAGTAATATTGTGACATTAATATAATTTAAAATATATAATTTTTTGTATATTTTTTCTGTAGCCGTTAATCCAGTCTTCTGTTTTTCAGAAATCATTCTGATAAGCTAATTTGGTGTTCAAGAAATATTTCTTATTATCAATGTTAAAAACTGCTGCTTAATATTTTTTCTTTTTTGTGGAAAGCATGACTTTTTTTCAGAAATCTTTGATGATTAGAAAGTTCAAAAGAACAGCATTTAGTTGAAATTGAAATCTTTTGTAACATTATACATTTCTATACTGTCACTTTTGTCCAATTTAATGTTTCCTCGATAAGCAATAAAAAGTAATACAAATAGTTTCTTTCTTTATTTCTTTATTTTTTTTGTTTTTAATATGACTGACCCCAAACGTTTGAACAGTATTGCATGCATTTCGTATGTAAATTCTTTCTCTTTCAGGAAAATGGACCAAAAATATTTGACTTATGCTGCACTACACAGTTTTTTTTCTAATCAAATGCTTTTTGAGAATGTCCCTCCCCTTAGTAAGTATAGAAAATCATAATTCATAGCTGTCGTGTAACTAATGCAAAATACCTATAAATTCCATTTGATATGTCCTGCCCAAACTTCCTGGGTAACAATTTACACAAAGCTTCAAATGGGTGATATTAGTTCATGCATTATGTATTGTAACTGGCAATCAAGAATAGTTTTACAACATTTATTAAAATTAAAAACGTTTTTTAACATTTCAAGTTGCATTAATGTATGCCCACATGGTGCCTTTTAAAGTGTGGTTTTCGATCATAGTTTTAATGCAAGGTATAAAATATGTAAAATTATTCCAGTTCAACCCTTTAGACTACAGAAACATCACTCCAAGGTGACTGTTACAGTCAGGTCTGCCGTCTGGGAGGCTGTGCAGTTCAAAGGCAGGTGTTCGTCAAGCAGAGGTGTTTGGTTGCTAAGCCTCGTATCAGAGTTTTTCTCTGGAGGTTCAAAGACTGAAGGTCAAACTCATGCTAAGCCGCCTCGTTAACTCTCCATCACAGCGCGTCATTGGTCTGTGAGTGAGTGTGTGTGTGTGCGTGCGTGGGGAGGATGTTGACCTCAGGCTAATTTCCTCTTGCCTCCATTGACTCCATTTTTTTTAATGACACGCAGACAGCTGCCATTTCTGAAGGATGTCTGTCCCACAGGGGTGCTTCATTAAGGCGCGTCTCAACCCACGCTCAAGCATGCAAGCAAAAACTAAGCATGCCGCCACACGCAGACGTCGTTACTGTCTCTGATCACTGTGTTCAGTCAGCAAACTCTGTCAGATGTGATTTCCAGAGCTGCTTTTTCTCTTTCTCGCTGTCGGTGGTGGGGTGTGGGATGTCTGATAGTTTTTGTAGCACCGTTCTTATAAAAAAAAAAACATTGAGGCCTAATACGTGGGATCAGCATATTGTAGTGAAAGGAAAAGCAACTTATTTTTTTGGGGGGAAAAAGTTGATTGACCTTTATCTAAGCTCCGCCCACTTTGGCTACTGTTGGTAACTCAGACCAGCTTTATGAACAGGAGAGTTCTGGATTTGACATTCTTTTGTGGGCTGGAATGAACTGTGAAGCATTTTTATCTGGCATTTTCATGAGAGAAATTGTGGAATTAAGCAGTAACATGATTAAAAATCGCAAACACTGCAAATCAGGATTGAGAAAAAAATAACACTTGCCAGAGTAAACCAAAAAAATCCTAATGTTAAAGTGATCACAACTGATAACAAGCAGAATGAAAAAGTATCCTCTACTTACCTTGAGTCATTATTATAAGTGACCCAGCAATTACTTTTTACTATATATATGTTGGAATTTCTGTAAAATTGTATTTAATTCTATCCAAATACACTGATCCTCAATATATTAGAAAACAACAAAAGTTTTTCTGAGAAATTTGTGGATGGCTGATTGTTGAAATAGTAAGGTTTAAACAGTCTGGTTTTAAATGATCATTCGAGTACTATCGATCATGCTACCGATACTACTACAGCCGCTCTGGCGCTCTCCTGATTGCCTGCCAAAATGGCGGAGATTAGATTGCGTGACGTCAGCCTCCGGAGCTCGATAGTTGGTAAAGTAGTCAGTAAGGTGTCTTTAAGGCGGGGCTTAGCAAAAAATCAGTTACATTACCTAAAATCAGCTACAATATAGAAAATATTGCTTAATTTCAGTCATGTAGTTGCAATTACATTAATTCATTTGACTGAAGCTTTTATCCAAAGTGCATTCACATACTTTACATTCAAGGTAGACCTATACATTTGATCAATTCAAGCGTTCCCAGGGAATCGAACCAATGACCTTGGTGTTGCTAGAGTTGTTTGCGCTACAGGAGTGGTACACACACACCAAATACATGTTAGCAATCCCTAATGCACAAAATGTTTGACTGGCAGAACGTGCATGATTGCCTAGTTTCCTGATTGGCTAAGACAAATTTTTGCTGTTTATAGGGCTGTCACATGAGACTTTGTGTGATTTCTCAGATCACCTGTTTTAGTGGTAGTATGTGAAATTGATTATAGTATCTTGAAGGAAAATCAATATCCAGGTTCAGCTACTTTTAAAAATCAAAAATATCAAGAGTGAGAATTTTTAGCTACTTTGGAAGATTTATTTAGTATAGGTATCAGTGACTGACATTTAAACCAGGAATTTACTGTTTCCATTGGGTTTTATAACACATTTAGTAAAATCTATGAAGAAATTCAATTATGTTTTATTGATCATCAAAACTATCTGGAGGCCCCAGCCTTGAATTTATGAGGTGGGTGTGGACAGGATCCCCTCCAAGAACATCAAGCCAAGGTCACACCGTCTCATCTGTAGAGCTCTTTCTTCTCTCATCCTCTCCTTCACCTTTCCCCTCCCCCGATACTCACCTGCTGTCAACCTCAAAACCTGCTATGATCCTGTGAACATCTTTTTGTGGAAATCTTGGTTGGTTTTGATACAGGCAAAAGTTTTGCATTGCTGTCTTGCATGATTTCTTGTCCAACTTTGTTAAAATATGTGTCTTTGCATTGTCAAGATAATTTGTTCTGAGTGTTTTTTTTTTTGAGTGAATGGAAAGAGGGATGGTTGATGTTGTTAAGAAGAGTCTTTTAGACTCAGCACAAAGACATCTGGCCTTGCGTGACGCTCAGATAAACTGGTGGGGATGGGCAGGCAGGTTGAGGCAGATATCGGTCTGTGCGTGAAGTCTCGTTCACAACTTTCCAACCATAATTGGCTGTGTGTTAATGGCATTTAATCTGTAGGGAGAGAGAGGGAGACAGAAAGTGAAAAAAGAAAAAGAAAAAAAAGAAGAGAAACTGAGACCACACAGAAGCCATGACTTTGACATCAAGTCTTTTATCGCAAAGGACAAAAGCAGTTCCAGTAAAGCTGATATGTAAAATAAAAATTAATGGGCCATGTTTTTTCCGCTTGCCATTTAAGACACTCTGTGCCCATCACGCTGTCCTGCCCGTGCTTGTTCCTTACCTGGCTTTAGCTGGAGTAATGCAGCCAGCGCTCAGGTTTGATTCATCGCTGAAATGCCCTTGTTGTAAATGAGGTGTGACATGCATCAGCATAACATAAATTTAAAGCTTATAAAATGTTTCATTTGCGGGTTGATAAAATAGTACTGCCAGATGGTCGTGGTCATTGCCCTCGGAACTCTGAAATCTGTCTGTCTGTCTGTCTATCTATTTATCTATCTGTCTGTCTGTCTGCACTATCTGTCTATCCATCTATCTTTCATTCTTTGTCTGTCTGTCTATCTGTCTGTTTGTCTGTTCTGTCAAAATTTTTTACAACTATATGAATATATTTGAATTTCAATTCATTTTATTTCTACGTCCTAACATTTAATTTTGAATTTTAATTTTGCATCCTGTTTAGTACCTCAATTCAAATTTAATCATTGATTCAGAATTCAAAAAGCAAACTCAATTTAATTTGAAGTGTTGCTCACCCCTGCCGGCATGACACTGCTGATTGGCTGATGACACCACAAGAACATGTACAATATAAAAATGAAAAATATAAATCTATTTCGTGCTTTTAAGAGCACACATAACAAATGGGCACTGCTAAAAATCTGCTGTAATGTAATGAAAAAGTAGCTGTATATATTTTGCTTGCAAAAACTTTTATTTTGAATGATTTCAATGAAGTCAATGAAGAAAGTTTTTTTGGGGGCAGCAAAATGTGTAGTGTGGGTTAGTGCTTAAAATATGTAGTGGATTTAGTGTTTAAATTACAGTGCTACATATTATATTTAATTCAGATTTCAAAAGCAGTTTGCATGGTTACAGTGGTTGGGTTAAAAAAGATGCATTCAATTGATGGGCATTCAGATATACAATTAGCATTTTTTCAACTGTAATTGTGCATATTATGCAGTTTATTTACTGAACTTACAACACTCCCACTATAGTAAATTTTTACTGAAACCGCCGACCTCTGACATGTTTTCTAGAATTGAGTAGATTTCTCCCATACCAGTGAACTCGTACTGTCAGCCTTTCGGCAGACACAGCTACACTTCTCAAATTCAGCCTCTGGTGTGAATTTATAGTTCTTAAGCAGGGACTGATCCAGAGCAAAATATGGTCAAACCTAAAGAGCAAGCATTTACTTATATGTGACCATGGATCACAAAACCAGTCACATGTCGCACGGGTATATTTGTGGCAATAGCCAACATTATACATTTTTCTTTTATGCCAAAAATCATTAGATTAAGTAAAGATCATGTTCCATGAAGATATTTTATACATTTCATACCGTAAATATATAAAATATATTTTAAAAATATATAAAAATATATATTTTTTGTAAGTGAATGCAGCAGAATCGCGAACATAAATGGACAACTTTAAAGGCGATTTTCTCAATGTTTCGATTTTTTTTTTTTTTTTTCAACCCTTAGATTCCAGATTTTCAAATAGTTGTATCTCGGACATATATTGCCCTATCCTAACAAACCATACATCAATGGACAGTTTATTTATTCAGCTTTCATGTGATGTATAAATCTCAATTTCCCATGTGGCTGGTTTTGTGGTCCAGGGTCACATATTTGCCGATGTATAGCTTTTAAATGAGATATGAAGGTAACCACTGGGCCTTCAGCTCTTGCTCATCTACTATGCTCAAACGTGTTTGTGTGTGTGTGGAAAGAGAGAAAGCATTTACAGTTTATGTCCGGAACTATTTAGCCATCCACTATGGTGGTCTTACTAAGACTACAGACTCCTGGTTAGTCTTAAGTTCAGTAATTATTTGGTCATGTTGTTCTCATTGACTCTCCTTTGGTGCTCATGTTGCACAACCTCAAAAGAAATGTAAATGAAAAACACACATGCACACAATGACATAATGCATCTGAAATACCAACTCTCTTTCCATTCTTGAGTTGGATACTTGAGAAGTAATTCAATTAAAAACAAATTAAAAATGAATACATTTTTCAGAAAAAATAAATAAGTTACCACTTTATTTACAAAATGTTCAAAATATGCATCGTGGTGCTCTCGTGAACTTGCATCGGAGATTAATATTTTGTAAATAAAGTGGTAAATAATAGTTTTTTTTGCAAACAAAGCATCTCGCATCACTTCAGAAAAATTGAGGTTAAACCACTGAAGTCACATGGATTACTTATGTATTTACTACCTTTCTGCGGCTTGAAAGTGGTAGTAGCTGTCAGTGGAGGAACAAAAAAGCTCTCCGATTTCATTAAAAAGATCTTTATTTGTGTTCCGAAGATAAACGAAAGTCTTACGGGTATGGAACGACATGAGGGTGAGAAAAATAAAGGAGTAGTTCACTTTAAAATGAAAATTAGCCCATGATTTACTCACCCTCAAGCCATCCTAGTATGACTTTCTTCTTTCAGATGAATACAATCGGATCTATATTAATAAATGTCCTGGCTCTTCCAAGCTTGATAATGGCGGTGGATTGCAACCAACAGATTGAAGCTCATAAAAGTGCATCCATCCATCGTAAACAAACTCCAAACGTCTCCAGGTCTCCAATAAAGGCCTTCTGAAGCAAAGTGATGAGTTTGTGTAAGAAAAATATTCATATTTAGAACTTTATAAAGTAAAATAACTAGCTTCCGGCCAAACGAACATACGGATTCAACTTATGTGTAAAGCACAGTTTATGCGAGTAATGCGGCGTACTGCTGATATTTACGCTACGTCATGACACACTACGCTACTTCCGACGTCATAAGTAGCCTTTTGGCCGGAAGCTGGAATTTTACTTTGTAACGTGTTAAATATGAATATTTTTCTTACACAAACTCTTCGTTTTGCTTCAGAAGGCTTTTAATTAAACCACCGGAGTCATTTGGAGTTTGTTTATGACGGATGGATGTACTTTTATGAGCGTCAATCTGTTGGTTGCAATCCACTGCCATTATCAAGCTTGGAAGCGCCTGGACATTTAATAAGATGACTGATTGTATTCGTCTGAAAGAAGAATGTCATATACACCTAAGATGGCTTGAGGGTGAGTAAATCATGAGGTAATTTTCATTTTAAAGTGAACTAATCCTTTAATGACAGAATTTTCATTTTTGGGTGAACTAACACTTTAAAGTGAGAGTAGCCCATACCTGCTGCTGTCTGTCATTAATGTTAATCAAACAACAAAACCCAGCTTTAACAAAGAATAATCAATATTTAATTTATACAGTGTTATTTTACACTTAATTATTACATTTATGTACCTGAATACTACTGTTAGACCATACTTGTACTGTTAGAATTTGTACTATTGTATCTATTGTATTTAACTATGCTTGTAATTTGTGTAGCCTATTTGTTCTTATTTTATTAATGACTGTTAACTTGTCAATAAAATTGAACTTCATTAGTTAGGCTAGTAGTTTTTGATGGGGTATCGAAGAAAAGTGTTCTTTAAGTAGTAAATGGAAAGCAAAGTTGTCTCACCCACCCCTTTTTTCCTTTGCCGATCCAAAAAATAACCCGATCCGTAGCTTATGATTTTTGTGATCCGTTGCACCCCTAATGTTGAGAGAATTTTATGAAAATAAACATTATTTAAATGTTTAATTATACATTATATTCAATGAGCTACAACCACACATGTTCTAAAAAACATACATGTATCAGAAGATTCACTTATATGGCTGTATGGTACCCATTAGTTTTTCTTTTGTGCTTTCTTTTGTGCTCTTTCTCTTTCTGTTTTTGTTGTATGATAAATTATGACTCTTGTATGATGAAGGCCATATGGGCCACATCCCTGGACTCTATCTCGTTCTCTATTTTTCTTTGTCCTTGTTTGCACGCAGGTCCACAGAGACTAACTCTAACCAATTACACAGAGGCAGTTCAACCAATAATCACTCTAATTACAACACAAACTTGCACTCTCTTAGGGGTCCAAGGTAGGATGATAAACATTTGATTTTCTAATGAATGCATGAATCAATAACTTAATTATATATTTTTTTATAATGCTTTTGCATATTTTTTTGAAGTTTTTGAAAAACTACTTTGTGCAATTTGATTGTATCTGTAATAGATCATTTTCTCTGCATCCGTGTGTGCCTTGCTTCGGTTTGATGCTCCCTTACCCCCTAATAAGCCACCTGCAATCAAACTCAATTCAGTCCTTTGCCCAGGTGAAGAAAATGGCAGCTGGGGAAATGTATTTTGCTGCGCTTTTACTCTCACCTCTCTGAAAAACACGCTACCGAGTCACCCTGCCCCTGGGTTCCCTTTATGGCTCCTATTAAAGCCGCTGACACAAATGACACCATTATCACCTCCTCCTATCTGCACCCTGAATAATGCGCAAACTAGAGTCAGCACAGAGACTAAAATAACTTGCATCTAACCATAGCCACTTTTTTTTTTTTTTGGGTCAAAGTGGTGGTAGAAAAATTGAAGTTAACCAAAAGCTCATCATCTTTCCCCATTTGTCCCTGATATTATATGAATGAAATGTTGTTATATATAATCTAACATAATAGCATGACATAATACAGCAAAATGCAGTAATCACCGACTCTACCCTTCGGTCACTAACATGACTAATTCATAATGGTTTTATTAAATTCCTAAGTACTGCTTGTAATTTAATTACATAATATTTTTTCATTTTTATATGTATTTTATAGCATGAAGTTAATCAAATCAAACGCAATATTTTAAGTTATGTGAACGATATGGCTAGAAATGTTTTAATCACATTCCATACTAAATTGGAAAACCTTTTTCATTTTCTTTTTATATTATGAATATTGTGTTTATGGTTTTTGTCTTACAGGACTGGTTTTTGCGTTTTCTTTTTGCTTTCAGTATTGAGTGTTTTGGCTTATGTGTTTGTTGTTTTGTTTTGTGTATTCTTTATCTTGAACTGTCATTTTCCATAGTTGGGTTGTGTCATGAAACACTTTGGAGTTTCACATCAAAGGATGCTATTGGAGTGCGTGTCATCCAGACTGGAAAAGCAGTGCATAATTAAGAGTGCTCATGGGAAAAGGAGAGCAAATTAATCACTGAGAGACTTATCAGCCTTAGGGCACACAGAGGCACTGACGTGTTCCTACATCTTTCCTCCTTCAACACTCACACAGCATGCGCTGCCAGCTCAGGTTTGAATTGTGTTAACCAAGAACAACTAAACAAGTGTATTCAGCTAAGTAAAGTTATCCTTGTTTATGCAGTTAGTTACAGCCTTCAAACTTGAGACATTACAAGAGTGTTGATACTTAATCCACTAGACTTTTATAATTCTGTATCTATGTATTTGTAGAGTAGTGCAGTTTTGAGGGAGCAAGGGAAATTGGTGCTGGAAACTGAGTAGATAACCGCCTAGATGGACAGGGACCTTAAAGCTGAGGTTTTCAAATTAGGGGCTGCAAGGAAATTTCAGAGAATAAGAAAAATAATAATAATAATAAAAATAAAAATAAATAGCTCACACTTTATTTCAATGGTCCACGTTAGACATTCTACTAACTATAAGTAAATTTGCAACTACATGTCAACTGATTCTCATTAAACTAAAGTATAGACTGTTAGGTTAGGGTTAGTTGTTAGGGTTCGGGTTGGTACAATAAGTTGACGTAGTTGTAAAGTTATAGTCAGTGGAATGTCTGTTCAGGACCATCAACATAAAGTGTTAGCAGATATTAAGCAGACAATCTACTATTACTCTCTAGTGACATGTAGTTGTAAAGTTATAGTTAGTAGAATGTCTGAAGTGGACCAACACAATAAAGTGTTACCAATAAATACACTAATAGTTTGGGGACGGTAAGATTTTTGGCTAATTCAAATCTCATTTGTACATTTTTGTACGATTGGCTTACGCCCCAGTGACGGGCATGTTTAAGGTTGGACCTTCATGCTTACTTTTTTCTAATAGTCGTATGGTTTTTTTTCAGGTTTCTTATGCTCACCAAGGCTGCATTTATTAGATAAAAATACAGTAAACTTAATACAGTAATATTGCGATCCTTTAGAAATCATTCTAATATGCTGATGTGCTAATTTTATAGTGTCTGTGTTACACGTACGTGTAGTTACTGTAGTAATACTGTAACTATAAATGATTTATAATGCAACTAACCTTATCCACACCCTAATTCTAACCTTATTGTAAGTGCATGTAGATATTTATTGTTACACAATACTTAAATGTATAATTACACTGGAACACAGACACCTTAAAATAAAGTGTAACCAATATTTCTTTGGGAAGTTCAAAAGAACAGCATTTATTTGGAATAGAAATCTTTCGTGACAGTATAAATGTTGTTACTGACACTTTTGATCAATTTAATCGTCCGTTGTTGATTAAAAATATTAATTTCTTTCAAAAGAAAAAATCTCCCCAAACTTATAGCATAAATAAATAAATACATATTTTCCAGATAATATATATATATATATACATATATATATAATATATAATATATATTTGTTTTTATAGTATAAATGGGTCTTTATAAAGTCAGCTATTTACTTTCGAGGATATTTTAAGATATTTCTCTCACAAGATCATTGGTGTTTTTTGGCATCAAAACATTTTAAAGCTTTAAAGATCCCAGAAACTTATATGTTGACCTGAAGAACCTATAATATCAAGAGCTTTGTTTTGATTTCAAAGAATCCCACAGACAACTCAAGGTATCGACGTACAGCGCAGTTTTATTAGCAAAGAACGGGTAACAAGGAGGACTGGAATTCAAAGTAGAATGTCAGGTGAAAGTGAAAAGGGAGAACGACAGAAAATGTCAGACAGTATGCAATAAATAGACTTGTGTCTTCAAATTCATCTTTCCACAAAGTGCAGCTGAACTATTTCAACACACAGGCACAGTGGATGGCGGCCGAGTCTTTAGTCACCTTTCTGTTCTTGATGAATTCTCCTGGTTGAAAAGAGAAACAGTCCATTGTGCTTGAAAAGCCCTCACATACTGTTACTTTTACAAATCAATATCAAATTGTTTTTAAGAGCTGTGAATCTTACACTCAACACTTGTGTCGGACAGAGCGGAGGGCTCAATACGGACCGCACACAGTCCGCTATGTCCATGCCCTCCATTCTTGTCTGCCTGATTCAAGTGTCAGATTGTGACTGATCCTTGCATAGGCGTCTCCATGCCACTTTTGTCTCTGCTCAATGGAGTGCAAGGCCTACCTCTTAATCATTGATCCAATTAATTTAGGGAACCTCTCCGCTAAACAAAAGGGTCATTGAGAGAAAAGGCTCACACAATTGCGATGACTTCATACTGAGTATGTACGGTGATTGACGTTTGAGCTAAACGTGCTGTAGCTCTTTTGAAGGGTTCAAATTTATGGACTTTAGAGGCTGTGTTCATTAAGATTGGCCGCAGTGGGAGAGCTGAAGTTTAAATACCTCATTAGTGTTGCTTTGCGACCTCGCTACACCCGCCCCGCAAACCTGCTCAATGGCCTTTCAGCGGATGCCCACCTGTATATGTCTGAGTCTGGAATATTTACCCAGAATTCACTGCTCTTCGGCTGCAACACTGGGGAATTCAACCCAAAAGAGCATTAGCTAACGGAGATCATGCTACGTTAATTGTCAGTGACGATATGAAATGTAATGGATTACAGAAAGCACTCAAGTACTTAATGATTTATGAGTAGACCATAAACAGAAGGCAGCTCAATATGGAACAAATATCGCTAAACATTTATGTAATGATTTACTGAAAGCAAACCACTAGAGCTCAATCTATACGTATGGAATTGCTGAGATTATAAGACAACATTATTGATTGTATTCATCTTAGTGGTGTGTCTCGTTAGAGAGACAGTTTTGAGAAGGACTCATTGCTTCGTCAAAACATTGCAGTTAAGAACCTTTTAAAGTAAACTTTGACTACAGAAACACTTGTCTTTTATATTTGTATTCATTTTTTATTTTATTTTTTGTACCCATTGCAATTGACATGCTGACTATGCACTATTGTCTTACTGGTTTCGCATCCAATAGAATTTTTACAATTGGTCCACAGTCCTCTTTTTGCACTTATTACAGTATTATCTTTTTACAGCATGCTGCCCTATTGACATGAATGTTAACTCAAATTGTGTAGTTTGAATGCGGAGAGATGAGTCATATATGATTTCCATCTGTTGAGTTTCACCATAAACATACATTAAAGGAAAGACGCAAGTCAAAGGACAAATGTCATATGTGACTTGAACATGTAAGCAAGCATCCAGAACGCTATAGCATTGATAAGCACAATTCAGAATTTAATGAACAATTACATACATACAATGAAATATTTATAAAAACCATCTCTCTCAGGCACACAACATCATAAGACGTTGATATTTGGTTAAATTTTGGTTGCGACGTCGTGTGACCAAAATTCAACGTCTAATGCCGACGTTGACATCAACCCAATTTTCATTTCCTACCAAAATCCAACATCTGTCCAACGTTGGAGGTTGACGTCAATCTCTCTCTCTCTCTCTCTCTCTCTCTCTCTCTCTCTCTCTCTCTCTCTCTCTCTCTCTCTCTCTCTCTCTCTCTCTCTCTCTCTCTCTCTCTCTCTCTCTCAAACAATTCTAAGAATGTTTAAACTGCTTTTGTCAAGCCATGATGTTTTTTCTTAACAATTCTTCCTTAGTTAAAAATGACGATATTTGATATTTTAATTGAATTTGACAATTTCTGCTTCCTTGGAGTATAAAAAAACATTCCTAATTCAATTCTGAATGGTGCACAGGCTTGATGGTTACTGTATAGCAAAGCACGAGCAAACACCCACATCATGTACAAATTTAGTTTTATATAACAGCTAAAATGAGAACAACTTTTTTTAAAAACAGTTTCATTGTATAAAGACTAAACGTCATTCAACATATTTATTGAATTGGATGAGCATTCTCAAATCATCTACCCTATGAATAAGTGCTATTTTTAAACAGATAAGCTCAAGGGATGAACAAAACTAAGCCCAGAAAGCGAATAAATATCTCAGAGCAACATTTAGATCATGTGGCGATGACTATGTTTATTTCCAATACAATGATTCACTTTTCCAATTACACTGTGTCTAATGTTCCACAGTGTCAATGACAAGATTTGTAAATACCCAGAACTGCTTCGGGTGGTTTCCACAACGAAAAAGTTCAACAAGTCAGGTTTGTATATCCCGTCTGTTGTAACCGTTAAGGCAGCATTAATTACCTTGAAAGGTGCACAATGTTTTCTTGGGATATAAAA
Organism: Squalius cephalus; assembly: GCF_949319135.1. Classification (NCBI taxonomy): domain Eukaryota; kingdom Metazoa; phylum Chordata; class Actinopteri; order Cypriniformes; family Leuciscidae; genus Squalius; species Squalius cephalus. Next base: position 9,615,723 of record NC_137137.1, read on the forward strand.
TTGTTTCCTTAAGGGGGGAAATATGCATGGTCCTCATTAATAAATCTGTTTTTATGTCGGGCCTTGTTTTTCCTGGCGATGCCCATTTCTGGAATCCATCAGAGAGAACAATATACCCCCCATAAACTAGCTTAATAGGTAAACATACAATAGCTTCAGTGTAAATCTGGCCCCAAAACCCCCTGCCTGTCGGCGTCTCTGGGGGAGAGCACTTTCACAATGACACAGGAGAAAAGGCCTCCTTAAAAAAGTCTGAAAGGAAAATGCTTTCTCCCATCGACTACTAGGGAAATACGTACCCACAGGTGTGCTGAGAAGGAATGACGGAGATGAGGAGACCAGGAAGGTGGAAAGGGGAGAGATGTAGAGTCTCAGCTCACATATCTCAAATATGATGTAATGGTTAAAGTCCAATCTAAAGTCAAACATTATAACATATGGGATTCTACCAGGGCTTAACACTTTCCAGAGGCTCTATGTGTAAGAGCTTGTGTGTGTGCGTGTGTATGACATTATGCGAGACAGCTATGAATTTATCTCTAGGGATTCTCTGCACCGCTGACAAGTTGCAGGAACTATGCAATGTGTGGATGGCAGGTGTAGGGCCTGGAGAGCAGTAAAGATGTGTGGAGGAAAAGTTTCTTTCCTCAGTTCATGAACGTGATAAATATCGGGTTTCTGCAGAGCTCCTCTTCGAGTAGATGGGCTTTGACAGCGTGACTGATTCTGTGGCATCACATCAGGTGTCAAAGACATTCAACTGGTGCTGTTCTTACACACCACGGATAAACAGACGAGTTTTTGTCCACTCTCTCACCATTAGCCTGACTACGTCAGACTTCTTACTTCCGCTCAATTTCATTTCTCTTCTGTACTCAGTCTGAGACAGCGTAATAGCTTTCCGTTTTCCTCCGGCCTGAAAACAGCCGGCCAATCAACGAACAGAGGGCGGGCTGAGAGCCGTGACGTAGACATTGATTGTACCGTGGATGCGTAGATTTACTTCACATAATCTGCAAAAGTCGTTCACAGCCATGTTCACTCTGGTATTTCGCTCGATGGTTTTGTTTTCGCATCATACATGTATTTACAGTGGAAGTTAGATGCGGCTGAGCATTCGCATAACACACGCCATAACCAAACGTTATGTGATTGGCTTACGGGTAACCAATGATTTTAAACTTCAGACAAGCACCCCCCCGCGAGAAAGAAAACGCTTTTCAATTATGCCATGCCAGACTCTGTCTACGAAGCAAAGCGAAGTAGCAGAGTTTGGTATTACCAGGCTATCTCACCATACCCATAGGACAGAAAAATCATAAATGAGATTACTTTTGTTTCTGAGATTTCAATCACATCTCTTAGGCAGCAATGCGGTTGGCTTTTACTTAAAGAGATAGTTCACTCAAAAACTCCATGTTGTTCCAAACCTGTAAGACTTTCTTTCCTCTGTGGAACACTGTGAAAGAGGTTTTGAAAAATGTTTGTGTTTTTCTGTCCATACAATGAGAGTCAAAATATATTTTGTGTTACACATAAGAAAGGCATACCGTTTTGTGTAACAAAATCAGGGTGAGTAAATGATGACAGTTTTCAGTTTTGAATGAACTATCGCTTTAAGCATGCTGGTAAGACCCTGGGAATCTTGTACTGTATGTCACATAGTTTCAGAAAACATTTCAACAATGCCTTAAACCATAAACCATACCAACTTTAACCACAAAGTTTGCAATCAAAAATCATATATTTCAACATTTCACAGATTCTACCAAGACCGAATTATTTTGCCTATATCCACATTAATTTAATAGTTCTATTCAATCACTGTATGTCAAAATGTTTCTGATTTATGTCTATTTTTATTTATCCTAAGGAAAATGATGGTAAAGTTGATCCTCAAAGGAATGTAGCCGAGCTAAGAACTCAATTACAGGTATGGTTCACCAAAAGTGTACATTTTCTTCATCATTACTTACCGCATTTATTTTGAAACATGGATGACCTTTTTTCTTTGTAGAACACAAAAGGTGATGTTAGGCAGAATGTCTAAACAGTACTTTTCCATAGAATGAAAATGAAATGGTGACCACTGCTGTCAAGCAAGATTTTCAGTGAAAAACATTTTCATATAGCATCTGAGATAGATTACTTTTGAGCCTGCATGGTCACCATTCACTTTCTTTGTATGGAAGAGAGCACCATCCCTTTTTGGTGTTCCACTGAAGAAATAAAGTCATATGGGTTTGGAACGACATGAGGTTGAGTGAAGGATTTCAATTTTTGGGTAGTGAACTATGAAAGCTTTACCAACACAAGACTTGGGTTTTCTTACTTACATGTAAATCAGACAGATTTAGGTTCATCACGGAGAACTTACGTAAGACGTTACTGCAGCAACCATGTCCAAACCTTTTACCTGCAGTTTAGGCACCCCATGCTATCTGCAAGCCTTTGGAGCGATTCACCCTTTCAGCTGCCCTAAAAAGAATCTACATATTCTGTTTACAGTGGGCCTCTCCTTTCTTCAGGCTCTCCGAGCCATTGCCTCCTGTCGATCTCCCCCTCTCCTCGCTGCCTGTCCTAAGCCTGAAGGAGATGAAGAGAATAGTCTCCCCTGAGGGGCCCTAGTGAGACAGAGAAGCAGACTTTCAGAGCTACCCGTCATATTGTATATGCAGTGAATGGGCCTTCGGTCCAAAGGGGGGATTTTGTTGTATATTCCTCTTCTTCTTTGTTTGTGTGCATTTTTCCCCATCTCTCCCTCCTGCATTTCTCCTCTTGCACTCAGAAGTATGAAATATGCTCTCCAGCTGCAGAAGGCGAACACGGAGCGTTCTGACAGACGGAGGCTGCGAACAATACGTCTCCCGGATGGCATTCACGGGAATGAAGCTTGAGTAGCTTTGCAAAATGGCTGTGTGCTTTCTGAGAACACAGGTTGGATCCATCAGCCTCCCAGCGTCTCTCTCGAAATATGTTAAAAGCCCCTAGCAGCGTCTGTATTTATCCTAGAAAAGACACTCTTGTGCCTTTAGGGATTGGATAGACTCCTGTTTCCCCACGTATTCATGCTAAGATCACGGGCCTGTGGTTTCGCATGCAGATGGGCTTTGTGGGCACACCAAGTCTCTGGAGGTATCGTGGGGGAGGAACGAGGCAGTTTTAGCTTGAGAGTTACAAGAACCAATAGAGGCGCCAGGGCTTCAAGTCTTTGCAGATGGACCTTCAGCGATGCAATTAGGGAGCTACATGCAATTTCTGATATGAAACAGTTTCTGGGAGAGCATAAACAGATACGAATGTTATGCATGATGATTTATTAATGTTTGTGGGTAATTAAAAAAAAAAAAAAAAAGCAACCCATCAAAATAGCTGGAAAGGGAACAAGCTACTCTTAATATAAAACAGTTAAGATGTTTCTAAAAAGTTAGTTACACTACAAGCTTCTAACAAAAAGCAGCTAACTTCATTGAAGTTTTTAGGGGGACAATATTTTTTTCATTTATATTGTAATTATTGGATGATACTTTTTGTACTAAAAAAACTATGAGTATTTCCATTAGGATAACAGCATAAATCTTGCTATACAGAAAAAAACGTGAATCAATTCTCTCTCATATGTAGCTTTGGAAATTCAATGGCTGGCTGGCCACTGCAAAATTTAGCTCAAACCATGATCAAACTAACTTACCTGCAATTTTCTAGTAACTCTGAAGACTTTGACTAGCTTATTCAGGTGTGATACATAAAACGCATTACCATTTTGATACATTGACTTTATTTGCAGCTTGCAGTTTGACAAGCTAATGTAGCTTCCTCAAAACTACTGAAATTTACCTTTCCTACTCTGGCCGAATGTAAAACTGCTTGCGTATGCTAAATCCTACAATGAGCAAATTGTGCTACGAATAGGACTGGTCATATTATATGCTCAAATTACTCAAAATATCATAATATCAGCTATAAATGTGTGCAAATGTTGCACTGATTGTTCTGGGAGCTGCATGTGTGCTGGTTATTTGCTACATCAGGATAACACTATAAAACTAGAACGTGCAGTAAACTAATGCTATGAAACTACTTGGCTTTCCTTTTTGCTTAATGTCTCCATTTACATTACTGTCCCCTGGGGTAGGAAATTCACACTGTGGAACAGACAGGGACTGTTCTCCATTTTTTTACCTCCATCTGAGATTGGGGTTGCAGCAGAAATGTTTTATAATCAAACTCAAGCAGTTGCGTTTAGATCATGATTAATTGGGTCAGCTCTCCACCGGGTGTTATTCGACTTAACACCCCAATATTAAATGCACATGCAATAACAGAGTGGTGAGCTTTGCAAACAACAGCCCTGACTGTTCTCCATGCTGACTATGAGACGAGGAATGTTTCAGACAGTAGTTATTTTTTAGTGATCCCATATAATTCTGAAGTGGCTGAAAAGTATATTGTACCTGAACAAGTAGTCACAAGACCTGTAGCACTGAATTTAGGTCAGTGGTGCATTTGAGTTTGTGATGGATGGGTAGTACAGGCCTACTAATCAGCCACAGTCAGGTTTGCTCAAATAACACTGAGTTGTTAATGCATCCACACCAGTAGGAGCAGCGTAACGTCTGTGTGAGTTTAACCCTGCAGTTTGACCCAACACATGCTTGAAATTAAAAATTCTGTAATATATCACCTCCGTTGTCTCAAAGCACAGAGAGGAGATTACTTAGAACTTGCTGTGGTTAAACATATTAGAGTTTAATATTTTACATGAACTGTGCCAAGATGTCAAGTTTAAAGCGGGCCAAGGGAACAACATTTGTTATATTAATTCAAAAGGACAGAGCATGGGGGTTTGTTTTCTTAGTCTGACATGGATTTTACATTAATGTCATTATGTTGGAAATCTGCTGATGATTTAACAGGATAAAAACTATATTATAAAAAGATAGTTGCAACTCTAAATTCTAATTGGATTAGCCACATTCAAATCAGTTGAATTAGCTACGTTGTTTGATAACCGTAACTAGTTTTTTTTTTTAAATAAAAATAAATATTTTTTAAAAGAAAAATACTTAAATACTCATGCCAAAAAAAATCTGACTTTTTTTTCACAAAAAAATATAAACAGGATTTTAAGAAATTTGGAATGGTAATGTCATGATGCTGACCACACTATTGACAAATGTAGTTAAAATAATGTTACTATGTTAGTTATTAAGACAATAGAGCCCATTATAATCAGTGTTGTTGTCTACACTAGATATGGTGTGCTCTGAGCACTCGCGATACTTCTCATAGGAAGGACAAATGGATTTGCAACGGTTGCATTGTCGCGTCCAGTGTAGACAGCTTCAAAATTAATTGCGTGTCAACTGTCGCTGGTGTAGACACGGTGTAATGGTTTTTGCCTTGTTATTCTTCATTGATGGCCTTTTAAAATTAGCTGTGCATTTTAGTTGTTTGCAAACATATACTGTTAATATTTCAATGTAATATAGTGGATGTTTTACCAGTGTTTGTTTTCTTTTACCCTCCTCAGGGCTTGACATGGGACATGTGCCTTCACATCAAAGCTCAGGACAGTCACTAGTGGATTGTGTGCATTTTCTTTTGCTGCCATCAGCAAATCGGTGTTGTCATAATTTGCCTGTGTATCCAGAATGATTAGTCACATGGCATTTACAGTTCAGGCCATTGGCTTAAACAGTTCTGTAGAAGATCACTGTTGCAAATACATACATGTTTCTTGTAGGCCTACAGTGTTTTACAATAGATTTTCCTTGGCCCGTGTCATCACTTTCTTTGGAACAATTTCACAACAAATTCATATTTACAGTATACTGTAACTATATACTTAGAAGTAACACAATTTGTAGGGATAAGCAGCGAGCTTGCCAACAACTCAGATAGAAAGCGATGTTTTTTGAAGAAAGGTCTGAACCTCTGCCTCTCTCCATGCTAACATTACTGCTTTGGAGTGTCCAGGTCAAGGGAAACTGTTTGTACAATCACCATGGCAACAGATGATGTGTTAATGTAAAAAACACACACGTACGCATATTGGACCAGAGAGGTATTTGCGTTTATAAAGTTTAACTGCTAAAATCATTAAAACTCCTATTAGCATTTTAGTGAATACGCCATAATGCGAAAGGGAAGTCCTTTGTGGGAATGCACACCGACCTCAGTCATTATTTACTTCTGTGAAAAGTATGGCCTTATTAAAAGGGGCGCAGATTATTACCATTAAACTGTAATTAGTGGTATTTACAATGACTTTTACGGTTGCTCTAGTCAAGCATTTGAGCAAACCTCGAAGTATAAAACTTAGGCACATAATCCACGCCGTTTGTGCTATGGGCATGAGTGATACCTCAAATCATGCAGCTTGTTGAGAAGAAGTTATTATATAGGCTATAAACATTTGGAAATGGGACTTGCATTGAAGGAGGCCGTCGTGCCATTTGACTGTAGCAGCTGTGGTTGTGAAAGTGTGTGTGTGTGAGACAATGGCGTATTCTCCTGCATGCCTGTGCGCAGCCCAGTGCCTGCGCAGGATTTATCGCTCCAGAGTGTGCGGCCCCGAGCAGCGTGGAGCAGGAGATGATGTCATGACTTGGCGCAGTTCCAGCTCCCCGGCTTGATGGTGCAGGTCTGACACCAGGCCATAGGCCTCACAGTACCACACGCAATCCCATCATACCCCACACACTGCACCCATTTACGCAACACACAATGGTCTAAAACTCTTATTGCGATCTGCCCATCTCACAGGTCCCTTAAGACCTAATCCATTGAAAATCGCTCTGAAATCCGGACACAGCCTCTGTCTATCCAAAATGCGAAAACCCAAACAAAACAACACCTCCAAATACCCCCCACACAGCCTACTTTATCCAATACAAAAGCACTCACATTAGGCATTCATCAACCCTCAAAATACAACACATAGCCAACATTTTCTTTTTTTCTGTGGAACACAAAAGGTGAATTTTTGAAGTTAACACAAGGCTGCTGTATGTTTTCTGGATTTTTTTTTGTGGCTGTGAAGCACCAAAATACCCCCCCCCCCCCCCAAAAAAGTATCATAAAAGTGGCTTGAAATATAACTGAAATGTAAGTTATTTGCCCTTAATTTGCAATTATTATTGAAATTGCATGCATAAGTGTTCACAAGGAATCATTGTCTGATTTGAGAACGAAAAGTTTTGATTTGGATCTTTTGAACTAATCAGTTGATCAGTGATGTAAAGGATTGGGGTAAATGTCTTTAGTTACTGTACTTAGGGTACAATGGGGCTAAAGGCACACCTTAAGAAAAAATAGCTTTTTCCTACTCCCATAGTGTATGATTGCAGGAAAAAAATAATTATTTATTGAACATTGGAGTGACAGATTTTGTGTGAAAATAAATCATAAAAGTGGTTTGTTTGTTTAAAAATCTTATAAATGTATGAGGTGGCAAGGCGGGTGTGGGGTAAAAGGCTCACCAGCATGGGGCAAAAGGCACAAAGTATTGATGCAAATACTTCAGCTAAAATAATGTGTTTTTAATAATGTCTAAGTTAATACTTGTTCAAAACAATCACTTTAGCAAAGTTTGTACTATTTTCAGTTTATTTTGATAAATAGAATAATTCATTGTTGTTAAATAAATGTTCAGTTTAAAAATACAGATTAAAAAGAAAGATTATGAAAGCATTGAACGAGATCCCATAATAATTTAATAATATATAGGTTTACAGTAGTAAAAATATCATATTTTTAAATATGATGGTTTCATTATAATTATGGTGATTATCTCTAAGGTGGACACCAAACTGGATATAGCCTATGATACTAACCATCTGAATCTAACCATGTCATGTCAACAAATGGAAAAGTCAGCGGTGCTAGTTCTTATCATGTTAATCATTGTGCCTTTCGCCCCAACAGCAGGGGAGGCTTTTATCCAAAATACTGCACTTTTACATATTCTTCCATTATTGAAAAACTGTTGCTTTAATTACATTGAACAAAACTGAAAATCTTTAACAATTTGTCTCAAAATATAGTAATAATATAGGCCTAATTGTTGGCTATCAATTCTCATTCACTACATAAATCTACAACATAAAAATAAAACATAAATATGAGATCAAATTAGCTCAGAATCAACTTTGCATTGCTGTCCGCGGTCGCGTTAAGGATCAGCCAAATTTCCACGTGCATCATCAAAAGCTGAAGTTAAGAAAAGTGCTGAAGAGCTGAATATTTTTGCCATCTAGAGGTTTAAAAGAGAATAAAGTCAAGTGTGCCTTTGTACCCTATCTTTCTGGCTTCAATGTAGTTCGACGTTTATACTTGACTACATTCTTGAATACGTATGTACTCTTTACTCCAATACATTTGTGATGAGTAACGCTATTACTTGTTACATTTAGCATGGCACTTAAATTTTTCTGCAACTGTTTATTTCTGCTGCCGATATCACAATCTACAGGGCATTAAAGGCACTATATATTGTGCGTTTTGCCCTTACTCACTCAAACTTGTCAACAAGGCTGTACTTTATGTGACTGCGTGTGCATTAGCAGGTAGGTGCTGAATCGCAGGTGTTTCATAAGGATGTGGGTGCAGTCTGTCATGAGGCCGATGACGTCCAGTGCAAGTAGGCTTTGACTATTTTATTTTACTTAACATTATTTTAATTATTCGTTATATTGGAGAGACCTGAGACTTGAGTGCTTGTAGACGTTTAAAGTCTGCGTGAACCGGAAGTTGCAAACGACTTTTCTCCAGTGTTGTGACGTATTTCCCAGTGAAAAGGAATGTTGAACAGAGGGCAGGGTTTTACTCTAGTGCTCCTCCTCTCCATCTCTCACTCATAGCAGACTAACGGTTTGAGGGGAGTGGTTAAGCGTTTCCCAACCCAAGCCGTCAAACCTACATCATCAGAGAAGGAACGCCATTCCAGACCGGAAGTAACTTTTCAGACTTTGATTAAAGATTACGACGGCAAACAATTTTTTTCTGTGTATTAACTTGCACAGATTAATTTTTCACCACACGACTAGTAATATGCGCTAACAAAGTAAATAGGGTCAATTTTGATTTCAGTTGGACTTTGAGACGCTTAAGATTGCGTCGACCTTGATTTATTGCAATATTGAGGTGTTCAGTTTTATTTTGATTTTAGAAAATAAACCTGTGATTGCTCTTCTCACAAATCAACTTTCTTATTTTCACTGGCATGTCTCCTAGGTGTGAGGACTAGTGCATCTTTGAGCCTAAAATCTGTATGAGTAAAATACTTTAAGGGATAGTTCACCCAAAATTGAAAATTGTCATCATTTACTCTCTCACAAATTTACTAACCCTCAAATCTGTATGAGTTTCATTGTTCTGTTGAACACAAAACATGATATTTTGTCAGTAACCAAACAGTTGATGTGCCCCATTGACTGCCATTGGAAAGAAATACTGTGGAAGTCAATGGCTACCGTCAACTGTCTGGTTACCAACATTTTTCAAAATATATATTTTTTGTGTTCAACAGAAGAAGAAAAAAACATATACAAGTTTGGAACAACATGAGGGTGAGTGAATGATTTCAAATGACAGAATTTAAATTTTTGAGTGAACTATCCCTTTAAGTACTGTTTAAAATCAGATACTCTTAAGGCCTTGTTTCACAGACAGGGCTTAGATTCAGCCCGTATTAGACCTTTTTTTAATTTGGACATTTAAGTAGGTTTTTTAAACATGCTTTCAGTTAAAACAGCTCAAACATGCATTTTAGTCTGGGACTAGGCTTTTGTCTGTGAAACCGGGGTTAAGACTTTTACTCAAGTCATATTTGAATTGGTGACTTGCAACTCGTAATGGAGTCAATTTCGCTCTAACGTATCTGTACTTTTACTCAAGTATGGCTTTTTTGGTACTCTTTACACCTCTGCATTGATCCAGTTCACAAAGCCTGTCAGAAGGATTTGTTCATTCCTTGAGTTTATGATCTGGTCACAACGGTTAACAGGCAAGTGTATGTTTACGGTGAATAACGGCTTCAATTTCGGTCTGTTCCTCACACAAAACTATCCTATAATTTTAGAAGAATTGGAGTAGCCTATAATGCATTAGTCATGATCCAGTTTTATGATACTTTTATAGTAATTATTTTTTCAGTTTGACAGCCCTGTCCTCCTCCACCTTCATTATATAGAAAAGATGTGAATATTCTTGAGACAAAAGAACACGGAAATGTCATATGCATTTGGAACAACATGAAGGTGAGTAAATAATGACAAGATTTCCATTTTTGAGAGAACTATTACTTTAAAGATTTGTATTCATTCAAATGATTGCTTTCAGTAAGAGCAGAATGTCAATTCAAATGAATACAGTTTACTGAACATACAACAGTATCGCCTTTTAATGACCCTTATTAAAGCAATACTTCACACTGGTATTTCAATGCTAAATTAATTGCAAAAATAAAGACATACACACACAAACACACCACCATCACTATGGGCTTAGACTCTACTGTGCTGCCCGGCAACAGACAGCATGACATGGTGAATCACCGTGACGACCATCTGGGTCTTTGCTAGAGTCGTGCCGAGAGAGAGGGGAGGGAAGAGAGATACTACAGTACATTCCTTTAGTAAGAAGTCTTATTCTTACATGCACTCTTTCTCTATCTGCGGCTCACAAATCAAGACTGATGAGTGTATGGCTTTGCTCTATACAGTAAAGTTATGGGTTTTCTTTAGTATACAGTTAATGAGAGATATGAACTTAAACCTCAAGTCGTCAGTACACACCCTCGTTCAGTGTTACAAACATGAGGCTGTGAGAGGACCCACTGCCACCCTTTTAAGCATTTGTTCATACTGTACGTCACTTATGTTGTTTGATTAAAATGCTTTTATTATTATTTAAATATAACACAAGAGCAGATTTCAGGATATTTGACCTTAATTTAAAATATTAATTTACAAAGCTTACTGATATACAGTTTATTGTTTACATTTATTGATGTAGCAGATGCTTTTATTCGAGGTGGCTTACAATTGAGGAAAAACATAAAGCATTACTTACAAAGGAAACAGCAATATTAGTATTACCACAATGACAAATGTTCATAATAAACAAGATTTGTAAAGCTAGATGTGCAATAAAACGTGGCACAGTAGAGAGATGCTTATTTAGCAGACACTTTCAAACAAAGCTACAATTTTATTATTATTTGTATGGGGACTCAAACCCGTAACTTTGGCATTGCTAGTGCCATTCTCTACCAAGTGATATTTTATTTATTTATTTAGTTTTTTTTGTATGTCTTTGTATGTATATAAGCTGTGTTATAGCTTTTGAAAGGTTTCGTCACTTTTACTAGTGTTTTTTGAAAGTTAAAATACTTTTACTTTGTTAAAAACATTAAGTTAAAATACTTTAATTCAAAGAATTAAACCAAAACAAATCACATGTAAAATCATGGTTGTGGTATGTAGATGACGTAGCTCTTCTTTTTATTGAGACGCTGAGTTAATGGGGTTGTATAGCCTATATTTGTGTTTGCATTTTCTGGTGTTTGGTCCAAAATCCTTGGGAAGAAGAAAAATGGTTGGTACTGTGTTTTTGTTTGCTGAGGGGAATGTACCAATCTGTCATGGCCGGTGCTTTGCCACTAAAACCGAACTGAAACATTGGCGCTACCCCCACGGACCCCCATCCAGCCTTGTGTTAATTGAATAGCAGGGGAGACTAGGGGAGGCTGGGAATTGTATGCATGGAAAACTGAGGAATTTATCACTTTCATTTGCATAACAGGATTAATAGGCCTTACCTCTGCATTCAAGGGCAGCAAGAGAGATGAAAGAGGGGAAAGTCGGTTTGCCTGTGTGTGCACAAAGAACACACCTGCTTGGCGCTTATGTGTGGTCTATAAGGAGCAGTATAAATGGACATTCAGGCATACAGAGAGAGAAAGGGAAGCTCTGTATGCGCTGTCATTGTTTGATGAAATTACATTCATTTATTATTGATCATTGCTGTAGCTCTGCAGGGTCAACTGGGTCACATTACCCTACACTCCACAGTGGGATCCAGCTCAGAGTTTCAGAGAGAGCCCAGTTACAGGCCATTCTAACCATCCTCTTTCCTATTTCTTTTTTTTATCCCTTGCTTTCTTTTTTTCTTTGTTTTCCTGGATGTCTAGTTTAATCTAACCATCTACTTTTATAGAAATAGAACGAGTGTGCTAGAATGCTATTCCTATCTAACTTATTTTCAACATAGAGCATGCATATCTGTAACTTAAATGTTATTTTTAGCTGTACGAAATAGCTTGTTATGATGCTTGATACTGCAAACTGGTATTCCTTTATATTATTTAAATGTATTGACGGAATTCTAAACACACTGGTTTGTAGCGCAAATGGTTTTATCATTCACTGCAGTTTGTTTAGGCTACTTCTAGTTATTTACCTATAGCGGCTAATGGAGTCGAAGTCTCACCCATTCACAAAAAATAGCTTAGTATGCTATTCCGATTTGGATGGCAGAAATCCTATTAGAATATGGCAGAAATAGTAAGATTAGTGGGGCTATTCCGATATAGCAAAAATAGAGTAGCATGCTAGTATGCTATTCCGATATGGCAGACATAGAGTAACAGGCTAGTATGCTCTTCTGATATGGCAGAAATAGAGTAACATAATAGCATGCTATTCCAATATGGCAGAAATAGAGTAACATGCTAGTATGCTCTTCTGATATGGCAGAAATATAGTATCATGCTATGCTAGTATGCTATTCCGATGTGGAAGAAATAGAGTAACATGCTAGCATGCTCTTCCGATGTGGCAGAGATTGAGTAACACGCTAGTATGCTTTTCTGATATGGCAGAAATACAGTATCATGCTATGCTAGTATGCTATTCCGATGTGGAAGAAATAGAGTTATGTGCTAGCATGCTCTTCCGATGTGGCAGCGATAGAGTAACACGCTAGTATGCTATTCTGATATGGCAGAAATAGAGGAACATGCTAGTATCCTATTCCGATATGGCAGAAATGGAGTAACACGCTAGTATGCTATTCTGATATGGCAGAAATAAAGTAACATGCTAGTATCCTATTCCGATATGGCAGAAATAGAGTAACATGCTAGTATGCTCTTCTGATATGGCAGAAATAGAGTAACATAAAAGCATGCTATTCCGATATGGCAGAAATAGAGGAACATGCTAGCATGCTCTTCCGATGTGGCAGAGATAGAGTAACATGCTAGCATGCTATTCCGATATGGCAGAAATAGAGTAACATGCTAGTATGCTCTTCTGATATGGCAGAAATAGAGTAACATAATAGCATGCTATTCCGATATGGCAGAAATAGAGTAATGTGCTAGCATGCTATTCCGATATGGCAGAGATAAAGTAACATGCTAGTATGCTATTCCGATATGGCAGAAATAGAGTAATGTGCTAGCATGCTATTCCAATATGGCAGAAATAGAGTAATGTGCTAGCATGCTATTCCAATATGGCAGAAATAGAGTAATGTGCTAGCATGCTATTCCGATATGGCAGAGATAAAGTAACATGCTAGTATGCTCTTCCGATATGGCAGAAATAGAGTAATGTGCTAGCATGCTATTCCAATATGGCAGAAATAGAGTAACATAGCATGATATTCTGATATGGCAGAAATAGAGTAATGTGCTAGCATGCTATTCCAATATGGCAGAAATAGAGTAACATAGCATGATATTCTGATATGGCAGAAATAGAGTAATGTGCTAGCATGCTCTTCCGATGTGGCAGAGATAGAGTAACACGCTAGTATGCTATTCTGATATGGCAGAAATAGAGGAACATGCTAGCATGCTCTTCCGATGTGGCAGAGATAAAGTAACATGCTAGTATGCTATTCTGATATGGCAGAAATAGATTAACATGCTAGTATGCTATTCTGATATGGCAGAAATAGAGTAACATGCTTGTATGCTCTTCTGATATGGCAGAAATAGAGTAGCATGCTTGTATGCTCTTCTGATATGGCAGAAATAGAGTAGCATGCTAGTATGCTATTAGAATATGGCAGAAATAGTAAGATTATATGCAAGTGTGCTATTCTGAATTGTACCCTAGACATCTAGAAATGTTCTTTTCATCACTTTAAACAAAGTGTGTGTGTGTGTTTCCCACTGTACAGTATTGATTGTCCGTTAATGCACAGTGTGGGCAGATCTTAGGGTTCAAAGTGATGAAAGATATGATTTGATGACTAATATCGCCCAGATGTGGGGTTGATTATGGGAATCTAACCATGAGAGACAAACAGCCCTCGTATACGTGCAGCACTCCACTGCATTGAAATTCAATCACTTTAATCTGGTTTAGACTGATCAACCCTCCGTGTTCTTCTCATTCACTAGGGTAATTGAGTTCTGACTCTGCTTAAGTGGGCCGGAGTGGACCAGTACATGACAGAAGTGATATGCCAATTTGACACAGTTTTCGGAGCTGCAGTGGGAAAGTCCTTGTGGAAGGATGTGGTCTTGATGTTGTTTTAAAAAGCCTCTCATTTTATCTGCTGTCTTTGCAAATGTGGTTTTAACAGAGCCAATAATACATTTTTAATAGAGGATATATTGGGATTTCTGTGTTGATTGAGAAATGTTTTTCAATTTATTTTAGTATTATAGCTTACCCACAACTGTTCCTACTTACAGGTGCTTAAATACTTCTACTGTTAATTTTGTTCTCACCCCATTTCTCTCTTTTGTTAGTTTTCTTCTCGCTCTTGTTTCATGTTAGTTTAAAGCTGCAGTGGGAGCACACAAGTCTCCTGCAAATGTTTTAAAGTTGAAGAAAGCTTGTTAAAACATTATTTACTTCACAGTTCCACTTTTTCTCTCCCTCTTCTTTCTCATTTCTTCATCTCCAATAAGTTACTTTGCTTTGCATCTTGAAGAAAGTTGTGTAGCCAAAACTCGTAGATCTACACTTTTAACTGTTTTTAATGATTTAGCACATTAAAGGCTTTTTACTTCACCATGTGAGTGCCTTGGAGTATTTCATCTTCATTATTTGATGTCTACCACCAGTTTATCCAGTGAGCACCAGTGGCTACGTAATAACACCCGTGTAGCACTCTCTGCTTCTGTTATTTTGTAAAAGTTACTTAGCTTTTTCTCCTTTTTGCTGTGAGCTCTTCAAATATTAGTTATTTATTATCAATCTACTCAATCTACTATACTTTTGAAAGTTAAAGCAAAGGGGTTGATTCCCAGGGAACTCAACTGATAAAAATAAATGCAAATTGAATGCAATGCAAGTCGCTTTGGATAAAAGTCCAAAGGAATAAATGCAAATATCTCCTTAAAGGGATAGTTCTCAAAAACAAATTACAAGTCATCATTTACTCGCGCTCAGTCTCAGAGTTGAGTCTCAATGACAGTCAATGTTGTTGGACCCCAAAATATTTCTGTATATTTCTGAATGCATTTTAGGTACTTTAATTTTGGGTTGAACTACCCTTTAAATAAGAATATGCCTGGTTAAATGTGAACTCAGTAATGTTTGTTTCTGTTTCACTAGCCTATTTGGCAGTCTTCTTGAACTTATGCTGGCACCTTGCTGATCTGATGTAAAGCAGAAGGTCTTTAGTTATCGGTACCATGGTAGAAATGCGCTATTCGCAGCCAGCCATGATGAATTTATTCTGCAAGCAAAAGTGTCCAGTAACAGGGCAGTTACCGAGATAAACTGAGTAAAGTGCCCCCATGAGGCGATCTGTTCCATGTAAAATAAAACAGTTTTAACTGGAGTCTTCATCTCATGTGAGCGAACATGAGTTTAAACACATTTGTCAAAAGTACTATTTATTTATTTATGTGTTAAACATTTTTAATGAGGGAAAAATTACTGAGTGTGCCGTTAAAACTTTGGTTCCTTTCTTTGACAGGCAGAATAATTTTAAACACAGAACATTCACAAACCGGATACAGATTGAATATAAGCAAGGCACTTACTGAAGTGAAACTCAAATGAAGTGAAATTAAAATACAACACTCACATATTGTACATGTATGACTTTCTTCTGTCAATTTTTGCATGTTTTTGTCTGTACATTGAAAATAAATATTATAAGGACAAAAAAAAAAAAAAAAAAGACTTTCAGAATTCCCTCTTTTGAGTTCCACACGTTTGGAACAATTAGGGTGAGTAAAGGATGATGGAATATACATTTCTGGATAACTACTCCTTTAACCCCATGTTGCTGCCTTCCGTGTCATACTGTATGTGCAATTTAGATCTCTTTAGATGAAAGCATTAGCCAAATGACAAATCACTATTTTATTCAAATAAAGAAACCACTTTAAAACGGTAGTTTCAGGTTTACCCAAATGTGCTGAATGAACTTTCTCACTGCTGCAATTATACAGAATTGCCATTGGTGCTGTCCTTAAGTAAACTCTCAAGGTACTTCCTTATAAGATGTCATTTTTTTTATTGTGGGTATCCTTCATCTGTAAACGACATGTCTAAGCATGTAATGGTAAATGATGACGTCTTCATAGCCTCGCTAAGAAAACATCTCAGGCTTGTTTCACCCTCAGCCTTGTTAATTGGTGTGTTGATTGGGCTCTGTAGAGAAACACACACAATACGGACAATTCTGCTCTCCAGTTCCTGTCTTTTCTGTCATATCATGTTTCTTTTAGCTATAGCATCTGGCCAGCATTATTTCATTGCAGCTCTCGGCTCTCTCTCTCAACACACACACACTTTTTCCCTTAGGTTACATCATAGTTATGACCTCATTGCCTTGGTGTTGTAGTCTAAACACAGTGAAGGTAGTGTTGCCATAACAGCGTCCATGTGTGTGTGCTCACTTTGAACACTTTGTTTAAGGTAATACAAGCTATTTTCACATAAAGATGTGGTCACCTCTGTTTAGGAACAAATTCACTTCCCTGGAGCAAACTGGAGGTAGAAGACGTTTGGAGGAAGAAGACGTTTGTTTCTCTCGTTTTAATCCCACAATCTCCCACTGCCGGCCAGTGTAAGGTCCCTCACGTCACCTGCGTTTAGTCGAGCGCTGCAGTGATGTAAACCATGTGCTGCCACCTGTTGCAGATTTATTAAAAGATTGGACTGGTATTTAAGTTTAGTCCTCCATCTGTCGTTCCACTCTACTTTCAAAGCCTCTTGTTCCAGATCTGCCAGACCAGGGCATTATAGTACAGTTGGTAAGTTACAGGGAAGTTGTGTTAGACCGCAGTCTTGTCATGTCAGAATGGTCTGACTGGAGATAACATGAGAGAGTGACACAAACCGGGTCAAATGAGCAGCTGTGTGTGTGTGTATTTGTAGGAGCTATAATCTTTGCCAACCATAGTCATATGGCAAAAAAAAATATTTTTGGTTCTTGCCCAAGTATGTTTCAAATATATGCTAGATATACAAATTTCTGTCATTAAACTCTAGATGGCGCAGGGTGATAGGTCCTTAACTCAATCTGTTTGTAATCACATTGTTCTCTATAGGGCACAGCTGATTGGTTCCTGCTGTATCAGTAGTCAATGAGCTCGCTGCTTAACCTTCAAATACTTGGTTAGCATTTGCAGCGCGCTTTCAGAAACCCTCCACCTTCCCCAGCTCCACCTGTATAGATCAGCCACGGTTAATTCATTTATGCTGTCCACCCAACCTGATCTCACGGGAAAACGTACAAATTCTACGAGGTGGCTAATTCGTACGAATTCATACGACCTCCTTTTTGCAAAATCGTACATATTTTACGAATTGCCCAATTCGTATGAATTCAAACGAATGACTTACCCCTGACCCCGCCCCTAAACCTACCCATCACGTGGGTTTAGACAAATCGTACAAATTCGTACGAGTGAGGTCGTACGAATTCGTACAAATTAGCCAACTTTTTATCATTCGTACGAATTCGTACGAATTGGTCGTGAGATAGTGTTGGTCCACCTTATTTTTCAGGTAAGAGCTGGTGCGGCCATTTGTAATTTTAATGTGTCTGGCTTCCGGTGACATTCGCTTCCAGTTATGTTTAGCTGTACAAAACAGCTTGTTGTTGAAAATAGACCATGTATCTTATGGTCACCAATACTTTGATCAAAAATACAGTAAAATGAGTAATATTGTGAATAATATTTTAAAATAACGGTTTTCTATTTTAATATGTTTAAATGCAATTTATCCCTGTAATGGCAAAGCTTAATTTTTAGCAGTCATTACTCCAGTCTTCAGTGTCACATGATCCTTCAGAAATCATTCTAATATGCTGATTTGGTGCTCAAGAAACATTTCTTATCAATGTTGAAAACAGTTGTGTTGCTTAATATTTTTGTGGAAACCATTATACAGTTTTTCTGATGGATAGGAAGTTCCAAAGAACAGCATTTATTTGAAATAGAAATCTTTTGTAACATTATAAACATCTTTACTGTCACTTTCGATCAATTGAATGCATCCTTGCTGAATATATATTATATTAATTTTTTCAGGTCATGTTTACAAATTGTCTGACTGCAAGATTAGGGAAAGTGCTTATTGTAGCAACTTGGCAGCTATGAAAGAAATAGTTTGGCTTTGGCAAAATTTGCAAGGTTTTTGGCATCAAAATATTCAAGAGTTTTGTTTGAGTCACTTGACAGCAGGTTAATAAGAGAATATACATGAGCACAGCTGTAAATTAAACTTTATTTACAGGGTAATATCTGATTCCTGCCTCTAAATGCCACATTGACTGTGTTTGCTCACTTTGTAAATCAGTCAGAAAGCCTCTTACTGTCTAAGTGGGCGGTTCTTGATCAGAATAAGCTGATCCATATAATCAAAAGTCCGGCTACCCTATGTTTACCTGTATTTTTCCTCATAATTCTGCTGTCATAAGTGATGAAGGCACTGTGTTTGTGTGTGCGTGTGTTTGTGCATATGCATATTGGTAATATTTAGTCAGCGTGTCAGCGTGTCAGCGTGTCAGCGTGAAGGGAGAGTTTTGATTGGGTTCTGCTTCGTGAAGTGTATGTTTCCTAGATGTAAATATTTTCTTAGTCAGAAAAGCACTGTAATTACAGGACACAGTCAGCCTGGTGTAAAGTGTGTGGGCTCCTGGCAGCTTTGAGGGTGGTATATATAGTGCATTCAAGAGTTTATTTATCAAAGACACCATCCGTTAGACACACACTCAAACTGTCTGTCCCATCAGCTTTAGAACGAGTCAATATCCTGTTTAGTCTTACAAAGGCAACAGTAAGCCGTACACTATGTCTGGCTCCATTACACCTTTGGCCTCCATCTTGACCTTGTTCCCAGCCTCACAGTTCATGATTCAGGCATCGATTCTCATGTCTTTTTTGTGCTTTCCTTTGCCAGAGTGCCGGATCTCAACAAATAGGCACTTGATTACATTATCTCGACATCAAAGCATACAAACCAGCCTTTGGTATACAAGTGTCAATAGCGCTATGCTAATGCACGTTAACACAAACAGGCGTGTTGACACTACGAGCACAGTCTCAGTCGGTCTTAGTCGCGCTTTCAGACTCCGCTGTGATTCTGATTGTTTTTCCGTGTCTTACCCAAACAGACAAGTCTCTGAAGCCACAGGGCACGATTCACTTCTCGCTGGTTCACACAGAATGGGATTAAACCAGCTTCCTGCCTTCTCAGGACCCCAGAGCCGCCTGGGGCAGGACTGTTTCAGGGCTGCCGCTTGTGGGTTTGGGGAGGAAAGCGGCCGCAGAACATTAGTTAGCTGTCAAGTTTTCCAGTACGAAGGCACAGGATGTCGGCCGGATCGAGCTTCCCGTGTGAATGGCTGCACTGATGGGAATCTCAGGGAATATGGGGGAAATTGGCTGTGGGATTCAAACTGCTGCTCCTGAGACAATCCGTGGGGTTAATATTCACATCGCTCCTCTCCTACTTCTGCTTCCATCCGCCGGTTTCGTTCACTCCGGCCTTTCGCCCAGCCCATAATTGCTTTTGGTTCTTTTGTTCTCACACAGTGAGAAGTTTGACAGTGTACATAAACAGAATTCCAGAGGAGCAGCGGCGTATGGAAAAAGCGCATATGGAGGCAGTTTGCCTGGATCTCTGCAAGGAACCAGTGAGGACCATCTATAATAGATCTGTTCTGCACTCAAGGTGTAGTCATTACCGAAGTTTAACGGACAGAGAGAAAGACTGCACAAACACTGATTTAAGCAGACGCTCAGCATGTGTTCCTCTAACAATCTCACTTGGTAGGGTTTCTCACAAGGTGAAAATATAACCATGATATGATGTTCATGACCTTGTTACTTTCAAATGTTATGAACTGTTGGGACGTGATGATCTGCCAGGCCATAACTGTGTTTTGGACATGTATTTAATTATACATAAGTGTTTCTTCAGGTATGCACACTTTTATGTCCCATGGGTTGATTTCTATTAAGTAGACACTCTTCTACTCTGAGAGTTAGTTGATATGTAGTTGCAAAGTTGCTTATAGTTAGTAGAATGTCTGAGTGGACTATAAAGTGTTGCTCATGAGGGCTGCATTTATGTGTTCAAAGTACAGTAAAAACAGTAATACTGTGTGACACATTATTACAATACACAGTTAATTCAGTGAAATAGTGAGAAAACAAGTGAGAGTGTGTAAAGTCCTCTCAGCCCAAAGTGCAGCCAAATATAGAAATGTATTTATGAGGTCCATTTTGATTGGTTTTCCAGCATGAATCTACACCTGTGCTGTTCTGGGCTTATACCGGTTGGGGTTCTTCCCTCTGAGGAACGTCAGAGGACATAATTCGTGTTGTACCGCTACAACACCCACACAGAGAGATGACTTCATTTCTCATAACACACTTTTAAATTACATTTAGAAGCAAATTTATGGTTTTGGTGCATAGATCCAGTATCTGATTACCAATAAGAGCAGGATTAATTTATGGCCATTTGTCGTTGAGTGCACGGGACGTCTCTGCCAAGCGGCGGGTTTATGCTCCTCCATAATGCCGAATTGGATCATTTCCTGACCGTGACCTGGAGCATTTAGGAAAATGTTTTGCTTTTAGTGTCTTTCTTACAGACTTGTGCCTCTACACCTTCTAAGAGAACCACCCCATACTGTGACGCAGAGAATAATATGAAACACATTGCACTTTTCTTGCTTTCAATCACACTCATTTTGTCTTACTTATTCATGATCATTATCTCGTGCTGTTTCCTGGTGTTTTTGGAGATGAACTCATATCTTTGCTGCTGTGTGATGCCAACGCAGGTCAAGTGATTCGAAGTGATTTACAGCCTGTGATTGTAAACCTGGAGGTGGGAGTGTCAGTGTGTGTGTGTATGTACGGGCAGAAAAACAACTCTCCATGTGAGTGACAGATGGAGCGCTTTAAACAGAGACCCCCTTAGGTTTATGTTTCATTTCAGTGTCAGGGTTAATATTGAGAGTAATACGGCTCAAATCAGTTCCATGCAGCGTGTTTAGTTCCGTGAGGAAAGCTACAGTCCTGCAGGCCTCCTCTGAGAGGGATTTCCCAATACTAACAAAAAATAAGTCTAACACAATACATCATTATACGGAAATGATAAACAAACAAAACAATGCATTGTTCGGCAAGCCACGTTACAAGCCGTATGTCAGCGCTGTTCTTCACTGTACCTGATCCAGCTCCAGTAGTGTGTGTCTAATCGCACAGATTGGAACGAATGAACCTTGCCTGTGGTCACTAGGTTCAGGTCTTTATTGCTGCTGTGGCCCAGCACATTTCACCATAGTTTCAATCCTCCTAACGACCGTTTCACCACAGATGTTTCGACACAGCAGCACAGTTTTTACTGAGGTCGCTGTATCACCACTCAAACGGACTACAACTTTTCTGTACCCTCCAACACAATTCCAAGAAGTACAAGTGAAGTGTGTAATATTTTCTATATTAAAATACCAAAGTCTATAAATGTCTGCGATTTTCAAATTCTTGCAAGACCAAATTATATACATACACATGAATTTTAGAGTTTTATACTCTTATTATGACTCATTGGTTTGTGTGTAGAATAGAATTATGCAAATATTAATTATATATAGAATTTATATAATGGAACACTTTTTAAAAGAAAGTAAAGGCCAGATTTAACAGCTTGCACCAATTTATCGCAGGAATAAATTGCATTTTAAAATATAATAAAATATATATATATATATTTTTTTTAAATTGTACACTGTAAACCCTAATGCTCAAAATAATGAATTGTTTTGAGTTGGGTAAACTTAAATTAAACAAATTAGTTCAATCAAATGAATTCAAATGAAAATCTATTTATTTTTCTTTTGAGTTCACAAAACTGACACATTTTAGGTAATCTGAATTGTTTTATTGACAATTAAAATAGTTTTATTTTGAGTTTTATGAACTTGTTTCTTTTAATTTAGGCAAACTTAAATTTAACTGAAACTGGTCTGGGATTTCCATTTCCCAGGATGCTTTGTCATGACACTTGAAAGGGAGATTAAATGCTAAAATTAAGTGTTATATAATGTTTTTTTGTGCAAGATTAATGTTAAGTGGGAGATTTAGTAGTGTTTAATGTTTAGCTATGCTAATTAGCTTTGCTTATTTAGAAATTTATGCAAATTTTCTGTCATTTTGGGGTTTTGGGGGGGATTTACCATTATGGCGACAAGTGGAGCATGAGCTTAGTTTGAGAACAGGTATATTCGATGTTCTATATTTCAGTACTCAAATAGCAATTGCTATGCTATGCTAATGCTATCAAAGCATTGTGTTACCAATTAGCAAGTTAGCATTAACTAGTTAAACAGAAGTTTCCTCTACTAAAAATTTTTAAGTTGATATTACATGAAAATTTTAAGTGAAATGTATGAGTTAACTTCAGGTTAAGAGCAATTAAAATGCACTGGTACAAAATAAAAATCTGCCAGTTCTGCTGACTTAAACTGAATTTCTTAACTGAAAAATGTTGGTGTCACTGATTGCCTCAATTTGTTGGGTTTACAATGTAGTCATATTATGACGATTTTATTGTGTTTTTGATCAAATAAATGCAGCATTGATAAGTATTGGAAACTTCAAAAAACATTTAAAAAATATTACCAACCCCTATATAGGAGAAACATCTTAAAGGAGAACTCCGGTCAATTTTAACATTGAGCTCATTTTTTTGTACATTTGGAGTGCTGTCAATACAGAGAACAACGACAAAAATCGGTGTTGCCTACACCGAGTTATTCTATTTTTAAAATTTGCACCCTGTTGACTTCAATGGGGCAAGTACTAAACCTGCTTTTAGCCTCTTAACATCCTTGATGTGTCATTACAAGTGCACAGAAAATGTGAGTGATTCCTTCAGAGTGAACACGAGTGAATCTGACTGCAGTAGACGTGAAAGAAATGTATAAAAATGATGTTATTTAAGCCAGCGCAAATACCTGTTTACATCCTGTTTTTCGGTTGAAGTCCAAAGTAGTCGATTGCCGAGTTCACGCGCGTGATCATAGGTACTAAACCTATGCGCGTGAACTCGGCAATCGACTACTTTGGACTTCAACCGAAAAACAGGATTCACTCGTGTTCACTCTGAAGGAATCACTCACATTTTCTGTGCACTTGTAATGACACATCAAGGATGTTAAGAGGCTAAAAGCAGGTTTAGTACTTGCCCCATTGAAGTCAACAGGGTGCAAATTTTAAAAATAGAATAACTCGGTGTAGGCAACACCGATTTTTGTCGTTGTTCTCTGTACTGACAGCACTCCAAATGTACAAAAAAATGAGCTCAATGTTAAAATTGACCGGAGTTCTCCTTTAATACTTAATTGAAACATAAATTAGAGCTCTTATGAACCAATGTGGGAATTCATGTTTGAACAATGGAAGGCAAATCGTTTGGAAACAATCAATTTTTGTGATTCCCTTTGGCACACTTGTGGCAGAAAATGACAAACTTCACCTTTGAAGGATGTAACTGTGTGTGTGGTTTTTTGTAACGTAAATGAGTATAGTCTCATAATTGTGTCACCTCCTCAAGAGAAACTTTCTGGGTTTTTTCCCTGTTCTGTAGGGTCTTCTCTACTGTGATATACTGTTCTAGTTTTAATAAACGGCCTCTCTTTCTCTCGCTCTCTGTCTCTCTTTCTTTTATACACTCCTTCTGGGAGGTGTTCTGTCAGAAATGTGTTTTTAATCAGGGCTATGTTCTGCTGGGATATGTTAATGTGGAACACTGCTTCCCAAACCCTGTGGGTCCACTGCAGAGCCAGCGCATAGCCAACTTTGGGCCAATGCTGGCGTGCTTACAGGCCGCTGACATCCTCCTGCATTAAGACGCTCCCTCTGTTCAAACTTAGAGAGGGGGGGATAGAGAAATATTTCCTAGAAAACCCCTGAAAGAAGTTGCCATGCAAAACAAACCCACTACAGTCGAGGAGATGTGGGTTAGAGGTAGATTGCCGTGTACTGCAGAGGACTATGGACTCTGTTCTCAGAATGAAGACGATGTTAAAGAGAAGTTACCCTTCAGAAACTTTGCCTCATGTTCACGCCTGAGGAAAACAAACAAAGCTGGAGCACAAATGTGTTGTTTTCCAGAATGCTGCTGAGATCGGCCTGTGCTCTGGGTGACGCTTTCAGTCAACATGAAATCACAATTGACCCCGTTTGCTTTCTTAACACACGTTTCTGGTCTTAACACGCATGATTCATCATGCATATTATTCCAAAGCTTCATAGTCTTCCATCAAAACAATCCAAGTCGCAGAACTTCAGCCACCTCCCTTAAACTTGTTTCCAGGGGGTGGGGTGTTGATGGTGCCCCCATAGTTAGTGTCCACAGACCGCATATTCTGTGTATATGGAATTACAGTGGTACTGGAATCGTTGTAGTAAAAGCTTTACATAAGGCATCCACTAAAATGAAAACATGACATTTCTCCAATTGATCAACAACAAATCCAACATTCATGGCCTTTGGTTACTATAGAATAAAATAGTATAAAAAGTATAAAAGGTAATTGTGAGTTTACATCTCACAGTTCTGACTTTTTTATCCTCAGAATTGTGAGATATAAACTAGGAATTGAGAGGGGGAAAAAAGTCAGAATTGTGAGATAAAAAGTCACAATTACCTTTTTTTTCTTTTCTATTCCATGGCAGAAATAAACTACTCCTCTCCTCCATCTACTTATCTCCCTTAATCAACTACTCCTCTCCCTCCTCCATCTACTCCTCTCCCTCCATCAACTACTCCTCTCCCTCCTCCATCTACTCCTTTCCCTCCATCAACTACTCCTCTCCCTTCTCCATCTACTCCTCTCCCTCCATCAACTACTCCTCTCCTTCCATCAACGACTCCTCTCCTCCATCAACTACTCCTCTCTTCCATCTACTCATCTCCCTTAATCAACTACTCCTCTCCCTCCATCAACTACTCCTCCCTATC
This sequence comes from Squalius cephalus, assembly GCF_949319135.1. Lineage (NCBI taxonomy): Eukaryota > Metazoa > Chordata > Actinopteri > Cypriniformes > Leuciscidae > Squalius > Squalius cephalus. The sequence continues at coordinate 9,641,198 of NC_137137.1, forward strand.
CATCAACTACTCCTCTCCCTCCTGCATCTACTCCTCTCCTCCATCAACTAATCCTCTCCCTCCTCCATCTACTCCTCTCCTCCATCAACTACTCCTCTCCCTCATCCATCAACTCCTCTCCCTCCTCCATCTACTCCTCTTCCTCCATCAACTCCTCTCCTTCCTCCATCTACTCCTCTTCCTCCATCAACTAATTCTCTCCCTCCTCCATCAACTACTCCTCTCCCTCCTCCATCAACTACTCCTCTCCTCCATCAACTACTCCTATCCTCCATCAACTACTCCTTTCCCTCCTCCATCTACTCCTCTTCCTCCATCAACTACTCCTCTTCCTCAATCAACTACTCCTCTCCTCCATCAACTACTACTCTTCCTCCTCCATATACTCCTCTCCCTCAATCAACTAACTCCTCTCCTCCATCAACTACTCCTCTCCCTCCTCCATCTACTCCTCTCCCTCCATCAACTATTCCTCTCCCTCCTACAACTATTCCTCTCATCCATCAACTACTCTCCTCCATCTACTCCTCTTCCTCCGTCAACTACTCCTCTCCCTCCTTCATCTACTCCTCTTCCTTCATCAACTACTCCTCTCCTCCATCAACTACACCTCTTCCTCCTCCATCTACTCCTCTCCCTCCACCAACTACTCCTCCATCAACTACTCCTCTCCCTCCTCCATCTACTCCTCTCCTCCATCAACTACTCCTCTCCCTCCTCCATCTACTCCTCTCCTCTCCCTCCTCCATCTACTCCTCTCCTCCATCAACTACTCCTCTCCCTCCTCCATCTACTCCTCTCCTCCATCAACTACTCCTCTTCCTCATCCATCAACTCCTCTCCCTTCTCCATCTACTCCTCTTCCTCCATCAACTACTCCTCTCCCTCCTCTATCTACTCCTCTTCCTCATCAACTACTTCTCTCCCTCCTCCATCAACTACTCCTCTCCCTGCTCCATCAACTACTCCTCTCCTCCATCAACTACTCCTTTCCCTCCTCCATCTACTCCTCTTCCTCAATCAACTACTCCTCTCCTCCATCAACTACTACTCTTCCTCCTCCATCTACTCCTCTCCCTCCATCAACTATTCCTCTCCCTCCTACAACTATTCCTCTCATCCATCAACTACTCTCCTCCATCTAATCCTCTTCCTCCATCAACTACTCCTCTCCCTCCTCCATCTACTCCTCTCCCTCCTTCATCTACTCCTCTCCCTCCTTCATCTCCTTTTCCTCCATCAACTACTCCTCTCCCTCCTCCATCTACTCCTCTCCCTCCACCAACTACTCCTCTCCCTCCTCCATCTACTCCTCTCCCTCCATCAACTACTCCTCTCCCTCCTCCATCTACTCATCTCCCTCCACCAACTACTCCTCTCCCTCCTCCATCTACTCCTCTCCCTCCATCAACTACTCCTATCCTCCATCAACTACTCCTCTCCCTCCTCCATCTACTCCTCTCCCTCCATCAACTACTCCTCTCCCTCCTCCATCTACTCATCTCCCTCCACCAACTACTCCTCTCTCTCCTCCATCTACTCCTCTCCCTCCATCAACTACTCCTATCCTCCATCAACTACTCCTCTCCCTCCTCCATCTACTCCTCTCCCTCCATCAACTACTCCTCTCCCTCCTCCATCTACTCCTCTCCCTCCACCATCTACTCCTCTCCCTCCATCAACTATTCCTCTCCCTCCTACAACTATTCCTCTCATCCATCAACTACTCTCCTCCATCTAATCCTCTTCCTCCATCAACTACTCCTCTCCCTCCTCCATCTACTCCTCTCCCTCCTTCATCTACTCCTCTCCCTCCTTCATCTCCTTTTCCTCCATCAACTACTCCTCTCCCTCCTCCATCTACTCCTCTCCCTCCACCAACTACTCCTCTCCCTCCTCCATCTACTCCTCTCCCTCCATCAACTACTCCTCTCCCTCCTCCATCTACTCATCTCCCTCCACCAACTACTCCTCTCCCTCCTCCATCTACTCCTCTCCCTCCATCAACTACTCCTATCCTCCATCAACTACTCCTCTCCCTCCTCCATCTACTCCTCTCCCTCCATCAACTACTCCTCTCCCTCCTCCATCTACTCATCTCCCTCCACCAACTACTCCTCTCCCTCCTCCATCTACTCCTCTCCCTCCATCAACTACTCCTATCCTCCATCAACTACTCCTCTCCCTCCTCCATCTACTCCTCTCCCTCCATCAACTACTCCTCTCCCTCCTCCATCTACTCCTCTCCCTCCACCAACTACTCCTCTCCCTCCATCAACTACTCCTCTCGCTCCTCCATCTGCTCCATGTTTTTCAATATTTAATTGATTTGTTACCCCAAAATGCTTACCAGTTGTTTCAATATATATATTTTTTTCAGTACTTTTGAGCTGCTGTTGTTGCAGAAGTATAGGCTTTATACTATATTTAAGGTTTGGAACATTAGGTCTTCATTTGCTCTCGTGCTGTGTTTAAGCATTTGCAAATAAGACCTGAAAGATCCATGATTTTGGTATTAGGTAAGCTTGTGTGAAAATAAAATTTAAGTATTTTAGAAATGTGTTAATTTACTGTATATTGTGTGAAAACAACATGAATTGTGTTAATGGTATGGTCACAACAGATGGATGCTGTGCTAATTGTGTTTAGAGTTTCGAAAAAGTGATTACAGATTGGACAAAAGTCTGTTAGCAATTGAAAAAAACTAAGTTTTCAATTTTATTTAATCTTTATTTCAATTACCGAAAACAATTTTTAACTGTTTTAGTTTTAGTTAACAATAACAACACTGCTTTTACATAATATGTTTTATATATTTTCCTCAGCCAGTGATCTGTAATGACATTACTGTAATGACTGTAATGGCTTCAGCTCCACTCAGGCTTTTCCATTTTCTGCTCTCGACTCGCTTGACACTCTGCTGAGAGAAACCCTGCTCCGAGTAGTCCTAGTGTTAAACTGCTTCCTGCTCCTCTTCTACTCCGCACCACAGCTATTAGGTGTATGATTATGCGGCTTACATGTATGTATGTGTCTCACAAACCTCTCCACCAGGTGCTGCTATTCGCTGAGCAGATCTGGCCTCCAAACCCAAAAAGAATGAGGTGTGTGAGGCAGAAAAAGCAGGAGAGAAGGACAGATAGAAAGAGATTGAGACCGGCTGTAGTGTGTTCTCCTCTCATCTGGATTGAGTTAACATTCCAAACTCACAGACACAGCAACCGTATCCCGCTATAGGCGAGCTCTGCTCTTACAACTTACAACAAAATGTGTGTGTGTGTGTATTTGTACGCATATGTGTGTGAGCAGGACGGCCTCTCCCTGTCTGAGTGGGCTCTCCCACGACACTCCTTCCTAAACATGCCACATTCCTTCTTCTCATCCATCCTTCTCTGCTTTGCTAAGAAAGAAGATAAGTGAAGCGTTTATACTAGCATAATTGTAGAGCAGGGCTACTGTTTAGGTCTTGAGTAGTCACGTGACTCTTGCGTCATTGTTTATTTAAATCTTGAGAGCTTGGAACCAAAGGAAAAAGATATCGATATATAGATAGTGATATTGCTTAATTAGCCTATTTGTTACTGCTGAACACGGATTAAATTAGATCAAAATTATGCAGCGTTCTTAGACTGGATAAACCCAGCCCGATCTGCGGGCGATTTGATTTCGCCCTGCAGCTCAGGCTGGAAACCTGTACATTCTTCTATCCTGCTTTCGTTACAAATTTGCAGGGACCAATCACAAACTGGCTTATCCACCTGGTGCGCTATTGGTGGGTTTAATCCAATCAAGTTCCTTTTAACCTCTCGACGATGTTCAATGGCTTCTTTAGTTTAGCAAACAAATCGTTTGAGTGGGTGTAAATACCACTCACTTTCATGTTTTATTTTGCACAACCTTCAAAATTCGCTCGATGCCATTGCTGCTTCTGCAAACCGCTGATCAATGCTACAAACCAACATGTTTGTTGACACGTTTCCTGCCTGGAGTTTTCGCTGCAAAGTACGTCACCTGGATCGTTGGTCTGATTGGTTGAAGGACTATCCAGTTGCGTACAGAGTCATTTGAACTATGCCCGTTGATCACGCCTCTTGTGCAGTAGAAAATACAGAGCAGACTCCCCAGACTAATGTTCAATCTTAAAAGATTGAGCTTGGTCTGGTGATAGCCAGACTACAGCATTCTGGCACTTTTGATTAAAAAAAGACTACAGTTATTGGCTTCATTCTATTTCCTGTAATTACCTCTGTTTTTACCAACTTGCTAAAAAACAATAAAAACAAAAAAACAGTAAACAAAAAAATTAATATAATATAATGTAATATAATATAATATGCAGTTATATAATTAATTCGCTAAAAATGACAATAATAATTATTATTATTTATTTATCACAAAAATAATAATAATAATTATTTATTTATTTATTTATTTTTAGGCATGCCATACCAGAATAACCATCAGATTTTAGGGTACCCTCATCTCCGAAATCCCAACTGAACCCCTGCCAATGACATTTCTGTGGAAAAAGAAGGACCAGGCTGAGTCAAAGGTCAACCTGTACCAAAATTCCAATTTGCTGCCTTAATGTTTATGTATGTGTGTGTGTAGGTGTAAGCCATGCAGGTTATGACTATCCTGACTAATAGGGTTAGTGCTGTAGGCAAATACTCCAGCACCCAACTCAACACCCTCTCTCTCTTCAACAGCTTTGAACTTGAACTCTTATTTACCTAGGTGTGTTGAATGCAGCCATACACACACACACACACACACACACACACACACACACACACACACACACACACACACACACACACACACACACACACACACACACACACACACACACACACACACACACACACACACACACACACACACACACACACACACACACACGCACACACACACACACACACACACACACACACACACACCGGCTCACTCAGCAGTGAAGATCTGGAGTGTTGTAGGCTTCATATAGGTTCCTGCATTAATAAATATTAAATTATGTTTTGTGTTCATTTTAAGCTTAATGTAAAAGCACATTTTTATATTTCCAGTCATGGTTTACTTAGCAATACTTTGGGGACAAATTTGTCTCCAGAAGTTAGCTAAATATGACAAAACTTCCCTTTACAATGTTAGAGTTCGAGTAATAGTTAGTACTAGTTAAGTGTAAAAACACATAAGTCTATTATAGGTCATAATTTAGATTGCTAAGCAAATGCATGCAAGTGTTCGTGTGTGCGCGCTGTGATGTCCGTTTGGAACATATTTGACATTGGTCTTGCTCCAAATTATTTTACAGTAAATAATCAGATGACCTGTGTATGTGTGTGTGTGTTGGGTAACAGCATTGTAGTTTGGTGGTGTCAACTTACATATACAGGTCTGCACACAGCAGGATTCAGCTGTGCTTGGCTCTGAGCTAGACTCTACAGATACTAGAGTGAGCAGACGATGCAAAAGATGAAGTAAGACAGGAAGAGTAGGGAGGAGAGAGGAAGAACAATCAAGAAAAGACAAGACGGGAGAGCAGGAGGTCTTGGAGAAGTGAAAGTAACAGAATAAAACGAAGGGGCGAATGAATGTGGTGAAGAGAGGAGTTGAGGAAAGAGTGCAAGACGTCTCATCATGGGTAAAGGGATGAGAGTAGAGGGTGAAAGAGAGATGTAGCTGGACCGGAGGTGTGCAGAGCAGAGGTGGGTAAGGAAGGGTTAAGCGTTCGACTGGTGCAGCACAACAGGAAGGCTGTTCTTGGGCCCGACTCCAAACAGATGTTCAATTGTTTCAGAGCTGTGCTTACACTGTTGGACTGCGTTCCACCACTCAAGGGAGGAGGAGGGGCCGAAAACTCAGAGAACCCAGCTGCGGCCGAGAGAGAGAGAGAGCGAGAGAGAGAGAGAGGGGGGGGGGAGGTGTGGGAGGGTGAAATGCACTGTTTTTTCTTCAACAAAAAAGGCATGTGTGTGTTCCAAAAAACATTACTCCCAGGGAAGAGGGTAGGACAGAGAGATTCAAGCTTTTTTTTTCTGCATAAATAGCACTTTGAAGTGGGCGACAGAGGCTTGGGGGCCACTGCATATGCAAACAGCTTCAGTGTCAAAGTTACAGAGCAGCTTTGGGTAGATCTGCTGCTCCCCTGAGGCCTTGCTAAACTGCATGACTGGTGTCTCACCTCTCCTGTTTTACTGTACCATATTTTAATCTTACGAAGAAGTCAAATTTCCTTTCACTCCAGAATTAAAAGAAACAAGTAATACATTATAATTTGCATGAAGAAAATAATGTCTGTTTTAGGTGTACAATCATACCGGGTTTTTGTCTTTATTATTAAATTATTATTATTTTGCATTTGTACTTTATTTCCATAACAATTAAGCATATATATCAAATTACCAAATTTACATTGTTGTAATATTAAACAATCACATTCTCATTACTTTAATGCAGTAATCAAGAGTACTAGCTGTCAGCATAGTTTATTAGGCACAAGACTGTTGTGTTTTTGTTTTTGTTTTTTTGTTGGTAAAACAGAATATTACAAAGAAGTTATTATAGAATATTATATTTCAGACTAAATTTGGACAGTTTTGTATTTTTTCTCCACATATGAAAATGTCTCCAGTTACGACTGTAACCCTAGACACTGCGTCTTAGATTGATGCTATGGGGGAACGCCATCAGCGTGACCAGTGTCTGAAGCAGTGTTAAACGCCAATTTATTGGCCGACGACGGTCCATGATGTCACAAGCGGCACACATGTAAGTATAAAAGGGTGCCTGTAGTACATAGCATCAACTCTTTTGTCTGAAGGGGATGCGCAGGCAGGCCCAAGGCATGGCAATGTAATGCAGTCTTGTTCCCCTTCTCAGGGAACCAGGGTTTGCATACATAATATAACGAGTGGAAATAAGTGTGGCCCCTTTAAGAGCTGCGCGCTCCCTGTAGAACTGTCTGCACTCTGTATGGTATTGTATGTGCCGTGCGCCTCGAACCCCCCATGTATGCTGGTAATTTCTGTTTGGAGCAAATTTTTTTGTCTTGTTTTGTTTGTTTTTAGTAACGCTGTGGACGGTGGAGCCTGGGACAGACAGTTGCCCGAGTTCGATTGGGGAAATAAAGCGCGAGTTGTTGTGAGATGCCAATCGCCTCTGTGAGTCTGTCTGGCCTAATAACTTTGGCTGTGAGCTATCCATATTTTCTTTCCCTCCTGACACAACGCGTTACAGTAACCTGAGACGTTCCCTTTCAAAGTGGAACTTCAACATTGCGTCTTGGATTGACGCTATGGAAAACCGATACCCACTTTGCACAAACATAATGGGCGTAGCATAAATTGACTCTACTGATTACTTATCTGGAGTCAGAGTCCGTCAACCCCAAGGGCGCATCCAACATGGCTCGTAGACTGTATTGTGGATCCACTCTCTAAGCCACTATCTTCCAATAGTAGGAGAAAATACCCAAGCTTCTATGCTCTTTAGCAAGGGAAGTCCCGGGCCAAGTGTGAACGGAGCTTCCTCAATGTGAACTTCTCAATGGGTGCATGCACACTCTCGAGTGCTGAACATGAGTGCTCCACATCCAAGCAAACAAAGCACAGAGCATGTGTCAGAAACTGAGAACATGGGGGAAACATACTTTCTGAAGTATTTACTGCTTGAATCAATTGTATTCGCCTTCACATGTGCCTTCACATGTGCTAAACAAACTAGCGGCTCCTGAAAAAAAAAAGCTGATGATGTGTATTACAGGCGCCCTTTTATACTTAGTGGCGCTCCGCTTGTGACATCATGCACTGTATACAACCAATAATGTCAGCTTTCTTCATAGCGTCAATCCAAGATGCAGTGTCAAAGTTCCACTTCAAAAGGGAACAGTTCCAAAAGAAGCCAAGGGGCCCTATTTTAACGATCTAAGCGCATGGCGCAAGTTCACTTAGGGCGTGTCCGAATCCACTTTTGCTAGTTTAATGACGGGAAAAATGGTAGGCGCACCAGGTGCATGGTCTAAAAGGGTTGTCCCTATTCTCTTAATGAGTAATGGGTGTGTTTTGGGATTTACGTGTGTTAAACCAATCAGAGTCTCATCTCCCATTCCCTTTAAATGGCAGTTGGGCTCGCGCCATGGCAGATTCGCTATTTACATGACGGAATTTGATTGTGGAAAGACTGAAAGCGTCTCCAGAGCACAAACGGAACTGCTCGTGCACGAGGTAAAAGTGTGCAAGCAGACCATCTACGGGACAAGCCGGATTCCACCATATATTTATGTACACAAAAATAAAAATGTAATCCTTTTATTTTAAATATTTGGTTTGTGTGCTGCTATGCGTCCCTGTGTGTTTAATAAACAGAGTGTGCGCGCTATAGGCGCACATTACTAACGCGCCCTTTAAATAACAAAAAAATAATAATATTGCGCCATTGACTTTAGACCAGGTTTCAGTTGGTCAATGGCGCAGTCTATTTCTGTTGCCTCAAAATAGCAACGTGCCAACAATGCGCCAGAACACACCTCGTTTTCAGACCAGCACGCCCATGGGTGCACAAATGGGCGCAAATGCATTTGCTATTTAAACAACGTGGCGCAGAACGTGAAAATGATAACTGCGTCGGACTGAAACTAGCAAAAAACACTTGTGTCGTGCTTGACGCTGCATTGCACCGGGTGTAAGATAGGGCCCAAAGCATCATACTTTGCATTTCACCAAGCAACGCAGACTGGCTCAGTTAATCAAATTAGGACCTGCAATGACTGTTGAATAATGAAAATTATCCATTGAGATGAAGAATATTGTACTACAATTATATTAAATATAATTTAAATAGTGAAGAACAAGGTTTTGTTTCAAATTATTGTAATGAGAATGAACAGATAACTGTAGGCAAATGATAATAGAAAGGTTTTCAATCGTTTTCAGTTTTATTATATATGACTTTTTGTATGGCTTTGTGATGAATTAATCACAACTGGCCTTGATAAAAGATAACATAAACACGCCTAACTGATAAAAACATATAATATCACTGAAATTCAGTGGTGGACAGTTAAAGAATTAGCTTAACTTCGTTACTGTACTTATAAATAAAATTTTCAAGTATCTGTACTTTATCAGATTTGTTTTTTGTGTGGAAAATGTTACTTTTACTTCACTACATTGCATGCAGTGTAAAAAGTAAGATAGTAATGCCAAATTTTAGTATTAATTATTGTAAAATAAAATCATATTTAGGCCATGACTGTCAGTTATTTGTGAAGTAGGCCTAAATCTGCTGTAAAAAGGTCAGCTGTTTGAACCCATTGAAATATTATAATATTATAATATATATATAATATATATAATATAATATATTATAATAATAATGTGGGCATGACATACAGGAGAATTATTAAAAATAATTTTAACAATGTTTTAATGTAAAATTGCTTGTATCTTCTTTAATATAATATAGATTGTGACTAAATAATATGACAATTCATATTCACAGTGAGTGTACTGTACAGAATGTGTGTCAATGTGTGTGTCTGACATTGCCAGAGAGGGTAAAAGTGCATTAAGACAGGGGAGGCAGTATCACCCTGTGGCAATGGAGAGCAAATCTCAGTGTTTATTTACACCTCAGCGTCACACATACACGCACCGCAAATGCACACAAGGTTGTATTTCGCAACCACATGAAAAAGAGCCAAGCCGAAACAATGGCTGGCTGGACCAAAGTTAATTACCCACATAAGACCAGCGCTGACCTCACTCAAACTGCCTACAGCCAGAATAAAGTTAACTCACTCGTACTTACAGCATGCTCACACACACACACACACACGCGCATATATACTATACAACATCAGCCTTGCTCTCTTGAACTCAGGGCAGAAAGCGTAGTCTTCTCCATTGACTCCCAGAGTGTAATAAACACATAAACTCACTGCTGCAAACAAACAGATCTGCTCTGTGAGAAACAAGATAGGCCTCTTAGAACTGTGCTAAAAGCAGGTTTACCTTTTTATGGTTGGTTTTATGATAGAGTTGCACCAATGTATAAGATTTTTTTTATCAATTTAAAACCGTCGGCATATCAGCCGATACCTATGGTTTTGATTAATTAACTGTGTGAAGACACTGATTTGTATAATGTCAGTTGCATAATCCAACGTTTTTCTCTGGGCAAAATAATTAAATGCTTGCCAAAACAAAATGAAACCTGCACAAAATATAGCTGGGCTTGACAATACGGACTGTGGTGCCAGCGTGAATGACGCTCGGGACAATTGACGGAACTGTCACTGTCCCGATCAGGCCAGTGCTGCATCATCAAGTTTATTCTTTGCACATGCTAAGCCTTGATATTCAAGCGCAAGAAGATGCAAAAGAGAACTCAGTTTGGTTCTCACTGTGTGAGGAATTTTGTGTCCACACACATCCAAAGCGCACGCCCAGAAAGCCACGTCTCAGATAGCACACAAATACTGAATTCATTTCTCTTTCCTTCTTCTTGCACTTGAACAGACAAAATAATATCATAATGCCCATCTTGGTGTGAATCAAACATAGTCAGTTGTGGCCTATAAGTGAACATAAACAAACAGTTGAGAAATAAATCACAAAACACACATTTTAAATGTTTAATGTTAATCAAACAACAAAAACAAACAAAACACTTACTGCTCTTGACTAAATAACTTTTGTAACTTTAATAAATTGAATTTATACAGCAGTGTTATTATCTTACATTTGATTACTTTATTCAATTTCTGTAAAATCTTTGTGGAAAATCAAGAAAACAAGCGATTCAAACAATAAGACTAACAGTGTTGAGCTATATAAAAATGATTCGTTTTCTGATAAATGTATCCAAACAGTTGTTCCCTTGTCTAATAAAATATATAAAATATGAAAGCGTTTTTGGTGTTTCCATGGTTTCTGCAAAATAAAACAGGGGTGACTTCTGCAGGTATGGTGTCACTGATAGGCAATGCATGGACATGGTCCGTGTCCTGGTTAAAATTGCTTATTTCTCTGGATTTAAACATTCTTGGAAACATCTGGGATAATGTAAGTACACAAGTCAACAAAATATAACACTGTTCTAGTGGTTTTGTGATATTTTAATAATACATTGTGACTTTAATTGTATTTAATGCACACTTGTAGTGTATTTCAATTCTTTTCAAATGATATTTCTTATAGTGTTTTTAAATACTTGCAGATAATACAGTATAGTATTAATGACATTTACACTTTTTTAAAATGCACTGTCATAATGTCAAATTAAAAGTTTTACTTTAAAGTATTATTATAAATCATTGTTTACTTTATTACTAAGTACAATAATATTACATTGTTTTCATGTATAATCTTTTAAAGTATATTATTTACATAAGTACTCTATTCTACTCGTATTCTAAAGTGTATTTCTTTTTCACAAGTGTTAGCATTTGCCTCAGTAGCAGCAAATGTTTTTGCTGTTTGTGTTGTTTCAAACCCCTCACTACTTTCCATCATCAGCTAATCACAAGTTACTGATATTGAACATCTGTTTAGTAAGCACTTGGTAACTAGTTGTACTAGTGGTAGCTAGTTTTAAATAGTTTCTAGCTGGTCGAAGCTAGTAGATTATAGTCATCACCTGGTCTGAGCTGGTGGGGATAAGGTCAACCTGGGGCCTGTTTCAATAAGGAGGTTAAATCGACTCTGAGTTAAAACTTGAACTCTGAGTTGATTTACCCTAAGATGGAAAACTCTGAGTTTTCGGTTTCAGAACAGCTGAATTGAGTTAGTTCAGTCGACTCTGAGAGGGTTGACTCTAAGTTAAGCTGATCAATGGAGCTCCGAAATTACGTCCACGTCAAAAAGACGTCCACATACTTCCGAGTCTATACGCAAGTATAATTCTTATTCACAGTTATAATATCAGGTGAAAACTGGCAGAACAGCAAGTTATTGAACTAATACTCATTTTCATGGTATCCCACAGGCAAAAAAAATAAAATTAAAATAAAGAACGTGGCAGCAACTAAAATTTAACAATAAAACCATAATTCAATCAGTTAAATCGTTAAACATAAAACATTTATGGCTGTAGGCTACATGACTTTACAAACATTTGACATATTAAATAAATATAATTCAGTGTCTATTTCAATGTGCCGCAGCTGTTTCCAATGCTCTTTTCACATAATTAAATGTTCTCTAATCCAACCTGTTACATTTTTTAATAAGGCTAATGAAATTAACATTCGAGTTCTCCTCCTCCAACAGCAAGAAGGCAGAGGACCTGCACCACCACTGATAGATGAAGCGGAGATGCACAATATTGGAAGAATATTAAAATCCAACAGGAAAAATAATTACTGTTGCTTTTGTATTTGTAGGAAATAAAAATGACCAAATAAATTGAGAATAATTAGTGTTTATTTAACAGCTGTGGTGGTTACGGCATATACCCTCCCATCTGGCATCCTCCCATCCCATACAGTAATCTGCTTCATTTTCAGAAGGTGCGATGATGGGAATATGTGTGTCATCAATGCATCCAACCACACTGGAAATCCTAAAGGAAATTCTAATTATTCAGTTACTTTTAGCAAGATGTTATCAAGTGAACGTCATTTATCAGATTAGCCTCATTTAAACCGAATTCTCCACCACTGACCGGCAATCCTGTGAATCTCCTCTTTGATGGCTCATACGGGTTTGTGTCCAGGAAACAACACAAAAACTTTCAGAAAGAGTGTGAGAGCGAGACACACTTTCCTTCCCGCTCTGATACAGCGGGCTTACTAATGTGCTCTGCATCTCCGATGTTATATAGAAAAATGTGCAATGAATGGATGAACTGCACTGCAAAAATGCTTTTCTTACTTAGCCTTATCGTCTTGTTGTTTCCAGTCAAAATATCACAAAATTCTTAAATCAAGATGCATTTACTACATAAGAAAAACTCTGGGTTTACCGAAGAAAACCTGCTCCCGACCAGGTTAGGTTCACAGAGTTAGTCACCATGGTAACTGACTCTGAGTATAAGTTACCTCTCTTTCAGAAACGGGCTTGACTTACTCTGCTTTCTCGGGTTTGACATCTCCCATTCTGAAACGGAAAACCCAGAGTTTCCCTCATTTCAGGGTTAACATAGTTTTCACTTAACCTCCTTTCTGAAACAGCCCCTTGGTTAAAGCTGGTAGACCACATTGGCTGAGTAGGTGGGGATCTAGTTGAGCTGGTTAACTTGACTACTTTAGGTTGCTCTGACCTGGTTTCTCCAGCAGGGGTGCTCATATTCTCCTTCCAAAGACAGTCAGTTTAACCTCCTGCTCTGTGGCCTGGTGTCTGGCAAGGCCCGGTTTTTAGCGACACATTCTTGGAAGATTTGAATTTAGATTTACACTAAATTGATGCACTAAGGGAGTCCATGACCATATTAAACCCAATAAATCAAACATGAAAATATGATACTGATGTCTTCACAGCTCCCTTGGAGGGACTGACCATTGGTACGATGAAATCACTGCAGTGTTTTGTGAACCTTGAACCTGTGAGTCACAAAGACACAAACATCCTGATTGCTGTAATGTAGGTTACACTACTAGGCCAGATATGCCATTGAACTGTTGGTGTGTTTGTCAAGGGTGTGTGTGTGTGTGTGTGTGTGTAAAATGATTCATGCTGACTCAAAGTTTGAGCAGCAGACAGAGCGGCTGGCATCTCGAGGAGGTTTATCAGAAACCGTTCTGTGTACCTACTGAATTACTGAGTCACAAAGCAGGCTGGTATTGAGACAGAGTCATAAAAGAGCCATCTGATAAGCTTTAATAAAATCTAGACTGCATGGCCTCAGGAAAAGACTGCCTACTCCACACATACAGCTGAGAGGGCCAGCTATAAATTAGGGTGTACTCACATGAGCGATCTGAATCGTGCCCGGGTGCATTTGACCCAAAAAGTCTGGTTCGCTTGACTAGTGTAATCGCTTAACTGTCCCTGGCCCGCTTGGAAGAGTTGTGCCAGAGCACGGTTCAGTTGGGCGTGGGCGCAGTACGCATGTAGTGTGATCGCTAAACGTCCCGGAGCACGGAACAGCTTAATTCTACTTTTGGGTATCTGGGTAAAAGTAGAATTCTACTTTTGTGTGCGCTACTGTAATCATTACGCCAGCAAACATCTTCTATTACTACTTGGACAGTACACTTTTCAATTAATTCGAGTATATTAAGGTTTAAAGTAAAGCTCCATGCCTCCATAACAATCTTTTGATACATGCTGTACAATCAAGTGAAAATCGCTGAGCGGCATAAATGATCAATCTATTAGGCAGTCTATTAGCGAATGCACTTTTCTTCCTGTTTTCTTCAAAACAAAAAGTTGCATCGTAAATGCTCCGGCTCGGAACGTTAAGTGCAATGTGAGTGCAGGCCTGCGGGGGGACAATCGCGCCAGGGCACGGTACAGGACAACTGTCATTATTAGTCATAATGAGCACAGGTCACCATAAAATACTGCGATGCATACACATTTTGTGGGTCCAGTTCAGTTTGGGTTCTGAGAGACAAACATCTCGCATGTTTGGAGATGCAGATCTCAAGTATAAAATATAAATTTAATAAATTTTCACATGCTACGATCTCTGATTGGCATACAAACTGTCAATTCACTGTCTATATGGATTGTATATATTATACGCTATCTTTCAATAGTTTGGGGTCTGTAAGATTTGTTTGAAAGAAATTAATAACTATTCAGAAAGGGCATGTTAAATTGATTCAAATTAAAAGTAAAAACTTTTATGTTGTTAAAAGAATTCTATTAAAAATACTGTTCCTTTAATCTTTTGAAGACTGGAATAATGATGCTGAAAATTAAGATTTGCATGACGGGAATAAATTACATCTTAAAATATATTCAAATAGAAAACAATTATTTAAAATTGTAATTATATTTAACAATATTACTGTTTTACTATATCTTTGTAAAAATAAATAAGCTTATATAGACTTGAAGGAGATCCCTGTTAATGGTTATTTAAGGGTGCCACAACTTTCATCAGGTTACAATCATGGTGTTTGTATTTCGTAAATTCCTGAGTACTTGCAGTCATTAATGATCAGAGCACAACCACCGTGTTTAAAGCATGATTCATTCATTGTGAATGAACACACGCAATTCTCTTTTATTCTCTCCAGTTACAGTTTTGCAATCCTGAAGAATATGACTTAAGATTTCCATTACGCTGAGTGAAACCCATTTTCCTTTTCTACTTTTCCAAAACTCATCAAGACTGCACAGTCTTGCGCAATATAAATAAACAATTGATCCATGTCAGTGATTCTGAAACAAAGCAATGGATTTAACCATAAAATGGGATTGCCAAAACTAGTTTATTATCATTCACACACTCTTTTTCTACAAAGGGTGGTTCGTTTTCTTGTCTAGAGATGATGTGAATTATCATGCATCATTCCATTGTTTAATAACCGTTCTTTAGACATTTATTTCTCATTATTTCCAATGGATTTATTTTTTATGTACAGTTACACATTTTATATACTGATTTCTGCCCGCCTAAATTAAACAAAAAAGTATGTATATATAAAATAGTATGCACTATGGCATGCTATATTGACCGCGTTATGTTATGAATTGATTATTTTGTACTTTTAATCCAAGTTTGTTGTGAAAATAGATTTTGTGTTGTGAGAATAAATATTCTTTGTGCCAATCCGATCAAATCAAGAAAGAGTTAAAATATAGTAGATGCTTTTAGTGGTTCATTTGCTGGAAATGAAAGGTCAAGTTAAGCACATTGCATTGTGGGATACAGTAGTGTGCAATGTTCTCTTTTGCATCTAGTGCACAATATAAATAATATATTGTGTAGAAATGGTACAAGTAGTAAGGCAGTCTGCTATTCCCGACCATAGCCTCTCTTTCTCTCTCTTTCGCAGCTGGTGGATCTGTTTGGAGGCAGACGGTTGCCATGGTGCGGTTGCCATGCGGCTGGTGTCTGACTCAGACAGGCCCACACACTGTCAGTAGGAGGACAAGAGGTGAATCACTATGCTGGACGTGTGTGATGGAGGCCACCATGCCGTTCACAGCTCCATCTGTACAACACTTACACGGTTTCTGATCAATCCTGCCATATTATTATATCTATATCGCACCGTTGTGTAATATCTGTCCCCCGTCAGCATAACACTAACGGTCTAGCAAGCCTATTAGTGGATTTTGGCAGGGAATTCATTTACTGAACGTATTTTTGGCCATTTTCACTGACACTATCGTAGTGTGAAGTTTTACTGTATTGTGAATCATTGTTATGTTTTTTTATGGTAAAGCGATATATGGTGCTGACACTGTTGAGTAAAGTTGCGTTTATGAGGTCAAGAGCTGTAAAGTTGACAGTTTCACGTTATGGGTTTTAACAGTTGAAACATAATATTCACTTTCCTTGTGAAGTACAACTGAAATAGCCTACTACTGGAATAAATAAAGTTAATGATTGTAGTATCAGTCACATTTCACAGATAATGTATGATACACTTTGTCCCATGACCTAAAAAAAAAGCATTAGAGAACCGCATGTTTTCTTTTTCTTTTTTTGAGAACTATAGATATGTTAGATAAACATCTGTTTCCTCCCTAAAAATTGGCATTTTAGACTGTTTTACTTGCAGCTGTCTTCAGATAGATAGATAGATAGATAGATAGATAGATAGATAGATAGATAGATAGATAGATAGATAGATATATAGATAGATATAGAACCCTGTTACTCAATTTATTTTAAGAAAATATGATAGTGTGCGGGATTTCGGGATTGCTAATTAAGAAAATATGATCAAACAAATCGTTTTAGTCTTTAATTTCTGGCAAATGTAAGTTTATTAGTAAACAAACATTTTGTCCCAAACTATAGCTTCTAAGGTGATAATAGCTTAATTTCGTACAGATGCGGAAACCTTTCTGCTGTATGTATTTTTGATCTGTGTAAATTTCATCTGTTTAATGTTATTTAATGTTTATTGGTTAAAAATACATTTTAAAGGCTGGCGAACAACATTTTCTAAAGGTAAGCTTTAGAAGAAAAGCTGAAGAAAGCTGAAGAAACTTCAACGCCTCCAACTAGCCAAACCATTTAGGTATTTTAGTGTAAATACTCATTCTACGGCAGTCGTTCTCTAAAGTTTATCAGCTCATATGTGATTGTAAGAGTAATTTAGGAGCAAGTTGGCGGTTTAAATTCCCTGTATGGCATGCTAAAATGTTGGAGGAGAGGCCATCTGTCTGCTCTGTTTATTTTGATACTCCTTCATGCTGTAAGATTGAGTCAGTCTCACGTAGGATGGAAAGAACGGAAAGAAGGAGAGTCACTACACTGAACTAATCGTAACTCACTGTGGAGGTGCACCTGCAGGGTCTGTGTGTAAAACTGTTGACTCATGGGTAAAACATCCAGTCTTACGCTGGTTATGATGCATGTGCACTTCCACACTGACAGAGCAAAGAAAGGCGTCAGTTTTGGAAGACCATCAGCTGTTGCTTTGGATTTTAGGATTTTCTTCTGAATCCCACCCCTCTGGCTCATGAAGTGATATATTAAGTGTTCCAAATTCTTTCTCGGGATGTAGATTTGTCCAAGGATGATATCATGTGCTCATGGATGAACTAGTACAATGAATTATGCACTCACTGTCTTGTGTAGCGCTAAAGTAGGGTGACCAGGCGTCCTATTTTTTTTTTTAAATAATTAATGTGCTAGATATTGTTTGATTAAAAATTACTCTTGATTTTCCTTCAGAAATCATTCTAATAATCTGATTTGGTGCTCAATTATTATTGTTAACTGTTACTTCTCTGCTATGCAAATAAATGCATAAGTGCACATGATGTAAATAATTTAGCCGAAATTATAAGTTGAAATATTAAAGAGAAGCCTTTGTAACCTACATGCTATTGTAAGAGGATGCGCAGTGGTTTGCTTGATTTGTGGTCTTCTCATTTGGAGCTGTGGGATGGACACTCTTATCTAAGCTTTTAGCATTAGAAATTCCCGTAAGTTACGAAAGCAGCACTGGCCAGACGTAGAGCAGACATAACAAGGTCTGGATGGGTGAAACTGTTTACATTCTCATCCCAAACAGGATGCACTGGTGTCCTCGCTCTTTCCATCTCTCTTTCTCTCTCACATGTCTGCTTGACAGCAAGTCAAGTCTTTGCTGCAATATAATCTATCCAACTCTTTAATATAAGTACCACATTCCAGCGTTTAAGCTTGAAAATGACACATCCTTAATATATGTAACTTGGTGCTATACTGTAAGTGCAAATGTTATGGAAATATATGGAAAATGCATTAATAATCCTGCAGCCCATCCCCCAAAACTGAAAACTATATTGTCATCTGAGCTTTTCCTCTGACTGTATTCATTTATTTTATTTGAGTAGAGTACCAACAGAACAAAGAAAAACACACAAGAACAACCTAGGAGGTTAATAGACAAACAAGACCTCTTTCTATCTGCTGTGTATGGATGGATTTCAACCTTCCTCTCTGCTCTGTTTATCCTAACATATAAAGCTCAGATATCCTTGTATGCTTATGGCTTTTTTACTCTTGTATTTCTCCATTCCCTTTCCCTCTTATCTCACTCTCTCTTTCCACACTTTCCCCTCCTTCTCTGCCTGTCCCGTCCTTTCCGTTCCATCATCCAGTGTCTTCCCATAGCTCCAGTTATGTTAATCCATGGTGACGTTCGTGTTCAGCAGGAGCCCCAGATGCCTGAGAGCTGCACTTGAGCTCTAGAGCTCTTCATTGGGCTCCAGTCTCTCCTCCTCCTGCCCCCCTCAAAACACATCCGGCCACAGGACACAAATAACTACATGCAGCTCTCAGTAATGATACATAGTGGACCCAAAGCTGGAATTAGGGGGGGGGGGATTGTGCCCTCTGCTCCCCTGCTGGGCCTGTCTCTCCAAGTGAGGAGTAGTTCGGAAATCTGAAATAGAGAGAAGCAGGGGAAAAGAGAGAAACAAACAGATACAAATTATCTCCACCCCTCTTCATCGACCCTCCACATCTCCCATTCTAGATATTTCTTGAACCACAGAGGAGATTTTGCACACAAAACAACATTCACATGCAGTGTTGTGCAGTAAAGTCAAGGCCAACAAATAAATGGAACATTTTCAGTGTTTTATTCAGGTTGATGACGTGTGCCACACATGGACATTAAATTCACACAACACTGTAGATTTGCACAATGCTCTGTTTATGTTCACACAGTAAAAAATAAATTGTCAGAAAAACAAGAAAAGACATTTGGTTAAATTTAACGTATGAAAATAGTTTTAAAATGTGCAATTTTTGGTACTTTATTTTCTAATAGATTATTATATATTTATAATTCTAACTGTATATATAATTGTATAAAATACATCATTTTCATATTTTTGATTATAGAATCAAGATTTTAGTATCATTATTTTTTATAATTATATATTATATTGTATTTTATTTATATATATATATATATATATATATATATATATATATATATATATATATATATATATATATATATATATATTATACATTATTTGTTATAATGTATTATTTGTAAAATTATTATCATTTCAATATCGTTATAAATTTAATTCATAATTATAACGTTTCAGGTTACTATGTCACCATGGTTCCCTGAGAAGGGGAACGAGACACTGTGTCCTCTAGAGGACAATATCGGGAACGCCTGGCAGGCCTGAGATCTGCCTGAGTCAGAACAGAGCGTGGAGGACCCAAAGAGAAGGTATCCCAGTAATGGGGAAGGTACCTCTCCATGTTAGCCCCTGCAGTCGGGGATCATCCCGAGCTCTCTCCTGAAAGCAGAGGACCGAACCCCGAAGGGGAGGCCAAAGCTCGACCAAGTTATCTATCTCCAGAGCACACGAGGAAACTGGATGCTTATGGGGCCTGAGTGGGGGAGGCAGTTTCTACTTTGCTGCTTACACAAGGGAGCTGCTTGCTTAAAGGGATAGTTCACCCAAAACAACCAAACAGTTGATGGACCCCATTGACTTCCATAGTAGAAAAAAAAAAATACTATGGAAGTCAATGGGGTCCATCAACTGTTTGGTTACAGACATTTTTCAAAATATCTTCTTTTGTGTTCAGCAGAAAAAATTAATTCTTACAGGTTTGAAACAACTTGAGGGTGAGTAAATGGTGACAGAATTTTCATTTTTGGGTGAACTATCCCTTTAAGAACCCACTATAGGGGAGGCAGCGACAACCTTGCAAATATGCTAAAGTTTGCATTACAAGCGAACTGCCAACTTAAACCCCAAACACTGGGGGATGCAGTTACTACTTCATAATTGACCCACCTACTTAATGGACCCACATAAGTGGGGGGCAGCTACTATGAGGGAACTTTCTACTTAGGAAACCCCAATTCTGGGGGAGCAGCTTCACCTCATATTCACCCACATTCTCACAAAAGTTCCTTACCGGATCTAACAGAAAGCAGTGTGTGCTACTG
Source organism: Squalius cephalus (assembly GCF_949319135.1). Taxonomy (NCBI): domain Eukaryota; kingdom Metazoa; phylum Chordata; class Actinopteri; order Cypriniformes; family Leuciscidae; genus Squalius; species Squalius cephalus. The sequence goes on from NC_137137.1 coordinate 9,661,746, forward strand.
CTATCAAAACTGTGCTACTACCTGAAACCGCATTAGTTCAGTTTCAGAACAAGTTGCTGCTACTTACATGTTTCAAGTTATAAGCCATTTTTGAGTTTGATGAATGATAGGCGAATGTTTCGATTTCATGACGTTAACGATCTGTCCGTTACAGCCTGCGTGATTTCGCCAATTCCTAGAGTTGTTTTTTTTCTGTGACTAAACAACAAATAAAATTTTGGTCAACCAAGCCTCTTCTAGTCAACTAACGGTTTGTCGACCATTACGGGGCAGCCCTAGAAAGAAGAGAGAACAGATAAAACAAAGCTCCTTACCTGCCTCTGTAGAACATTTTGCGAATGCATCCTACACAGCACATCCAGCCTCTTCGAAGAGTCGAAGGTCACCCAAACTCACATCCGACATCCGTAGAGAATAGGGACGATGTGAACTTAGCTTTTCTTTGAGAAATCCTCACAATGCGCGCATTCAGCTTCGCCGAAAGCACCAGACGCCCACTCGTCCTGAAAACGCTTGCCAGAGAGTTTCTTCATGATATTCATGTTCACATGTATGCAAACAAAAGGATCCAAATGACAAAGAAAATTTTACACCAGTAGTGACATCACGGATATCATCGGCCAATGACATTGTCGCGTTTTAAACACGTGCTTCAGACACCGGTCACGCTGGAGGCTTTCACCATAGTGTCCTCTAGAAGATACAGTGCGAGTTCCCATTCGAAAGGGAATGAAGTTAAATGTTATATTTAGTTCATTGTAATTGCTGAGCTAAGTAAACCCCAAATTTAGCTATATACTGTATATGATCAACAAACCTCAGGTTTATTGGTCAATCTTGTCTGGTTTTCTGGGTCTTTCAAGGTTTTGGGCACTTGTTAGCTGGTTAGGCTGGTAGATCTCCTGGCTGCCAACTAAATCAGCTGAACACCTGCTTGTCCAGGTTAGTAGACTAGCTAAATCATAAACCAGCTAAGACTAGTAAACCAGTTTAGGATAAATATATTGTACTTTTATCAAGCAAACAAGAAACTTCAGTGGCAACCGGTCCGGTCACTAATTATTTTTTTAGTTTTACAGCCAAATTGCACAATGTCTTTTTGTTGAAGGATCTTTACAACAGCTCAGTTGCAGTGTGGGTTTGTGGAAACCCAAAGTCAGTATTTCAACAGGACTGAATGAGTGAGAATGTTGGTTTTCAGGGTGCTGCTGGGGTTTTAATGACTGTTTTTGTGCAATGTCTGGCAGTGCTCAGTGTTCTCAGGTGGAGTTTAACCAGCCTTGTGTCACAGCAGAAAGGTTTTTGGAGACAGGTGGTGTGGGATGGAGGTGTTCTATCCCTGTTTCCTTGAGAACAGAGACGCCCTGTGTTTCAGCAGCATCTGGACAAAATCAAACTAGGCCATACAGTGAGAGACCGAGGGCCTGAGAGAGTGCGAGGCCTCCACTTCCTTAGAAATGGCTGCCGCTTTGCCACAGCCTCTGTAGGTAAAGCATAGTTCAACAGGAAATTGAATTATAAGGGGCAGAAATCATTGCTCTGTGGCTAAACGCTTCACCATGTTTTGTCTGCGGATGTATTAAAAAGCATGACAGAACATGTTTTTGGACAGTCAGTGAGAAATGTCAGACTGACATGTTAGCTTTAATCCGAGGCAGACGTCGATTGTTTAATGATTTCCCAAACATGGTCTCGCATAGCAGATTAATTGCGCTGATTTTTTGGCTCTGTGCTGTACCACATAAAGAGAAGGAGACATTTTCCCACAGTCTTGTATAACACCGGCCTATACAATTTCCACATGACAGCTACATGTGAGAGGCCTATCATTAAGCCAAGCACTATTTCCATGTTCACTGTCTCTAAATGTCAACATCTTTGGATTCTCAAGGCAGTTCTTTAACAATGACAGCTGTCAAATCTTTACGAATTAGAATGTCACGTTCAGCCTCCTGTTTGTCTCCTCCTGTTGTCATGGATACCGAGATTTCACAAAGCATCTCATTCTTTTGAAGGTTTCCTGAGCACATCATGTGAAAATTATATTTTTTTTAGCTAAATAATATTAAGCTTAATAAATGAATGATGACAACACAAGAACTATTGCATTGCATAGTGTTTATTTTAGAGTAAATCAACAGTCCAGAGATAATTGTACGTCTATAATGTGTTTATCCCAAGAGATTTTTCAGGTTGTCATCCACTATTCTACATCTGTATGCCTTCCTTAAAGGAATTATTCACCCAAAAATACATTTTGACATCATTTACTCACCCTAATGCCATTTCAACCTGTATTGTTGCTTCTGTGGAACACTAAAAGAAGATATTTTGAAGAATGTTTCAAAAGCAAAACATTTTGTCCATACAGGGCAATAAAAGTCATTGGGTTTCAAAACAACATTTGACCTGGACATGGAATAACATATGGAAACTTTTTGAAAAAATATTTTCTTTTGCATCCCACAGCAGAAAGAAAGTCATACAAGTTTGGACTGATATGAGGGTGAGTAAATAATGACAGACATTTTTGGGCAAATATCCCTTTAAGTAAATTACGAGAAGCTGAATACTGAATAGATTTGGATATGTAAACATGGGTGGTTGAATGTTAATGTGCTCATGGTTGTGACGTTATTACAATGACGATTTCTGATTGACTTGTTTTGGCAGCTTATTTTCCATTAATGGGTGGACTAGGGTGTGAGCTTTGCCTTGTGAATGGTATTTCAGTTGTTCTCAAATGGTTTTACTTTAGGGCCCAAATTTTACAGTTACATTTACGTTGGACCTAAAATTGTTTATTTTACTAAAAATAAATACAAATTTCCATAAAATGGGATGAAGGAATGTCATGCAACCTGTCAGTTGATGGATGAATTTGTGGCAAATACCACAGAGTTTGATTGGATGCATAGCCTGTGACGTCAACAATATCTTCTCCATTTAAAAAGCTGATAACTATAAAGATTGCTCTAGTTATATCGTCCTTGGTGTGAACTGGCCTTTAGTCTGTTTATTTTCTGTCCACAATTATATGGTTGGTTGCATTTTATTATTTGCATTGTTTATGCAACTCATGTTTGAAAACCACTGTGTCAGAGTCTGTCTGCACTGTTCATTCAACTTTTATTTCAAAGGAGCAAGGAAAACATTCTTTCTAAACTTTCTGAATAAGGTGGTGTATCTCTTAACAGCCAGGCAGACATTAGTTATTCAGAGAGTAGAAAGGGTTGTCCTATCCTTGACTTGTGTGAGCCCTTTTCCCGAATACTGAATGAGAATTGAAGCGCATTTGCCTAATCAGCAGAAATCAGACCGTGTTCACCCACAGCTGCTGTGCGCTGCATGCAGAAGAGACCAGACTAGGTTTGCTCGCCTTTAAATCAAAGCAAAGTAAGACGCTTTTGTCTTTTGTATGTCTTTCAGCCCTCTGGCTGGCTCACTTTAATCTGATAACCTGATCAAGACCTGCCTCTCACTTTAATGGAAGACTTGGATCATCTCCCAAGGCACCCTGGGATTTGTAGTCAGCACTCCTTTGACATCGTCTTTGAAAGTTGCTGTTGTCCCCAGACTTCCTCCGCACGGTATCAGGATGAGGTTAATGAATAGCAAAGTGAATTAGTCCCAGTGGATACGGATTCCCTATTGGGTTGCTTCTCTCATTCTGTCTTCCTCACTCACACACAAGCAGAAACACCTTCTCTTTTGTACCACTCAACTGTGCAGTAGATTGAGACACGTTGTGGTCCCAAAGAGGCTGATTACTCTAGCTGTAACCCAGGAGATGACTCTGTCCTCGGCCAGGAAACCAGGATGGGAGAAGTGACAGGAAGTTGGGAAGGGGGCCACTAGCTAATTAATTACAAGTGAGCTTGTGGGAATATGGAGCCTAAATGCAAGTCATCTCCCTAGGTGAGTGTGTGTATGTGTGAGAGAAGTGTGTGTTGTTAACACACAGGTCCCTGTGAAGGGATGCAGTTAACAGTTTGAGCCCAGGGCACCTTGCAAACCAGTGGCTGAGGGGGTTCCGGAGCAAAGCTGTGCTCTGTAAATGATGCAGATGCCAGATGTACCGCAGCTTGCTTCCTGTTTAACCTTATTCTCGTGACGTCCTTTATGCTTTATAATATTCTGTTGATAGTTAACCCTCCACTGGCAGAGTTTTCAAATAAACACATGATAAACCTATTAAACATGTGCTTTTCTTTAAATGTATTATTTTTAATATTTTTCAAATAAACACATGATAAACCTATTAAACATGTGCTTTTCTTTAAATGTATTATTTTTAATATTTTTCAAATGTATTATTTATTATTTCTTCTGTGTTAGATATTTAATTCTAAATATTGTACATTTATAATTAAGCATTATAGAAGTTATTTTAAAATAAAAATGGCGTTATTGGGTAATGTTCCCATGGGAATATTTCTGAGTGAACAGAAATTAATCTAATAAACCAAGAGCAAAAATAAGCACTTTTAACCCTCTACTGCACACCTTTTAGTCTTTTGGGGATATTTACTTGATATAGTCAATAAATTTATACATTTTTGACCACCCCTCCAAAATATTATTTTATTGATTTACTATATTAAAGTCAAGAAAAAGTTAACAAGATGCAAGGGCATTCAAAAAGTCATGATAGATACATTATATGATAGATACTTATTTTTCCTCCATTCATGAATTTCTAGATCTCAGATTTGTTAATAATTCAGATATTGTTGTTGGGCCTATAGATTTCAGAAACCCTTGTTATTACAGACACTGATGGTAATTAAATGAACTGCAGCCAGTAACTTAATGCTTGTGCACACGTAACATTCAAGAGAGCGAACATGATTTAATGACACGATATGCTCACGGCAAAGAAATGTTTTGTTCTTTGCTAAGAAGATCCAATTACTTTTGCAGCGATATGCTGTTAACGAACATCCCGGCGCTGTAGATGAATATGTATATATGTGCTGCACGCTTTCCTCTCACTAACAAAATAAACCCAACAAAAATGACAGTGGTGAGAAAACAGCAGTTAAGAAAGCATCTGATCATAGTGATGTGGAATTGTTTGCACCAGCTCTGCAATTTACTGGCATCATGTCGACAGAAGAGGTAATTCAAATTACACTGTTATGATAGTTTGATTATATAGTAGATTATTTAGTATATATTTGAGATTATAGACTATATAGATCTGGCTATGTGAGACTATAGTTTGAATTAATCCCTTTTCTTTGCATGACACATTGACATTACAGAATAGCTATTTTGGCATTATTCTGAACAACACTTAGCATTAGTTTCATGTGTCATAGAATGGAAGAGAGGCTCATGGGAGCGTGTGTAAACATCACATCCTTACGATCTTCCCGGGAAAGTCCTTCACGTAAAAAACAGTCTACAGGCTTTCATAGACAACATAAGATAAAAAAGATAAACATAGATAAAAAAATCTCATTTTTTAAAAGTTTCTCTATAAGCTGTTCACACATTGGCATTAAAAAAAGAGACAATACATGAAAATTCTTACATATAGCTCCTTTAACAGTTATATGTTTTGAAATATTTACTATATATAATTATAATATGTGCATATTTGCTTTACTGCATTAAAAATCCCTAATAAAACAATTATATTTTTCCTATATACATGTTTTTATAGCAATTGCACAAAGGCAGTTGACGGTAGCCGTTGACTTCCATAGTAGGAAAACAATAGTATGGAAGTCAATGGCTACCGTCAACTCTCAGGTTACCAACATTCTCCAAAATATCTTCTTTTGTGTTCAACAAAAGAAAGAAACTCACACAGGTTTGAAACAACTTGAGGGTGAGTAAATGATGACAGAATGTACATTTTTGGGTGAACTATCCCTTTAAGCAACAAAATCATATTTGCTTGGGTTGGCCAAAAGTTGAAAAGATCAAAGATACATTATCAGATAAATGTTCAATTTTTTAAATGAAAATCTAAAAGCACTACTTTGTTTGCTCTATTGCTTTGTGAAGACTAAACAAATGAAGTTGGCTCTCAGTTTATTAGATTAATTTCTGTTCATATGCTCTGTGGAAGCTTTCAAAAGCAAAATAGAGACCTACCATCTTTCCTATTTTCGAGAAAGGCACAAAGAAAGGCAGTCCTTGGCGCATAGTACAAATAAATACATGTGAACACACACAGAGATAGATTTTATGCAGAATGCCACACTAGTCCTTGGCGCACAGTTCTAATACATGCATGCTCGAAGGCTTGTCACTCTTCTTGTTGTGGTTGGTGTCTCAGAGTGTGCTTTGATGAGAGTTAATCTTCTGCTCATATGCACATATGCTCCTCAAATCTCTACTATACAGCCTCCTGCTGTGGCACCAGACTGTGTGTGTGTGTTTATGTGGTTGTATGCAGGTGTCTGCTGTCTGTACAGGTGTTTCATTATTGATCATTAGTAAAACTGCAGGATAAAGTAAAATAAAGTCATTTTTTACAACTTAAAAAGTTTTAAACCTCAAGGAAACAATAGTATTTTAACAAATGTTAAAACTCAAGATATTATTAGTGACCCAGTGGTCGAAATGTTCTTTTTTCACACAGGTCACATACATTACCGTTCAATAGTTTGTAGTCAGTAAGCTTTAAAAAAAAAAAAAAAAAAAAATAATTAAAGGGGTCATGACATATTCGTACCATTAAACCATCCTGCAAGTTTCATAGCTTAAAGCATCGTCCTACATTTGCATATGAGTCATGACTACCTCCTGAGCAAGATGAATACATCATTGCACCATAAGCCCCGCCTACTTGCATTCAGTGGCTTAAACGGCTGACATTTTCCTACACTGGATATGATCGTTGCGTTGTGTCAAAAGCAAATAGAACGCATTATAATCACTGATGCTGTCTACACTGGACAGCCTATGCATCTCAGTCTCTGTGAACTTCTTTCTGAAATGCGTCACAAAAATTTACCGACACTCTGCGTATACTTGCCTCACCTCGATAAACAAAGCATCAAGCTTCATCAGTTTCCTTGCTTTTCATCGTTTTTGGGAGAAGACGCTGTGAGAAATAAGCCTTAAATTTACGATGAGTTCTTGATGCAGCGTGATCCAGCAGAGAATTTTTTCTGACGAGTAAGTCATTTGTTCTTATATTAGTTAACTTTTAACATTACTTAAACTTGTACACATTTTAGTAGTTGGACTTTCCCCAACCTATATTGCTAGATTTAATGGGATAGTTTACCCAAAAATGAAAATTACCCCATGATTTACTCGCCTTCAAGCCATCCTAGGTGTATGTGACTTTCTTCTTTCAGATGAATACAATCGGAGTTATATTAAAAAATGTCCTGGTTAATCAAAGCTTTACAGTGAATGGCAGCCCAAAATTTGAAGTCCAAAAAAGTGCATCCATCCATCATAAAAGTAATCCACACGGCTTTGGTGAGGTTAATAGATAGATAGATTTTATTTGTCCTTGAGAGGAAATTTGTTTATAATAAAGGCCTTCTGAAGCGAAGCATTTGTGTAAGAAAAAAATCTATGTTTAAAACGTCATTAGCTATAATAACTACGCAAGTCGGCATGCACTAAGAGTAACTCCTGACGCGGGTTGTAGGAGTATCATAAGCTTAGGGCTGTGCAACCAATTCAAACTCCTCTTCTCTTATATCGAAATCCCCCGACATTTCTCTTCTAATTAGTGACCGGTGTTTTGTTTTGCTCTATCCTCCGCGTATCATCATTGCCTCATGCGTCGGGTCAGAAGTCACTCTTCTGCCGCAAATCGATGCGTGCAACCGTCTGCCGTAAGCTAGTTATAGCTAATTAAGTTTTAAATATAGACATTTTTCTTACAAAAACCCATCAAAGCAAATATCAATTAATTGATTTATTAATTTTACAGTGACCACAGATGAGACCTGCTGACTTTCACATGATTCTATTCAAACTGCTTTTCTCTGAGAGAGGGTCATGTCAGCATGAAGGTTAAAAATAACCGGGGTTTTTTTCACATATATATTTGTTTTGTGTGTGTGTGAAAAAAAAAAACTTTATTAACATTAAGTGAACCTCAAGGAACATAAAAAAATCAATTTCATGACCCCTTTAATACTTTTATGTGGCACTAGAGATTGGAGCGGAAGATTCAGCATTACCATCAGAGGAATACATTACATTTTAAAATATAATAAAAGAGTAAACAGTTCTTTTAAATTGTAATAATATTTTACAATATCACTGTTTTACTGTTCTTTTAACAAAAATAAATGCAGCCTTGCTAAGCATAAAAGACTTCTTTCAAAAACAGTACGGCAGTGTAAATGTCATGGGAGCTCCAGAGCTGGCGAGGGCAGCAGAGAGGCGAATGCTGTCACATGAGTTCTTTAGGGAGACCGAGGGGTCAAGGTTTGGCTAACAATGACCCCGTTTTCTCTGATGTGTCTGCAGCTTCTGGCAATCACATTCTGCCATGTGCCCGTTGTTTACCGCAGCTAACATTTCTAGTCTATAATAATGGCCTGTTCTCCCTCTCTCGCTCAGTTTCTCTGTTTCTCAAGAGGGACTCTTCTTTTTCTACTATAAGCAGATGGAAAGAAACAGAAAGACAAAGATCCATTTTCAGCTCTTCTCTGCTCCCTCTTCATTATAATTTCCTGTAATAAGATGTAGATCATTCTGAATGGCCATTTCTAAAGGCAGAGTACATTTCAGGAGTCGCTAACTAGAAGCAGATCAGAAGATCTGGCCAATGTTTGATGTGTGACGGATTCAAACACAGCTCTGTGTATTTGGAGACTGGGCTTTGGGGCACTAGCTTAATAAAAATCCAAAGTGGACCCCAAAGACATATTCACACATACACACTCTTTCCTTCATCATCGCAGCTCTCAGTGTATCAGTAACAAGGTTGAAATCCCTCTCCAACCCTCTTGGTTTTTGGTCTGTGGATTAAGAAGCTCCTTCACCGCAGAAGTTCATTCTTTAAAGGGGTAGTTCACCCAAAAATATAAATTCTGTCATCATTTACTCACCCTCATGTCATTCCAAATCTGTATGCATTTCTGTTGAACATAAAAGAAGATATTTTGTAGAATGCTGGTTTTGTTTCCATTCAATGGTTACCAGAATTCTTCAAAATGTCTTTTTTTATGTTCCACAATTTTCATTTTTAAGGTGTGCTATCCCTTTAAACTAGAAACTCCTTCGGAGAGGGACCTGTCAGTCTTGTGAAAAACACAATTACCGTAATTAGCATGTCAATTGATTATGCCTTCAGCCCTTCTACACTGTCATAATTTATGACAGCACAATATCTAATCGATTCAAAGATGAATGGGCGGCTGTGTCTCGTTACTGAAACGAAATTAATGCTAAATACATGCTGTCTGTTCTTACTAGACTTGTAGTCAAGACCGCCTAAACCGAGACCAAGACACTACCAAGACCAGAGGGTATCGAGACCAAGACAAGACCAAGACCAAGACCAAGACAGACCAAGTCGAGACCAAGACCAAGTCGAGACCAAAACCGAGACCAAGTCGAGACCGGAGGGGAAAAAAACAGACTAGTTGAAGCTAAGCAATAACTTGTGAATTCAAGAACAGCAGCATAGGGTTCAGCCGCAGTTTACATTCAATACATATTAGATGGTATTACTTCAACTACACAGGCAGAACAATACAGAGACAGATCATGTCATGTGTGTGACTGTGAGCTCATTGTAATCTGTATCTCTAGAGATATCAAAGACACAAATTCATCCAAGCAAATGCCTGCCTATCTCTGCCGATTTCGGAGTCTCAGACTCCAAATGAACCCATTCTGCAACTTTTAAATACATAATTACATTTTTAAAAACGAAATTATAGGCTTAAGTGCGGGATCCGAAAGTTGGTCGTTTTGTCGCTATGGTTACACACACAACACACACACCGTTGGCGGTGCGCTCAAAGTCATCTGTCAGTTGTGTAGTTGTGCAGTTACCCAAAATGAATGACTCCTGAATGAAGTTAATACCCATCATGTCACTGATATGTGTTTTTTAAACCAAGTGATCAAAGTGCTCGTTGCCGCTGCGATCAGTGGCGCGGATAAAATCAAATGTTTTCTCGTGTGGCTCGCGCACACACCGCACTGTCATCAATCCGGCGCGCGCTTCAATCCGTTCCGTTGCGGATAATAATGTTGCATTATCGAACGTTGTGTCGTCGTGGATATTGTAGTATTGTATTGCTAAATCCCCCGACCACTATGTCGGTCTGAGACAGCGAGACCAGACAAGACCGAGAGGTCCGAGACCAAGACCAAGAGGTCCGAGACCAAGACCAAAGACCGTCAAGGCCGTGACAAGACCGAGACCACGTAAAAGTGGTCTCGAGACCGGTCTCGAGACCAAGACCGGTCTCGAGACATACATCACTAGTTCTTACAGCCGATAAATGCTGCAGTTCGCTTTCAGGTCCTTTTGTGTCAACTGTCGGACAGATATACAGACTTCCTAAGTGCCGTGCTAGGACATTTTGTACTCTTCCGTTACTCTATTTGTATGACAGCATAGGTGTTTCCTCTTTGTGGATTGTGACCTGAATCTGTCTTTCTACAGTGCTTGATATGAATGCAAACTGTTAGTCTTGTCTAAGAGCGTAAACTATCCGCCAAGATGGAAGGTCTGGCGCTGGAGAGAGACTTGTCCACAGCAATCATCTCTGCACTATGGGGCATCACAGATGGCTCTCATTTTCTCCTCTCATCCATTTGGCTCTGGGGAGGTGGATGCCTTCATTTAAGATGGACAGACAGCAAAAAAATATAAAAATGAAAATGATGTGTCCATGACCGTCTTGTCATCGTGTTCATTTATGTCTTTTGAAAATGAACAATAGGAAAAGACGGTTTGGGGCAGAGGAAGGGAGGGCTGGGGTGCCATCTCAAGGTTTCCTTCTTGTTCTTTCTGTCGAAGCTGTTTGAGAGCTGCCATCTCCTGTCATTCGTATAAAATGAGGCCTTTTTAATATGAGTCAGGGTTATGAAAGACAGCTGGAATCATTTTTTGCTTGATTTCTGTGTTCCTGAGGGACAGTGGGTGGTGTGAATAAACTATCAGCGCTTTTCAGAGACTGAGCATCAATGAAAAAGATGACTTTGGCAACAAGTAGATTTGATGTTAAATTTTTTATTAAAGCTTAATATGTTTTTCATTTAACTAAACAGCATAACTATATATTCTCAAGGATTTGGACAAATGTAAGTCAGTTGAATCAGAAAAAAAAGTGTTTGGAGGTGTGACCACTACCTCTTTCTCATGAATATTTAATTAAGTAGGCCCCTATATATATTACCTATTTTATTTAGTAATAAAATATATGGAATGGTCGTAGATGATCTGTCAAACTAAAATGTGGCACAAGACACAGCCTGCAGTCAGTACAAACACAGTCTGTCCAGCCTTGCAGTTCTTTAAAGGATGGATCAGCTTGGCAGATCACCATCGTTCTCTTCTGGAGCCACCACAGGTCCCTCGCCACATCTGCCCTCATCACAGGAGGTTTGTCTGGGGCTACAGGCGGGTCAGAAGGATCTAACTGGTACTGGGAGGGATAGCAGGCGTCCCTGGGGCCCAAGAAGGATCGGTGAGGATCGGATCATAAGAGATACTCACAGATGCCAGCTTGTTCATGGAGGGGGCATAGACTGCAACCACAACCCCCCTGGCATGACCGTAGGCATTTTGAAGGGGCACCGAGCTGCTCCATCTGTTCCAGAGAATTGAGCTCTGTGTTCAGAGCAGAGAATGGAGCTTAACATGCCTATTCTGAGACACATCAGATTCCATCCCTCTGTCTTGCATGGCAGAATGCCAGTTTAGCACCAGGCCTGACAGACAGACCGTGACCGAGGGCGATGTCCTATGCTACTTGTTCACATGAATCTGCTAACAAGTTCACAGAGCAGTGAGGATTTGTTCGCTGTTGAAAGTGCTAAATACATCTTTGTTGAAAAGGCAAATGGACTAGGAATGAAAAACAAAGTTTTGTTAAAAATTTAAAGGAATTGTTCATCCAAATATTTAAATCCTGGCATTATATGGTCAACCTCATTTTGCTCCAAAATATGACTCCTTTGTGGAGGTATTTTTGAAGAATATCTGTTAATGAGACTAGCAATGTCTGAAATTATTAATTTTCAATAAATTGGTTGCTCTGGTTCACAAAACTGGACTGAATAACTCATTATCGAATCAGTCTGATCTTGTTTAATCATCCAGACCCACTGAAGTGGAAAATAATTTGAGAATACCTAACATTTTCTTGGTATGGACTGCTTTTATACAGCATGTGCATCTTTTTTTCATTTATTGTATATAAAGCGACAAATATTAAACTTTCTTTTGCTTTCCTACTTAAGATAGAAAGTCAAACAGGTTTGGAATGGGATGAATTATGACAAAATTTCTTCTTCTTTTTTATTTGTACTAAACTTTTAATTACACAAAAATAAAAATAAATGCATGACACAATTGTGTCAACAAGCTGATAACTGACTGGCAATTTCAGTCCAGGCTCATTGGAAAAACGTACCTGGCAACATTTTTGCAAAACGCAAAATATGTTGCCTCGTGCACGTTTCGAGACAGTTTCAAAGTGAAATGGCCAATGAGTGTGGAGCTAAAGCTTAATGCTCCGTTTTAAAATAACGTACACCTACACTAATCCCTAAACCTATCCGATAGTGTAAACAACAGCAAATGTGACATAAAAAATATAATCGTAACCATGGCATTTTTAGCTTGTTTTTGAACTCCTGTCTTTGAGCTCTTTTGTCGTGACTCGTCTTTCACGGGATTAATACCCGCGCTCACCCCATCACAAGTAGGCTACAATGCTGTACCAGCTGAGCTACAGGAACAGCTTGGTAGGCTACGTCATTAAAATGAAAATATAATAATATAGCTGGTTAAGTGATACAAACCCCAAAATTAAGTGTTTTGAGGTCATAACATGATTGTGCAAGGAGCCGCGTGAAAACAAGTCTTTATTAATCCATAATCTGCCCCGTAATCATAATTGTGTGTGAAAACGATTAAAAGTGCCTCTCTAATGTTCATTTCTGTTGGAAACTGCAGTCATGTGTACGTATTGGTACGTATTTTGCGTTTTGCAAAAATGTTACCACAGGTAGGCCACAATTCCAATTTAATTATTTTTACTTGAATAAAACGCATTAAAATTAGAGTCTTTTAGTTGCTGCCATCTCTGATTTGATGACTATTTTGAGCCAGCCATCTTTAAACCCATATTTGCACACATATACTGTATGCATATGTGTAAAGATAAACACACACACACACACACACATACACACATACCTTTCAACTCCATCCAGGTCGACAGGATGGAGCATGTCGTGGCTTGGTATGCAAAGTAACACAGAAAAAAAAAACATGTTCCTTTTTCCAGCCCGAGGTAATGAGTGTGTAACACCATTTACCACCCAGAAGCTCTGGGCTGTTTTTTTTATATATTTTTTTATTTTTATTTTTTAAGTAACTGTCAAAAATGACCTCAGTTTTAAGGTAGCTTTAAAGAAATATTTCAGTAATTACTGTGGGAACACTTGAGTGTTTTTAAAAGGCCGTGACAGTTTCCCAAAGAACAGATGATTAACTATTTATGTTACAACATGAGCAGAGAGAGGGGGGGGGGGGGGGGGGGGGTAGGCTGTAGGGTCAGTTTAGGACCTGTTTTCGACTGAAATGTGATGATTCAGGTTAAGTATTTTTCACAATTCCTACTGTCAAAGTATAATTATAAGATGCAGATGGCCGAGTGCTATAGAAGAAGTATGTGTCTGTTAATGAGGTGCTCTTGACATGTCAGTTGTCATGCACTTACACTATCATTCAAAAAATTGACAAGGCTGCTCAACAAGGCTGCATTTATTTGAGCAAAAATATGTGTGTGAAATATTTTAACAATTTAAAAAATACTCTGATGATGGCAAAAAATCTGTAATGTCAAAGCTGAATTTTCAGCATCATTATTACTCCAGTCTTCAGTGTCACATGACCCTTCAGAAATCATTCTAATATGCTGATATGGTGCACAAGAAACATTTCTTATTATCAATGTTGAACACTGCTTAAAATATTTGTGGATACCGTGATACGTTCGTAACATTATAACTATGTTTACAGCCCCTTTACGTCATCTTTGCTAAATAAAAGTATTAATTTAAAAAATAAATCTTAGAGACCCTAAACTTTGTGACCACAAAATACACAGCAGTTCTCATGCAAGTAAACCTGTGTGCATATGAATGAGAGTTAAACTCCCCCGTAGTCCCAGACTAAAATGCATGTTTGAGCTGTTTTAACTGAAACCAAGTTGCACTGGCATATCTTAAAATATGTCAGTGCCGTTATTTTGTCTCAAGATGTTACATTTATAAAACCTACTTAAATGTCCTAATTAAACTAAGGCCTAATCCTGGCTTAATCTAAGCCTTGTCTGTGAAACCAGGCCAAAGAGTATCTGAACTAAACCATCAGATGTTCATGGAAAAAGGAACAGGATGCAGTCATTTATCTTGCTAATACAGTGAGACAGAACACGAGGCCTCGAGTGCATGAGAGAGAGGAAATGAAAGGTGGGTTTTCTCATCTTCATTCATTGTACAATATTTATATATATATATGCATCACATATCATATATAGCACTAATGTTCTCTCTGACCCGCATAGTTGTCTGTGTAATTGTTTAGTATTTGTTCTACACGCTGCCACGGCTCCACGGCGGACAAATGTAGTGTAGCGTTGCATATCCCTGTTGTGCCTGTGGGTGTAGTGTGACCTTTGCCCTCTCGCAACGGTGCTGTGGCTGGCGAGCTCCTCAGGGACTCGAATGGAGTCGCATTCATTACGCCTCAGTGCTTAATTAGCTGTTTAACGCAGCCGAGTGGAGAGCAAGCTGTTACTACTCACCACAGGAGGAGCTGTCTGCCCTACACATTTATCAACACACTGCTTTTCTTTTTCCTTTCCTTTCCTTTCTTTTTTGTAACACAGTCTCTTCTGTCTAGTCAGCTCTTATTAAAGCAAGCCAGGCTTGACTGTACTTATTAAACTGATAATTACCTCATTAGATTTTTGAAATTCCTGCTTAAAAAGTCTGTGTTTCTAGCATGCAAGCAAGCGTCTGTGCAGTCCCGCAGCATTTATCCTCTCAGTTTCATCCGGCTTCGACTAGACAAACAAACACAGAGTGGTTGATTGATTTCCAATTGACAGTCTTTGTTACTGCTTGCCATTGTTACAACTGCAGATCAATCACACATATCAGAAAGAAATCAGTCCAGCCGACATCCCAGTCAGATACACACAACACAAGCCTGATAGCTCTTATTGATTGCTAAGTTTATGTATTTCAGTGATCAAATCACCTTTAGATGGAAAGTAGTTGATAACCATCACACGTGATCTGAGCGCTACCATTGTAAACAACTTGTCAAGACCTGATTCCATGTGAAAATTGGCTTTGGCGAGGAAATGAAATGTTACACTGCAGTTGGCGAGTCATTTCTAAAAGCACTGAAACATATTACATGTTTTAAAATGAACTGTAAGGATGAGTTGTAAGTGATACGAGTAATTCACACCAAAGATATAAATATAATGAGGAAAACATCTGTTGCAACTCGTGCATCTTAAGTATGCATGTGTGTGTGTTTAACTCAGTACTTAGTTGAAGCATCTTTGATTACAGCCTCAAATTATTTTGTGTATGATTGATATAATATCATATTGTTGGATGCAGGCATGTGGGTAATTTCAAAATCAATAATTAAGACTATTTTTACTGTAAAAAAGGCATTTGGTAAGGTAATAATGAGTCTTCTTTGCGTCTTATTGAGAAATGTCCTTTCAGCTGTTTAGAGCAATCTTCTTTTCAGAAAATGCAAATGTTCTTGTACTGCAACTCAAACAAATGTGATCTTTATTGAGTTAGAATTTAACCTGTCAATTCTGTAACGCTTGATAATAAAACACACCACATATTAGCTGCCAGTTTGGAACACTCTAATGAAGTGCAAAGCACTTGCCTGAAGGGAATCTGACTTCTAGAGTTTGTTTCCAGGGAAATTATAGATTACAGAATGTTGATATCTGTTTGTAGGTTGAATAGAGTGTACTGAGCAATTCAGCAGCGCAAAGTAAAAATGAGAGACAGAAATGTGCTTATAGGTGATGTGTATAATGTTTTTTTCATACATTTTTCATGATGCAAAGTGACAGACAGTACTATCAAAAAATTGTTTGTTTAAGCATTCTGAACGGCTCAACCAATGCCACGAGTTTGGGACAGTGGGACTATGTATTTGAACAACCAATGGCAGATGGGAAGAACGTTATTTTTGCTGTGGAACATACACACTCCTGTGGCCCCTTTCAAACCTTATCTGAGAAATCAGAAAGATCTAAAGACACAGAGAGAAAATGGCGTAAAGTCCACAATCTAAGATCTCTGAGCGAAGTTGCTATTATTGTTATTGAAGTATGAAGAAGTTGTATGACGTTATAATTCCCAAACCTGGAGTAACTGTTTACTTGAGTGACTTGATTTCCAGGCAATGGGATGGCAACAGTGGAGATGAGAGCTGATCTGTGTTTAGAAAGCTGGAAGTCTGTATATGTCGACCTTGTGACTACAAGATCCCACTTAACTTTTGTTTGTATATGTGTGCTTGTGTTAGAGGGGAGTGAATGTGTCTCTCTGGTCCAAACCTTCCAAATCAATACATTGTGTGTTTATAATAAAACAACTTAAACCAGCCGGTTTGCTGGTGTTAGCTGGTTTAGATGAGTGCTAGTGGGAGACAACCTGGCTTGTATTTTTATTATTACTATTATTATGTGTGTTTGGTTTGAAAGTATTTTATTTTATTTTTTACATTGGAAGGTTTTTTTTTTTTTGGTTTTTTTTTATGTGAACAAGTGTTCCAACATAGCTTGCATGCACTAACATATAGGCTACACCAAGAAAAGGTGGGTGTTTTAATGTGGCATAATTGTATTTACACAGGAATCACAGTTGAGGGAAGCGATCTATCATGCACCTGAATGTTACATTTTTGACGTTGCACCTGTGAGCTTCAGGGCAAAGCAAACCTAACGCTGCTTTTAGGCAACACCCATATTCGTCTTCTTTTTCTTTTCTTTTTTTTTTTTGTTTGTCTGCTACAAATAACAAGTACAACAGGATTCCACCGAGATATATTTATTTGAGAGTTTTTTTTTTTTAAATGTAAATGGGCTGAAATAAAAGTTGATTGTGCTCTGTCACAGATAAGCATGACAGACACTCTCTAGAACAACAGTGTTCATCATGCTTGCACACACTACAACCTCTCCTAAAATGCTTTACAATACCTACAATGTGTTTGTTACTGACAAACATAACTTAAAAAGAAAAGTAACATGCTATATATTTGAAAATGTGACTCCGATTGTATTGTTTAATTTGAACAAATAACATTTCTTTACTTGTTACGTGAAAAAGTCTAAAGGCTTACTTGTGGTTATAAATTCAGTATATACACTACAACAGATTTTTTTCACTAATAAAGCAGAAGGTAATCTTTCTAATCCCATCCCATAAAAGATGCTTTCTTGTAGGTATTATAACCTGCTTTTATTTTCAATGCTTAAGATTACAGAACTCTGTGAAAGGGCATGAATACTGACACCCACAATGTTGTGATGGGAACAGTAAATCCCTCAGCAGTGCCTCACCCGAGAATCAAACAGGCAAGGTGCCAGTTCCCAACGGCGGGCACATCTGAAGCCTCAATAGTTGACAGCCAACCACACCTTCATTTGTGAAGGACATGGTCCTGTGAGAGCCATTAGCCTCGAGGAGGAGAAAGACAATGGCTGTGACAGCGCACTGCTGGGATCCAAGTATTGAATAGTATTCTAATATGAGCTGAATGTGATTGTACAGTGTAGTGTGACAGATAGAGGTGTGAAAAGGTAAAAGAAGCCGAGCTTTGCTGTCTCCGGTCAGCAGACTGTCAGTGGAACTGAAAAGAAGTGCATAACTGCTATTAAACCACTTTCTGTCAAGCTGCTTGTGTTTGGAGACAGCAAAATAGAATCACCATTCCCATGTGTGACAGACATCCCAGCAATGAATAGCCGTCATTTCACCATATCGGTTAACTATAGACCCGATACAGTCCGGCTATGAGTAACCCACTTCTAGACAAAATAACCTTTGGTTATTTGGTTACATGTCGTTTTTGCCAAAATATCTTACGAGATGTATGATATTCCATCATGTAAGCAAAGTCAACAGTGATTACAAGGTGTTTGGTTTCATTTCTTTGACATGTTCTATGCGTAGTCTGTGCGTCTATTTTTGGACTATGGTTAGACATCTATTAAATTTTCACTGACCCAAATTTTGCCTTGTTTTAGCCTAGACGTCAGGGCTGTGTTTGGACGGCTATTAGACATCTTTTAATAGCAAAATTGCTTGCTGGGATGAAGGTACGCTAGCAGCTAATGGAGTGGCATGTGTGCATGTGCCTATGAATGCATGAGCTTATGGATAGTTCTGATTTCATCCCAACAGAGTTGCTGTTTGTCCTGATAATTAGTCTTAGCTTTAGTTTGATTGCTATAAATAAACTTACTTCACTGACTTTTCTCTAATGAGATGTAGAGCCTTAAATACCAAGAGTGGGTAGGTTATGTACCTTGACCCATTATTGAATGGTATGATAAAACCATATACAAAAAAAAAACTACATATCTTCTCCTCACAATATTGAGATAAGTTGCTAACATCAGGTGTGAACATGCATCATTTTGCAAATGACAATTTTTTTCTGTGCACTCATTTTATTGGCTGCCATTTCAAGTAATCAAATATCAGTAACAATTTACAATAAGGTCTCATTTGTTAACATTAGTTAATGAACAACATATTTTTACGGAGCATTTATTAACCTTTGTTGATGTTACTTAATAAAAAATTTCATGTTATTTCACAGTGCTTTAAATAATGCTAACAAAAACAACTTTTGATCTTAAAAATGTTTCAGTAAATGTTACATAAGCTAAGATTAATACATGCCGTAGAAGCATTCTTTGTTAAATCATGTTAAATAATGTAGTAATGTGTAATAAATTAAACCTTATTGTAAAGTGTTACCCAGATATCTCACTCTCTTTTTCTGGAAATCATTTCCATTGCCAGTCATCTTTTTAACAATGTATTAAAAGGGGAAATATTAAGAAACTGAAGCTGATGCTTGCTTTGTTTTCACTTTGATTGGTAAAACTTTGCATTATCATTGACACTCTTTTCTTATCTGTCTGATTTTAAATTAAGCAAGCATATAAATGTAAAAAAAAAAAAAAATGTTTTGTATTTAGCATGTATATATATACAGTGAGGAAAATAAGTATTTGAACACCCTGCTATTTTGCAAGTTCTCCCACTTAGAAATCATGGAGGGGTCTGAAATTGTCATCGTACGTAATATTTGGTACAGTAGCCTTTGTTTGCAATTACAGAGGTCAAACGTTTCCTGTAGTTTTTCACCAGGTTTGCACACACTGCAGGAGGGATTTTGGCCCACTCCTCCACACAGATCTTCTCTAGATCAGTCAGGTTTCTGGGCTGTTGCTGAGAAACACGGAGTTTGAGCTCCCTCCAAAGATTCTCTATTGGGTTTAGGTCTGGAGACTGGCTAGGCCACGCCAGAACCTTGATATGCTTCTTACAGAGCCACTCCTTGGTTATCCTGGCTGTGTGCTTTGGGTCATTTTCATGTTGGAAGACCCAGCCTCGACCCATCTTCAATGCTCTAACTGAGGGAAGGAGTTTGTTCCCCAAAATCTCGCAATACATGGCCCCGGTCATCCTCTCCTTAATACAGTGCAGTCGCCCTGTCCCATGTGCAGAAAAACACCCCCAAAGCATGATGCTACCACCCCCATGCTTCACAGTAGGGATGGTGTTCTTGGGATGGTACTCATCATTCTTCTTCCTCCAAACATGTTTAGTGGAATTATGACCAAAAAGTTCTATTTTGGTCTCATCTGACCACATGACTTTCTCCCATGACTCCCCTGGATCATCCAAATGGTCATTGGCAAACTTGACGGGCCTTGACATGTGCTGGTTTAAGCAGGGGAACCTTCCGTGCCATGCATGATTTCAAACCATGACGTCTTAGTGTATTACCAACAGTAACCTTGGAAACGGTGGTTCCAGCTCTTTTCAGGTCATTGACCAGCTCCTCCCGTGTAGTTCTGGGCTGATTTCTCACCTTTCTTAGGATCATTGAGACCCCACGAGGTGAGATCTTGCATGGAGCCCCAGTCCGAGGGAGATTGACAGTCATGTTTAGCTTCTTCCATTTTCTAATGATTGCTCCAACAGTGGACCATTTTTCACCAAGCTGCTTGGCAATTTCCCCGTAGCCCTTTCCAGCCTTGTGGAGGTGTACAATTTTGTCTCTAGTGTCTTTGGACAGCTCTTTGGTCTTGGCCATGTTAGTAGTTGGATTCTTACTGATTGTATGGGGTGGACAGGTGTCTTTATGCAGCTAATGACCTCAAACAGGTGCATCTAATTTAGGATAATAAATGGAGTGGAGGTGGACATTTTAAAGGCAGACTAACAGGTCTTTGAGGGTCAGAATTCTAGTTGATAGACAGGTGTTCAAATACTTATTTGCAGCTGTATCATACAAATAAATAGTTAAAAAATCATATATTGTGATTTCTGGATTTTTTTTTTTAGATTATGTCTCTCACAGTGGACATGCACCTACGATGACAATTTCAGACCCCTCCATGATTTCCAAGTGGGAGAACTTGCAAAATAGCAGGGTGTTCAAATACTTATTTTCCTCACTGTATAGAGAGAGAGAGAGAGAGAGAGAGAGAGAGAGAGAGAGAGAGAGAGAGAGAGAGAGAGAGAGAGAGAGAGAGAGAGAGAGAGAGAGAGAGAGTGCCCATGAAGAAAATATGGCAGTTTTGAAAAGATTGGCTGTTTTCAAAGAAATATCTTTCAGGACATATTTCAGTGATATATGTCAGGTAACAGGGACAATTAAAATATAGCTGATGTAGATGATGAGATTGTGGATCTAGTCATTGTGCCAAGTATCTTGTGCCAGTCACATTCAACCTGCTAGCCTCTGCTTATTACTTAAAGGCAGCTGATAATTTAAGTGTCATCGCTTACAGATGGTCACCAGACTCGCCACGCTGTCATCTGATAGAACGCTTCAGATCGGCACCTCTACTGCAGCTGTCAGTCACCATAGTTTACTGTAGGCATTTGTGGCCAAGTGGAAATTGATTTATGAATAAGGGTTATTAGACAGAGTCTCTGACACTCTCAGGAAGAGGGATGGGAGGAAAAGGCAGATGTAAGGGTCGGATGTGTGTGTGTGTGTGTGTGTGTGTGTGTGTGTGTGTGTGTTCTGCCTGAGGGTGACTTGGGGGTGGGGTCATGATTTGAGAAATGTCTAGAGTCTGGTCATTATTTACAGCTGTCATTTTTAGAACTGACGTGATGAATGAAAAATATTTCAATTTGTCATGAGGTTGACTATGTTAGTGTATTGAACTATTGAACTTTTTTGAGCCCTTGAGTAAGACACTTAACCCTAAGTTGCTCCAAGGGGACTATTAATATAATAAGTTTAATGTGATATATGCTTTGGATACAATTATTTGGTAAATGTCTACTATTTCAGAGAAAAAAAAAGAAGATTTTGCAGACAATAAACAGCGTCTCTGCATAATAGTGAATAGTATTGATCCTGTCCTAGTTCACATTATGAATAATAGTGTGAAAAAAATACACCTTTTAAAAATGTCTTCCATAGTATCCAGATCTGTTAAAGTAAACAATTGTGAGCATATCTGAGTAAGCATTTGATTTAAGACGCATCTGAAAGAATCTGCTTCCTTGAGAAGCAGACATTCTCACCTGGTGAGGACAACGGACAGGTGCAACTATATCTGATAATGACTCCCTGAAGAAACACGAGGAGAATAGAGGACCAGACATAACTGCTGATCATATTTCTGACCCATATTCTCACAATACCCTTGTGCATTTACCTTTTCGGAGCAATGTATGCAGACAGGTACTGAAAGCACACAAAAAAAGAGCATTATTAATGAACACTTCTGAAAGACCCGAGATCACTGTATATGTAACAGTTCAGAGCAATAGAGAGGAACTTGGTGATTATATATCCTCTGATTGTGTGTTTGCAGGAACCTGAATGCTTAGGACAAAAAAGCGATATAGCCGTTCTCACACGATATTTCAATACGTTTGATAACTATCATCTCTACAGGGAGTTGTGCCGTCTACATATAGAGATTTACAGTGTATGTGCATATTTTATGAGTCTGACCTTCTTAGACACTTTTCTGCTCTTTTCTGACTTTTGTACATTAGGGATGTTACTTACTTACTTATGCCTCATAGTCCCCTACAGAACAAAAGGCCGTGACAATCAGCTTCCATCTTAATTTATCCTTGGCAGCATGTTGTGCTTCGCCCCAGGATAGGTGTAGTGCTTTTAGTTCGGCTTCTACAGTCCTCCTCTTTGGCCTTCCTTACTTCCTTCTCACAGGTGGTCTCCAGCTCATAGCTACTTTTGAGATAAAATCGATCTCTATCACCACACTGTGCGAGTTTGTCTTCTTATACAACTCAGCATTTGAAATCCTCTCTGGCCAGAATATGTTGCAAATCCTCCTGAGGCAATTGTTGTGGAATACCTCAATCTTCTTCACGCCACTCTTAATGACACTCCAACATTCTGACCCATACAACAGAACACATTTTACATTGCTAAGGCTGAACTGTGCTGATTTCCAGATGGGCTGGGGACTAGCGAATGCACTGCGGGCTTTCCCTAGTCTTGGTTTAATGTCCTTAGCTGCAGCATTGTCTTTGCTCAGCAGACTGCCAAGGTAGATGAACTTCTCGACATCTTCAAGTGAAATTCCATTCAGAATGATGGGTTCACCAGATCTTACGTTGATGCCAATCACTTGGGTTTTGGTGGTGTTTGTGTTGAGGCCTATTTTCTTGGCAAATGTGGGCATGTGTAAATGAAAAAAGAGCTACATCGTCTGCAAAATCAAGGTCTTCAAGCTGTTGGAAGTGAGTCCACTGCATGCCTCTGGGCTTGTCTGATGTTGTCTGTCTTATGATCCAATCAGTGGCTACCAGGAACAGGATTGATGAGATGATGCATCCTTGCCGTACCCCTGACTTCACTGAAAACCACTCAGATAGGTCGCTATCAAGGATGACACTACACTCAAACTGCAGATAGAATAGCTCAATCAGTGTAACCATCTTCTGAGGGATTCCATATGCACGCAAGATCTTCCACAAGGTGTCATGGTATAGGCTGTCAAAAGCCTTTTTGAAGTCAATGAAGTTAACGTATAAGGGAGCATTCCACTCCAGGCACTGCTCAATGATGTTTCTTAGAGCAAATATATGGTCTACACAACCTCTCCCCTTCCTGAAACCAGCCTGCTCTTGTCTAAGATCTGATCAATGATCCTGCCTGAGATCAATGGCTACTTCAATTCTGGACAGAGGATTCTGCAAAACACTTTTGATGGAATTGAAAGTAGTGTGATGCCCCACCAGTTGTCAAAATTTTGGAGGGTGTCCTTCCTGGGAAGCTTGATAATGAGGCCTTTGGACCAATCTTCAGGGATGATGTCTTTATTCCAGATGTTGACTAGATCAGTGAGTACTCTAGTAGGTGTGGTAAGGTCTGCTTTAAGTATTCCAGCATGGATGGTGTCAATTCCAGCTGCCTTCCCATTCTTGAGTGCTTTGATGGCACATCTGACTTCAGCCTTGGTTGGGGGACTGATGTCAATGTTCAGAACATCTACTGCTGGTGGAGGATTGGCAGGCTCGTCTGGCTCAGGCCTGTAGAGTATTTCACAAGTGTTGTACCCATCTGTTGGCTTGCTCACGTTCAGTTGAGAGGATGTTGCCATTCTTATGTTTAATTGCGGCAGGCTGGTTCTGGTTTCCACCACACAGCCATTTAGTGATCTTATATACAGCACTGATTTGACCTCTCTCTGCAGCACGCTCAGCCTGGCTAGCCATCACCTCTACAAAGGCTCTTGTATCCTTCCTGGCGCTCTTCTTCATCTCCTTATCTTTGGATTTGTAGGGTTTTTTCTTCTTTTTTTTTTTACATTAGGGATGTAAATGGATGTACATATATTAAAAATTCTGTCTGATATCACTAAACTATTTTCAGGTTATGGCAAATAAGCAATAAATGATAAATATTCTAATTAAAATACATACTATTTTGTCTAAATAAATGACTTTTAAAAAATGCTAAAAACTATAAATGAAAAAAAAATGAAAAAAATGAATGCCACAAATAAATTTAGGCATCATAACAATCAGTATAAACATTTATATTCATTTAGAGATTTGCTAAAGATTACATTTAACATTTATGTACATAAATGTACATTATACATTTAATGAAATATTAGTATTTTTAACTGTAATTAAGTATTAAATTAGATGAAGTTAAATGAAGTTAGAAGTGTTAAATTAAATTTAATGAAGTTATATCAAATATCAACAATACCTATACATTTAAAAATCTCAACAATAGCTGTATCCCGTCTCTGAGCTACCTTACATTTCAAAGCATACATTACCAATCAGATGATCTTTTCCTTCACTGTCATTCTCAGCAGTGATATCACTCAATCTCATTTGCATAAGGAGAGTCAAGCTTAGCTTTTTAGAGCAGCGGGAAATTAGACGCTTATACTCTCTGTGGCTGTCATACAAAAATCACTGTGGCAGAAAAATCTGATCATTTAATAAGATCAGGTGTTCAGGGATATGATTAAATGTTTTTACGGTTAGCAATCATGGAAATGAAAAGCCTGATATTAATGCAGGTGTGCTAATATTTTCCCTTCAACCGTACAAACACAAACACACACACAAACACACTGTGCAGACATTCTTCTCCCTCGCCCGCCACCTCATCTTAGAGACATTAATCTCTAAACACTCACCCCAAGTTCTGTCTGACAATATAAAAGCATTCAACTCAGCTAAATTCAAATCCACTCGACAGCATGGACGAACTAGCTTAGTGTGTTTGACAGCAAGGGCTGAAACCACCATAGACACTGAAGGGGATTTGATTCCCTTAGTTTCCCCTCAAGTGGAGACAGAAATATCATAATTAGGCTACAGTGCTATATCTAAGTAATATTAAGATGTTGTATACAAGCTTATAGACTATTAATGTAAAGATTTACATAAGAATTATTTGTCAGATACCATATGGGTTGTGTAAAAGTAATGCAGGTGATGTACACTACAGCATTAGCTTTTTTTTCTTCTGTTGAACACAATAGAGAGAGAGAACTAAAAACTAAAGATTGTTTTTGTGTCATTTCCGTATGTTTCCAGTGTAATTTTTGTATATATTTATAGTTTTAGTCATTTTAGTAAGTCAAACTAAACGTATTCTATAAAGATTTTTGAGATTAGTAGTTTTCAACTAATATTTATTTCAGCCATATTTCAATGAACAAAAACTATATATGTGTATATATATATATATATATATATATAAATATTAAATAAATAAATGAAATAAATATTAGTTGAAAAATACTAATCTCAAAAATCTTTATAGAATACATTGTTTGACGTACTAAAATGACTAAAACTAAAACCAAACATTAATTAGAAATATGAAAAATCTAAAACTAATAAAAATTGCAAAATTAATAAAACTTAATCTAAAACATAAAAATTAAATGACAATTGCACATTTTAAATTAAAGTATCTATGTACATATTTGTATAAGTATATATGTATATGTATATTTTCACATTTTTACAGCACCTCTCTCCTCTATCTGGTTCGAAAACGCTGTAAAGTTTCCTTCCGAAATGCAAAATGTGCTGTGATTGGTTAGCTGGCCCAGTGTGTTGTGATTGGCATCGTATGTATGGGAAATGTCACGCCCCTTAAAACTTCAGACTTAAAAGTGTTAAAAAACATGCAAGAAGATCACGCAGAATGGAGTTCATGCATGGACTTTGCTAGCACATATGTCACAGGACGTGTCAGAGTGGTATGTTTTTATTTTTTCATTTTCTTATACATTTTAGATACGTTAACCATTTAATCATGATGATATTTGTCAGAAAACTATGGAAATACAAACAGTAATCGATCAGAAAACAATGGTTAATTTTCCTAAGGGGCGGTGAACTTCCTTACAAAAAAAGAGAGCTTACAGAAGCTATAGTAAACACTAAATCAATACTGTAATGTTAGATACAAGGAATCCACACGGCACAGATGTGGGCCGGATCTGGGCCAACACTATGTTGCTGTCTGGGTTGCTCTTTGTTTACATCATATAGCTACATAAAACTTAGAATTGAGATGGATTTTTATATACTTTTTTTATTTTGAATCTTGGAGCTGTATAGTTTGGTTCATGGCTTAGAATTCTTTATTGTTTAAATGTTTTGAAAATTTGAAGGAGAAAATGAATGGGAAAAATATACCCAGGTCACTTTTGCACTCTATAGCTGATTCTTTATGCTCTGTATAGCTGATTGAAGCTTTGAATGCGCCGCCCCCAATCTTAAATATTTGGCAACATTCTTGGTGACTGTCTGTTTGAGAGGCCATTTAATCACTTATATGACTGTCTCTCTCAAGTGTAGAGAATCAGTCTACCTTTTGAATCGATGCCCACATGTTCATGTAGGAGTATGACATTGTTATCTATGTGCTTAACTTCACATATTCAAACATCAAGTGTTCATTGAAAGGAGCAGAGCACCACTCATCCGCGATAGATGGATGACTTGTCTGTCTAAAATAAAGCAGGGAGGGCCGGGACATGGTTTGAGAACCCACTCTCCCTCTCTCACACTTTTTGATGTCTATCTGTCTGTCTCCCTCTCTGCCTCGCTGTCTTACACACACAAAGTCCCACAGGCACTTATATCCACTCATATGGTGGGTGTAGTTGAATTTTGGCCATTTTGGAGTAGATTTTAAATGCAAAATGGTGGTGACTTGCCCCTGCCCTCCTCCACGGTTCTTTGGGTGTGGGTGGGATGGACAGGCACAATCTTTAAAGACCTTGCATTGCAATAGGGGAGTGTGATGGTGATGTCATAGCTCTTGTTCCCACATGCAGGGCTGTATTTATGAATTCTGGAACCCCTGACTGTATATTATGCTGCACTCCTTACTTATTTAAATGTAAGGTGGCATTGTGGCCTGATGGACGGGCACGTTGAGATATATATTGAAATATTTAATATTAATATTATATTAAATATAGATATAGAAGCATCAATTAAATCAGATTACATTCATATATTTTTATTAAATTATACATTTTTGATTTAAAATACAGTATACAGTGAACCCTACAATGATCCTGCTGGACCTGTTGTTTGCAAGACAAACAGTTATTCAACACTCTAAGCACAAAATGCTATATATCTCTATTGATCGTAGAAACTGATGCTGGAACATTATCTATGTTCATGAACATAATTCCCAACACTCTGCTTAACACAGGCATGGATCAAATATGTCTCTCTGACAGCTTCGTGGCACCAACTGACTTACTGCATTATTTATATCTCCGAGTTATGCATATATAGGATGGGATCAATTAATAGACATCTCTATTGATAACAACTCTAGGGATTGAAAGACAATGCTTATAGGTCATCAATACCTGTCACTCATTGGCTCTAGATCCAATTTATCAGTTTGTTATAAAGTCAGCATGAGCTCAATCCATTGTGTTCATTGACTATCTGACTCAAGCTTTAAAACAAACGTTATGTCACATGCTGTCAAGAGGAGGTGTAGTGGAGGATGCTTGGCTTGTTTTGTTATAACGAGACTGTCACTGTATGCTTGATTATTTTGCATTTAGGCACCTTCATTTTTATATTCATTTTTGTAATGAGAATCATTGATAGAAATGTTTAGTGTTTTATATACACAAAGTAGTCATTGCCGTTTTTGAAACTCACAGTAATGTGGTTTATGCTTTATTATAAAAGATACCAACAATGTCATGCTAGAAAGTATTTATTTTCTCAGAGCCAGACTTCTGACTGTTGGCATAAAGTCGACATCTCAGAACAAAGCAAGCTATAAAGGCATGTTCAAGCTAGCAAAACTCTCGAATAACTCTCAATTTTCAGTGCCATGTACAGTGCTTCACAAATTGAGGCAAATCCAAGAATTAGTTCTTCCTTGGAAGTGCTCATAGTCATTACATCAACCTAGTACCTATAAACATGACTTTGTTGTTGATGGAGTGATAAAAACAGTTTTGAGTCCTAGAAATTGCATTTAAGTCTGCCAATCAGATTAGAACTAAAAATTGACTTGGATTTCAGCCAGCGTTTGCCATTTTTATGTGCGATATGCATCAGATGGTCCATGAATGATACATTGGCAGTCTGTTCTCATGCCGTCTGAGGCTGATACGAGAAAGCTTTCTAATGGTTCTTCTTATAGCATCATTAATGGGCAGGGGCATCATGACTCATTTATACATTTATTTTTTGAGTGTGGATAGGCAAGTTAAGACATGACCAAAGCACAGAAACAAACATTCACTCCACCATAGATTGCAAAAACAAAAAACATTATTTAAACATTATTTTTCAGTCATCTGACGTTTGCCATGCATTCATTACAACAACAAAAAAGTGCACCTCCAACAAATTTAAAGTAAATCCTCCTAATTCAGTTATATTTATCCCACAGTATAAACAATGACAAAATGTCTTTGTATATACTGTAGATAGCATAAAAAATGACAAATTTTATATGCTCTTGGATAAATATAAAGTTTTTTTTTTTTTTTTGAGTTTGGCTGAGCAAAGTATTGAATATTTTATGTTTTTGCAAGCTATAGGGTGCATTTTTTTCTTTTCTATCTATTAGCTGATATCTTATGCATGTACTAATTTTGGGTGTGATACATTTCTGTTAATTTGTTTTTAATAAGTCATTTGTAACTGAACTTGGATAGCCATTAGCCAGTGATTACAGCGCATATTTCTTTTATGAAAAAAGCAGCTTTGACATTTTGTTTTGCAGGTAAAAAAACTAACAAATGGACTGGTTGAATTTATGTGACTGTGTGAATCGACAAACACCATTTTTAACCTACAAAGAGTCAAGGATTCAAGGATTCAAAAATCTGAGGCGGCATGTTTGAGTGTTCGTGATTATTCTGATTATCATTGTAGACTGTAAACTTTACCGTAAAACCCTTTTCTGAATGCAAATGTTATTTGAGAAATCCTGTAAATCATGGCGGCATATGTTCCTATAATGAGGAACAGAGCTGGTTTCTATACGGTTTCTGTGGAAGCGGTTGAGCTGTATGTGTGTGTGTGTGTGTGAGAGAGAGAGAGAGACAGACAGACAGACAGACAGCGCATCCTCAAGAGTAGTCAGAAAGTGTAGGGAAAAGAGTGACAGAGACAACCTGAGAGAAAGAGAGGGCGACAAGCAGACAGCGAGACAGACGTGACTGTCAGAACTAATGGGTATACAGCGTATGTGTAACTCTTGCCAGACACTAGTACTGTGGCTAATGATGCGTCCTGTCAGTCCATTATCTATTAGAAACCACACTTTCTGTCTTCAAATATACAGTATGCACACATGCTGACCTGGCTGCCTGGCAGGACAGCTGTTGTTATTCACAGGGTTAGCCTACCACATATGTGGCATTCTGTATATGGAGACAGGAAAATAAACAAGACTGTATTATGCGAAATAATGAATAGAAAAGACTGCATACCTGCTGAATGATTGACAGCTATGAGCAACCAACTGACCTGATGTGTTTGTGGCTTCCTCAGCTGAAGATCCAATTGGTTATACATACAGAACACAGCTAAACTTACAGTCATAAAATAAATAACAATATGATAGTTGGGGTGAAAAAGAATTAAATGTATTAAAAATGCATTATAGTATATTTGTATTGTATTAAAAACTCAAGTACATTTTTAATACATTTAATAGTACGTCTTTTCCACCTACTCATATAATGCATATGTGTGTGACTGTCTGTGTCCCATGATAAAACTGAAACAGGTTTGATCTCAGTCTGACATTATTATGAATTATACTGTCAACTACACATCAACATTCAGACATTCATTCAATAAGAGTTAATAGCTCCGTTACTTAAAGGTATAGTTCACTTAGAAATACAAATTCTGTCATCATTTACTCGCCTTCAAGTTGTTTCAAACCTGTATGAATTTCTTTCTTCTGCTGAACACAATAGAAGATATTTTAAAGAATGTCGTTAACCAACAGTTGATGGACCCCACTGACTTCCATAGTATTTTTTTTTCCTACTATGGAAGTCAATGGTGTCCATCAACTGTCTGACAATAACTATAATAATGATAACTCTAACTATAAAGTTTTAATAATCATTCTAATTCTATGAGAATAGGGACACATTCCCCTATTCCCCTTTACAGTCACATATCCTAAATAATGATTAATGTACGATAATATACTTAATCTTGGTATTAGAAACTTACTTTTTGCGCACAGTCGAGCTCTTTGCCTCATTTTGAGTTAGACATGATTGTTGACTCCAAACAGCTGCAATCCTGTCAGTCCAGTTTGTGAATGAATCATTGGGCTACTTCAAAAAGAATCGGCTGAAAAGAAACATTTGTTCACGAACAGTGTTGGTATAGTTACTTTGGAAAGTAGTTAATTAGGTTACAACGTTACCATCAATTAAAAGTAATCAGTTATGTTACAGCGTTATCTATTCATAAAAGTAACGCGTTAGAGTACTCATGCATTACCAAAAATTAAAAGCCGTTTGCAGTGGCTCACACATGCTGCAGCTTAATTGACAGACACAGCCCCCGGCCCCTTTAAATGCACCTAGAAGTCGTGACTCCTGACAATGAATAACGTCAGTCATCCGACTAAATTAACACTGCAGGATAACAATAACAGGAAAGACAGTCAGCAATAGGCTATTCCACATGGCGTTTTATTTATTTATTATCACAGAACATATTAATCAAAATTCGCACCTACCCAGCCCGGTAGGCTACTGTATATGTTTGGATGCGAGATGTTTTTTTAAATTTGAGGTAGAATTTTTGGCGGTCGACAGAAGCTTTTCACCAACGCAGAGTGTGCATTTTACCGTTATGTTCTTTTCCTTTTCGTTGACAAATTGAAAATAATGTGCGTACTTCCATAATCCAAACGCTGTCCTCTCTGCCATCTTGCCGGGAGTTCGAAAAAAAAAAACCCAAACACACACACACACACAGGGTCAGGCGCAGGGCACAGACGTATCACAGCCATTGACTTTACGATCACAGCGCTTCGGCTCTGTTGATACATCCACAGGTGGCACAGTAGACCTAGGCCTACTGTCTGACAAAAAGCAGGCTGCAGTCGGGATTTTCCTTTCCTTAAAATAACGGATTACTTAAAAAAAAAAAAAAAACGAAGTTACTGATTACTTAACGCACGAAACTAACGCGTTAAGTTACACATTTCACGAAAAAGGTAATTAGAGTACTCTAACGCGTTACTTTGTAACGCGTTACCCACAACACTGTTCACGAATCGGTCACAGAGCAGATATAGATTTCTTCGATTTGAAATAACGTGGATAACCTATGCTTTGGAATGTGGTGAAATAAATGTAAAATGTTTCCAAAATAAAAATGCTCTGGTAAGTACAGAGAACCTAAAGGACATTAAGTAGGCCTAGTTACCATAAAAAATGTAAAAAATTTAACTATTTATTTATTTGTTCATTAAGGCATTATTTGAGCCACACCTGTAAACTGTTGAGTGAACAGAACAATTCAAGACTCAAAGCTCTTAGTAAATACAGTCCCAAAAACTGTTAAGCATTAAGGCACTGATATATACTTCAAGAGAAACTGAAGAACGAACGTGTGTGGTGTATAAGTTCCGTATAAGTTCGATCTGGCTGGTAACACCTTCATACTACCATTGAGGTTGAAATCTTCTCCGGTTAATTTTTTTCTGTTCAGTCCGTTAACATAAATACACTGGAGAGCTGTTTTAAAGTAGAAATGTAATTTGTAATTCTAAGTGAAAGAAACACTGACTCTATTTTTTCACGTTTAATACTGTAAAGTTGCTTGCTTTTAAACAATTTATTGTATAAAGTGCTATATAAATAAACGTGAAGTGACTTTACTGGAGTGCCGAATTGCAGAGCTAGTGCAAACATATCCACATTATGATCACATGCTTTCTTAACTACTGTTTTCTCACCACTGCCATTTTTGAGAGGAAAGCACACAGCATTCATTTACATATTCATCAAACTTCTTTTTACTTCTAAGCAAAAAAACAAAAAAGAACTTTGTCGTATTTCAGGGCCTTTAGAGGCATAGACAAACAAAGTTGACCCAAAACTGTAAATTCTATCGTTATTTAATCAACCTCATGTTGTTCCAAACCTGTACGATTTTTTTCAGTGAAACACAATAGAAGATATTTTGAATTTGTCGAAATTAGAGTGAATAAATTGTCACATTTGAATTATTTTGTTTTTGCAATTTAATCAATACTTTCAACTAAAGAACAATAAGAAGCCATTTAGCAACTGCTTACATGTCTTCTGCACAACCAAGAACCACCCACATTTTCTTTAGAAAATATAAACATCTATTTTTAACATACATTGTTGCTATCAAGAGCTTGTAGAGTGTAACTGTTTAGTGTTTGTGTATGTATGTGTGGGTGTGGCTGTGAGTGCAGAACAGTGGTGTGTGTTTTTGTGTGTGGGTGAGTGGGTTCAGATGATGTGTATGAGTGTGTCTGTATGTGTTGTCAAGTGGGTGTAGGTCATGTGTGTGCGATGTGTGTGGTGGTATGTGGGGAAAGGGCAGGTTAGTGGGTTACAGCCGTGTGTGTGTGTGTGTGTGTCTGCGTGCGTGCGTGCGTGCGTGTGTGTGTGTGTGTGTGTGTGTGTGTGTGCGTGCGTGCGTGCGTGTGTGTGTGTGTGTGTGTATGTGTGTGTCTGTGTGTGTGTGGGTTGCTGCAGCTCTATTGGCAGTCCTCCAGAATACTGGAGTCTGTGTGGTGATCTGTTCTCCTTTCTGAAATATCGATCACACCAGCAGCCAGAGGCGATTCAGACACACTATTTAGACATACAAAAATACAGTCATAGCAAGATAACATAGTCCATTAGCAAGATTTGGTTTTATAATAATATACCGCAGAAGTCATTTTACATTTGCAAAGCAAATTAACAAGATTTATGGTGATACAAACCAAGAAATAATGTGGTACTATGGTTGTTTGGAAATTTACCATTGAAAAACCACATTTTTGAATATGTATTATGGAAATATCATGCTGTTTGGATATGTATCATGTTTAATAATACCATGTTTGTTGGGGCCTGTACACCGGTAATACCATGTTTTGATCACATACCATGCTGTTCTGTGTGAACGGCCCCTAATGCAGGTATTAGAGAGCGTGCGAGAGAGAGAGAGAGAGAATTCAATGTTGCCATCAAAGGAATAAATTATATATGTTTTTATATATATACATACATATTTGTGTGTGTGTGACTAATTAGTGTATGTGTGACTAATTATGATTAATTATGACAATGACAGTTATCACGAAATAATAAAAAAATGAATAAATGTATTTTTATCCAATGAAACGATGAACAGCTGAAGGGTTGAAGCATCGATAGATGTGAGGCAGAAATAAAAGTGTCACTCTGCGGGTTAATTAGTGAGTAACTGTGTCACTGCATGTGTGACTATGATAGGGGTTCATGACACCACTGATAACCTTTCTCATTACCTTGTGTGTACGTGAGCAAGAAGAAGAACCTCTTAATTTGTGTTACATGCATCCATCTCACTTTGATACATTTTTAATAGGTCTCTGCATCTTATCCAGAGAACTGACTGATTCTCCCCTCAATTCTTGTCCTTCCCAATTAATCCTCTTTTTCATTTTTGGAGTGTTTCTCATCTGATCCCTCTGTCTCTCGCTCTTCATATTCCCCGTCGAGAGTGTGCAGCCCACGTTCACTTTTCTAACTCATAGAGTCTGTGCATCCCACACGTGGAGAGAAAGATAGAGATGTAGGAGAGATGAGCGCAGCGTGTGGTACGTCCCATGTGACGCATGGAACGCCAGACAACAGGATTCTCAAATCTGCGGGATGAATCTTCACAGGAGCTTGTATGCATTACTGATTATAAACTGAGCAAAGAAATGCAACTAATGCTGAAAAGATGTAAAAATATTCATGAATGTGGTTTGGTGTGTTGGTTTATCATTTATTTGATTGAGATGAGTTTGACACACATAAGGCGGACTGGGCACAAAAAAAAAAGTTATATTTCCCCAAAACTTTTTTTCATTTACCAGCACGTCATTTCAAACCTGTGTGACTTTTCTCTAGACTGTTTTAAAGCCGCATGAAACAGAAGTTTTGATAGTAGCCTATTTCTTCCCTACTGTGACATATTCGAGTAAGCGGCTTCTCCAACAAGAAAAAGATGTAACGCAGGTCTTGATTTTGTACATCAGGAATTGATTGGATGGTTGTGGTTTGCTGTTGCTGTGATCTCATGTGAGTGACAGGTTTTCCCGCCCTCGCGCTGAAAAACATCATCAGAGAAGTGAAGAGATGTCTCCTTCAAGAAGGAGGGGAAGTTATTTTAATTAAAGTTTTCGAGGGCACATAAAAATAATGTTGTGCATGGATAAATCATTTATAATCAGAACTGAAATATTCCATAAAAGAAGAATAGTCAATTTTGATTTCATTGTGACTTTATGTCAACATAACACAGTGAGTTGTAAGGCGTTTGATTTACTATGTAGGATTGAAATACAATACACTGGTCCGAGTCATTGACCCTCATTGAGCGGAGCATCATTGAGGGATCATCAGGGTCAGTGAGTTGAGCTCTTTTTCATGAAAGAATCATTCAATGCTTTATCAACCATTCAAACTATTTAAAGAATAGTTGACCAGCTCTTTGACTCAATGACTCACAGAAGTTCTAAGAGGGGAAGATTATCAGTAAACAAGATGATTTTTTCCTTGAAAAATTCTCCTTTTGTGTTCCACATAAACAATACCAGGGTTGGAACAACATGAAGATGAGCAAATAATAACAGAAATAGTAACTATTCCATTCATTTTAGTCATATATGTAGTATACAGTATGCCTCCTATTGCAGTGCCTGTTAAATAAAGAGATAAGCTCCCACACACACACACACATGCACAAATACAGACATACAGACACGCCACCCCCATCCCACTCCGTCTGACGCCCACGAGCCCCTCCTGCTGTGTCTTCCTCCTGTGAGCTCAGCTCTTGCTTTCTGAGGCCAGTGGGAGGCTCTTTCATCTCCATCTCACCAGCGGGCACCGCAGTGCCAGCCTGGCATAATCGGCTCTTTTAGCCGGTCTGTTATTCCTCTCCACCTGATGGCTCTCTGTCTCGCTCCATCTCACTGGGTCACCAGCCCTTCAGAGGGAAAAATTATAGAAACCTGCTAATTCTGTCAGAACTGTGCATGTGCTCCAGACATGATGAGATAAGAGGTTTAAATCTGACCTGTGTCATGTCTAGAGACCTCTTACAATTTCCTGTCTACTCTATCTATTAGTAAAACCATAGAAAATAACAACAATGAAACATCAACATGCTTCTAGTGTAAAACCCACACACAGACATACAGGGACTTATGTCTCATGGCATGTTATGGCATTATTTTAGTGTCATGTGCCATGATGGTGTTTTGTATTGTTTGTATGACCCGTGCAGAGGTGGACAAAGTACACAACTTCCTTACTTGAGTGAAAGTACAGATTCTGCTGTAAGTTGTAAAGACCGATTTTTACTTAAGTACTTTTAAAAACGAGTACTTATACTTTTACTTAAGTATCAGAAGTAAAAAGTAAATGTCAATGCATTGTTTTATTATTGTTGCATTGTTGTATGTAACACTTACAGTACCTTATGCCTCTGAATCTATGCCTACCTACCCTCATATCAATATCAAATGCATTTCTAGAACACAGTTCCAGTAGTGGGATTGAATGTGAGATTGAATAAGTGCACTCAGTAACGTCCACAATGGTTTCGGACACCCAAATGGCTGTTCCCTCAAAGAGTGCCCTATGTAAAGTTTTTTGGCTTTTATGAATATGTTAGCCTTACTGTTATCTATAAGCTAGTGTGCTCCAAAACAATGACAAAATTCGCATTTAGAAGACCAAAACAAACGTTGAAAATGAAAATCAGGTTGATGTCAGAATCCAACCTCAGTCGGGTTCTGACATCCACCTGACTTTCATTTCCAACCAAAATGCAACCCCTGCAACCAAAATCATCCTCTGACTGACGTTACAACTTTCTACTCAAGGACCTTGACAGAAATGTAGTGGAGTAAAAAGTATGATATTTGTCTTTCAAATGTAGTGAAGTTAAATTAAAAAGTTTCCAGAAAAAATAATACTCAAGTAAAGTACAAGTGTACTTAAGTACAGTACTCAAGTAAATGTACTTTGTTATATCCACCTCTGGATCTGTGCGCATTCTATATATTAGTATTTACCTCAGCTTGTGGAAAAGATACTTGTGATGAACTTTGATTCATCATGTGGCTTTCTCTCTGTGCTTTATAAGGGTTTTCTGTTTATTATAAAGGTACAAAATAGATTTTAGGACTTTGGTATATTAACATTGCATCAGTTATATATAATTTTATTGATTTATTTTCCGGCTCTCTGCTTTTTTTTTTTTTTTTTTTAAATTACATTTTAATTTTAATTTTCAGGTGTTTTCAAGTGTATTATATACAGATATACAGATATATAAACATAGATGTAAATTTGATCCAAAAACACCTGAAAATTAAAAAAAACATTACGGTAGATAGAAGATTTTAGTAGAAAGATTTTCACTGAGTAATGACTTTTGCCTTTTTCTCTCAAAAATATCCTTTGAACAATTTTGTCTTAAATTTTGTGTATAAATAATCTCATAACCATTTGAAATTATTCTCTTTTTCCATTTTTGTTACACTAGCCAATCTCACCAAGGTTAAACTCCAAGGTTTAACCTTGAAAAACACATTGCCTTTGCAGTAGCTTCCACTTGTTTCCATATATCGCTTGACTTCAGAAACCATTGTGACCGCTGTTTGTTTGTGTGTGGTGAAATCCGGCTCAACTTTCACACATCTCTCATTCTCAGCTTCATTTAAAACCAGCTTCCAAACCAGGGATCCTTTTAGAGTGCTTACTGGCTTGCTATCTTTATCCTGTGAAAGCTCTAAGCCCACAGTATCGCAGTATCTGTAACCCTACTACAGGCAGGTTCTCCCAACTAACACGTTCATACACTCACAACCACAGTGGGAGTTTAATGGCTCCTAAACGTAGCCCAGAGGGGCCGCACCCTGCATACTGTGGGATCCAACAGGAGAGACAAATGACTGCTGAGGAATCACCAACTGTGAAATAGAATTTCACACAATATCAATATAAAAATATTTGAAAACATTTATAAATTACATAAATGGAATATACTCAATATATACTCATGGAAACATTACAATTCTTTTATATATTTGAAATAAGTCTCTTATGCTCACCAAAGCTGCATTTGTTTAATCCAAAATGCAATAAAAATTGTGAAATAATATTGCAATTTAAAAATAATCATTTCTTTTTTTAATCAGTTTAACTGTAATTTGATCCTGTGATGGTAATGTTGAATTTTCAGCATCATTGCTCTAGTCTTTAGACCTGGTTTATCCAGAGGTTTACCAGCCCGTTCTCATCCCAAGGCGTCATATACTGTCGCTTTTGACATTTCGTCTTCTTCGAATGCACATGGCACCCTTTACCGTCAATATGAGACGCAGATAGATATGGGCCAGAAGGCGCCTCCTAGCGCTCCTAACCCTACCCCAGACCTAAGAAAAATATTGATTAATACCTTGATTATAATCACTCATTACATATACATTGAAGCAGCAGTGGATTCCAATCCACCCCCTTCACTACTCATAACCGAACAAAGCTCTGTGTGTGTCATATTGACGCTAAAGGGTGCCATGTGCGTTCGATGTAGACGAAATGTCAAAAGCGTCAGTATATGACGCCCTAGGATGAGAATGCGTTGGGTTTACCGCAGTCCGCTGGATCCAGGCCGTATCCAGATCTGATGAAGGACCTGCGCCTGGACATGACGACAACGCAGTCCTGAAGTGTCAACTAGTCTCTCCCCCGTGAAGGCCCTCTTCTCCTTCCCTTTACCTCTGTACAGATAAAACGTTGTCAAAATAGTTCCGGTTCACATGGCTACGCGGGAGCAATAAATGATTCTGTATTCTAAAATTTTAAGGCCAGACAAGTAATTTGTTGAGGTCAATTTGTAAAGACAGACTACACGCCTGTGCACATATATATTCAAACGTGCATACCTATAGATTAAACACGTAATATGCATGTGCACGCCGTCAGCATTTTCACAGGTTTGCGTTTTTAAAGTTTGCGCAGATATATATATATAAAGTTTGATTTTAAAGGCACTATTGTTGTGTGAATCAGCGGGCCGGAGCGCATTGAGGGTTTTCTGTTAGAACTGTGTCGTGTAAGCGGCCCCTAAGTAGCTAATGATCTTTGCAACGGAAGTGAATCGATCAAAACTAACTTTAGCTGGACAATTACTTTATTCTAGAGCTGCTGTAAAGCCAAAACTATCTCTGTTTCTTTAAATTCCTATTATCACTGTAAAGCTGCTTTGAAACAGTCTATATTGTTAAAAGCGCTATATAAATGAAGGTGACTTGACTTGACTTGACTTTAGTGTCACATGATCCTCCAGAAATCATTCTAATATGCTGATTTGCAGTTTTGGCAGTTACTATAACTATAACTATATATATGTGTGTGTTTGTGTGTTACAGTATAACATTTTCCGCTCATCAGCATACAGAATTTGTCAAATCCATTGCTAATACTCACAGAAGTTTGAGTATGAATGATGATGTCCTGAATGATGTCGTTAACAAATTGGCTTTTGCAAGATCAATCAAAAATAAATAATAATAAATAAATCGAAATAGAAAAGAAAAGAACAGAAATAGAATCTAAATTAAATTGTAAACACAGGAAATCTATATTCGAAAAACATTTCTTTTGGATAAAGTTAAAAAACACCTATATTTTTCATAGTAAAATATTTTGATCAAACAAACAAAACAGTCAAACAGGTTTTTAATAAGATATATATATATATGAAAATGAAGACATAATAGAAATGATCCTTTTATCCTTCTAAATACTAAAGAGTTTCCATCTCTCCCTTTACTGATCAATCACAGCAGGATGGCCTTCTGGTTGATGGGTGCTGCATCCATTCCTGGTGCTTGTGATGGAACCACCTGGGAACACCTGGGATTTTTGTCCCAGAATTTTCCGGCTGGTTAAATTATTAAAGAGGGCTGCTGAACAACAACTATTAAAGCATCAGTCTGTAGAGCAGCCATCCATGACTAGACCAGAGCACATGCAAGTATAAATCAAATCTCAGCTTTATCAGATATTAAATCCAGTGCTTCCCACAATAAAATGCTGTATACATGTAGGAGTGGTGAATATCTGGCAGTATAAGGTCTTTTCTAGGAGCAGTTAAAACTATTTTTATTAAAAATTTGGTGTGAGTTTGTTCATCATTTATCAATCCAACTTCATCTTTGTAGTCATTCTCCCAGGGGATAGAAGAAACTACATTACCCATAACATCACTTAGTCTTCATCAAAATCGGGTCTGTCGGGCCAGACATCCAGTCACACACAGGGTCAAATGGAATCGACTG
This sequence comes from Squalius cephalus, assembly GCF_949319135.1. Classification (NCBI taxonomy): domain Eukaryota; kingdom Metazoa; phylum Chordata; class Actinopteri; order Cypriniformes; family Leuciscidae; genus Squalius; species Squalius cephalus. The sequence goes on from NC_137137.1 coordinate 9,701,815, forward strand.
ATGCTCATCCCCCGAGGTCCACTGATTCAATAATGCCATCACTGTTCAATGACACGTTCAAAACGGAGCACTTCTCCCAGCTGTCTAGCCATGCAGTCTTATTGCAGAAAAATAGGGTTTGACAAGACAAATTGTATTTGCAAATTTACATAAATCAAATTATTTTTCATTATTATTTCATTTTCATTTTATTCTTTGTTTTAAAAAATAATATTATTGTATAATTGTGGTGTGTCTGTTTTATGGACAAATTATTTCAGATCAGTAAAGAAATGTTGATTTTATGTTGATTTTCTGCAACTATTTTCATGAAAATGAAATGAGTTAAATTAACAATTATTTAATTATTACTAATATATTAATTACATTCTATGTATATGTGTGTATATATATATATATATATATATATATATATATATATATATATATATATATATATATATATGATAAAAGGAAAGGATTTTTCCCCCTCTATTCATATATTAAGGTATATATATATATATATATATATATATATGATAAAAGGAAAGGATTTTTCCCCCTCTATTCATATATTAAGGTATGTCTGAGACACGTCTAAGTGTGAAAAGGTTAGTTGTTATTTCAAAGAAACCAAAAGAAAGAAATTAAATAACAAACAGAGCAGAAGACTTCTGGACAAACAACTTTATTTTTGATTATGGGTCTATACACTGTACATCCTGACACTGCAGTATATAAGCCGAACTACTTTCAACTCTAATCTCGTAGAGCTCTCTATCTTACATTATAGTCCTTGTGAGGGGAGAGGAGAGATCTAAGAGGGAGAAATTGGCCAGATCCAGGTGAATAAGTGGCATCAGTAGAAGAAGAAAGCATACATTAATCTCTTACATAAAAATAATTTCAAGAGTTGCAAAGTTTATAGTATATTGTTATAGCAGCAGTGAAGGGCTAATATGATATCGGCATGGGACAAAAAGAAAACAGATTGTTAAAACAAGATTCTGAATGTCTGATTCAACCAGAACTGATGTATTTGATATTTAGTTGAACGTAACAAAACATTGATAACTGAAAAAAAAGAAGCCATTTACCATAAAGATTCTACTGAACATTGCTATCATTTTTTGTAGCACAAAAAAGGGAAAAAAAAGCAGACTGAATATGCTTGCATTGGGAATACAACCTTTGAAATAATTGTTTTAAAAACATTTTCTTTCTTTTTGTTTTTAAAAACACAACATAAAATATAACAACTATTATGTAAGTTTTTTTTCTCATTCTGAAAAAGAAAAAAAGTAACACAATATACATTTATGATACAGTTTTTGTAAAATGAAAAGAAAACAGCTATATACATTGGTGAATTTGTACTTTCATCGTCAGACTGGCTAATCCTGCTCATTTATCAGTGAAGTTATGTCGTTATTGCTGTGTTTTAGCTTTTTGTTAGCAAAAATGGCTCTTTTAGAAAAAAATCCACATTTTTTATATTATTTTGGGAGCAAAGGAGCCTCTGTGATCAATTTCTCCCTTTTTCATAGAAAACCGCGAACAAAGTAAACTACACATATGAATTTGCGTGTAAAACCAACTACAAAACAACCCCATCTGAAATAACTTTTTTAGTTTTTTATTCATTTATTTTTTTTGGTCTGTAAAAACGCATGACCTCTTGCTACTGTTAAGACACTGAGCTTCCTTTAGACCGCTGAAGCCTGCAATGTACAGGTCAGGGCATATCATATCATATTTCAAAGGCTCTTTTTACACCTATAGCAAAAGTAACCTCTTAAATATATATATTTTTTTATATTCCTTAAAAACAGAGAAAGAAGAGTTTATTTATTCTGACTTACATTTAAAAGCTGTCTTAGTATAAGATTTAAATTCTTTACCAGTGGCAATTTGAGCATTAAATTCTGCTATGCATTTTTCTTTTCTTTAATTATTCATTGATTTTTTTAAGAAGAAAAAAAAAAACATCAAAGGAATACTGACAAACTGGCATTAAAATCTATCAAATAAGCTGCGGCTGCTCTTAAGCAATGATAGTCAAGTTCATTCTGGCAAAATGGGGTGAGCAAAAGAGTGCAAAACAAAAAATGCACCACAGAGCTCCCCCAAATGACAGTGCAAATGGGACGTCCCGCTTTCATCATCTGACCGCTGTCTGAAGCAGTTCAATGCACCTTACAGTCGGTCACCGTGGAAACGAGCTCGATAATTGTTCCTCTTCTGGAACCCCAAGGGCCCAAAGACAGGCACTTGAGGGTCTCCAGCATTGCATATGCACGTTAGGTTTGTGTTTAGCCCATGAGTAATGCCGTTAATGTTGCGTTTAAGATTGTTAAGAGCTGAAATTTATTGTTGAGAGGGTTTTGATTTCCTTTGCAGTTAAAACAAGTAGTTAAAATCGCTTTATATTGCATAACATAATCAAAAATTACATATACTGTTTTAATGCCCAATAATGAATATATGAACGGCAGACTTTATCTTTTTCTTTTAAATTCCATGCATATGAAAGAAATTACATAAGCTTGCTATTGAAAGAAGGAACATAAGCAATAAAATATTCACACAATCTGAAAAAAACATCCGTTATAACAACAACAACAACATCAACAACAAAATGAAAAGAGCCAAAACGTAACATACATTCTGATTGCATTGTACCCAATGTATATAAATCACTTATAAAATATATGTATTTTCAACAAAATCTATCTCAGCTAAGCGTGTGAGATTTTGAAGATGCATTTATGACGTTCATTCATCCATCCTCGTCTTGTTTGTACACAGTACGCTCTTGCTCACAGCTGAGAGGAGCACCTGCATTGATATTTTGACTCCCTTTTACCAATGCTAGACAATTTGTGTGTCCTATTCGTTCTGAACGGCTTTAAATTTGATTCGGAAATGTTCAAAACCTGTAGGAATCCAGGACAGTAACAATAACACTTTAGCAACGATTATAATCATATATCGATAACTATGATAAATGTTGAATCAAAGTCGGATTGAGGGGACGGCTGTGTGCGCCATCCACGTTTCGGCAAGCAAGCATGTAGAACCTTTTTTCTTTTAATTCTTGCGGTTTTATTTACAATAGTTTGTCTTAAACACATGATTACATTGCATGTATTAGAATGGCTATAATTAACAAAATTGTTTATTTCATTTTTATACTTAGGAATACTAAAAACTCTCTGAGATAAATGTGTGGGAGAGTGTGGGAGCGTAATGCATTTAGACAGTATTTTGTAATGACAAAGTGCGATTCATTATTGTAAAGTTAAAAAACAAAGCGAAAAGAAAAAAAAAGAAACATTTTCATATTTACATATTATAATTTACTTAAAAAGAACAATTTGTGGTTCTTGATCACATGACACCTCCTGCCCTAGAAGCTGTATTTTTTTTATGCTTTTAGTTTGTTCCTAAAAAAAAATGGCCACCCACAATCGTGAGCCGTGCCAGTTGTAAGCACCTCAGCCCACGGAGAAGCTGTACGCGAGTGTGACGAGAAAAACCCCAAACCGTCACGGAGAGCAAGAGCCACAAACCTCCAATTCCACACCAAGATCCGCACTGTTGGCGTATCACACGACAGCTTGTGATGGGGAGCATTTGTTTGCCATTAAAAGAAAGTGCTCATGGCTTGATCATAACACTTACTTGAATACAAGTATCTCTCCCTTTCAACAGGGTTGAACTTCTTCACCTCTAGCTCTCCAAAGCCCTTCAACGCTCTCCTGACCAGTATCTCTTTAACATTGTTAAAGATACAAGTGTGTGTAACCATTTGTCTCCATGGCTTTTTTTTTAACCAGCATGACATGTATGTACATGTAAAAAAAAAAAAAAAAAAAGGGGTAAATTTGAGGCTCTTATAAGTCACTGAAGTTTTTATCTCACACACGCTCACTAACAAGTCTCTTAAATAGCTTATTATGAAGTGATTTTCATCATACTTCCTCAAAACGAGCGAGGAAACAGGGATTTCTGATGGGATGATGAAGATGATGAGTCCTTGTCTCTTCAATAACAATGTGGGGTGGGACAGCATGCTGTTCAGGTCATCATATAAATCGCTGTGTAAAATTTGTCGTTGTATCACCAATTTGTTTGTCATAGAAAAGTCTTCATTTCAAAATGTATTCAGTTTCAGGCACAGTTAGCTTTTGTGCTATTGGCTTCTTCCTTTCCATATGGACTTTTGCATTTTTTTTTTTCTTCTTCTTTATTTTTATGTCTGGTTGGAGGCGAGGTGCATTTTTAGTGCTCTCAAAGAAAAACATTTTCTAGAACGTGTCTAAAGTCCCTCAAAAAACGTTCAGGAAACCTCCGGTTTTGCGCTGGCTAAGAGGCAGATGGGCGGGGCTCACCCGCATACTAGTTGACATGATTGGGCGGTTGGTGCTGTCAATCAGGGCGGTGTTGATGTGGATTGGGCGGAGTCAAGAGATAAAGAGAGGATTAGTTGTTGGGGTCTTTGGCGGGTTGGGGTGGTGGGTCTGTGCCGTTCTTGCTGGGGCTTTTGGGCCACAGCTGTTCCTGTAGCTCCTTGACCACTCTCTCCAGGTGCTCCCGTGCCTCCCGCTCCTGCATCAGATCGGCTCTCAACTGCTCTCGGTCAGCCTCGGCATGCTGCAACTTTACTTGCAAATCCTCAATCTGAAAATACAGCATATAAAGATGATAAAAGATGAATAAAGTGGCCGCAAATTGCTACAGCACTGTCTTTAGTCACATCGTATTGCGTAATTTATTAAAACATGTATTCTCTCATTGGAAAGATTCGTTTTTGTGAATCACTGCTATTTCAGTATTCATTACAATTGAATTTTCAGTTATTTTAATTTTAGTTCAGGTAATTTTATGTGCTTTTGTCATTTTATCTTGATCTATTTAGCTTTAATTAATTTTAATTTTAATTTTAGAAATGAGTACTTCTGCTAAAACTTAATTTTCTAAAAAAAATTTCATCTAATATTTAACTTACAATCTAAGCCTTATTTCAATACGAATTTGAATCATTTTAGGTTCAGTTCAGATGGTTCTTGTAAACTAACCAGTTTTTCTGCTTGCAATTTTAGCAATTTTATTAGTTTGTTTATATATGTCATCATTTAATGCTATCACCTGAACTGAGAATCTCATTGTTTTTGTGCCAGATAATTGCTGTTCTGATTGTAAAAGTAAATCATATCAGCTGCTATTAATGGTTTTAGATTTAAATAGCATCAATGTAGCCACATTTTGCAAGTAGCTTGTAGTGTAGCTTACTACTTTTTCAAAAAGGCAGCATGCACAACATACAAATATACCAACATCCATATACCAAATTTACAAACATCTCAGTGATGTCTCTCACTTGTTTAGTCTGAAGCACACATCCCTGACAGGAAGTTACCCGGTTTCCTTCTGAGAAATGAAACGTATCTCATCAGACTTGCAGGTCCACACCCAGTCTGAGAGTTCATTTGAAAGTGTGTGTGGGTGGAGTGTCATGTTGCATCAATCTAAGCACACTTCAGATAGCGCTTCATTAAACAGACAATTGTTTATCCAAAGCCACTTCCAGTACATTTATAGCACAGGGACAGTCACTGTGGAAGAATCTGTGGTTTAACATTTTGCTCAAAGGCATAATAGTTCTGAATCACACCTTTGAACCCACAACCTTTCGGTTACTAGCTCAGATTTTTAAACGTTTGTTTTAGAAACAAATGTATGTGATTGAACTAACCTGTGCGGAGTACTTGGCTCGCAGACGGCCAGCCTCACAGCCCTTGTCACACACTCGTAGCTGCCTGGCCTGCTCCAGCTCTCTCTTCAGCCGTATGCGTGACTCGTTGGCCTCTCTCATCTTCCTCTCACTTTCGGCACGCAGGCGCTCGATCTCCTTGCGCAGGTTCCTCTTCGCCTCAGTCGCCTCACGGAGCTTCTCCTTCTTAGCAACTCGGAGAAACTCCAGCTCCTGTGGAAGGCATGGGAATAAATGATGATTATTCACTCTTTTAATGAACATGTGATGATACATATACACTGTATAAGAAATAATAGGGCATATTTATGAAACACTAGCATAATGGATGTCTGTGTAAATCATACATCCATTAATAGGTACATTTTCCCACTGATTTTAATGCAACAGTGTACATAAGAATGGTTTTACAAAATGGTATTTTACACACCAGGGAGGACATGTCTTGTTTTAGCCATACTTGAACACCAAGTTCTATATAATATTATATTAAATAAATTAGAAAAGATTACATCTAAATTAATAAACTGAACATTATATACATAATTACATATATATTCTAAAAGTTCAACATCACATGAATGTGTCACCAAAGATGAAATGAAACCTCCAGTGTGCTGTTGTGTAAATCAGTTCTTACATAAATTGTTGCATTACCATTCAAATGGTACAACTTGCGTAAGAATGGATTTATAAATGATTTTCAAAAAAAAAAAAAAAAACATTTGCCTTGTATTTCATGAATAATGTCTGTGTGTTTGTACCTGCTGCAGGCTCCGTTTGGCCTGTAATGCGGATCCGAGCTTCTCTTCCTGTTTTACCCTCATCTTCACTATCTCGTGTAGAAACTTCTCCTTTGACTCTTTTGAGTCCAGGCCGCTGTCCAGTGCCTGTCTCAGCGTCTCCAACTCCGACTCCAGGTTGGTCATGGCGTGCCCGTCCCCTCCAGACACCAGGGGGCCCTCAGGGGGCCCGCTGGCTGGCGTCAGAACTGCTGGTAAAGTGGCTCCGGGGCCGGAGGGAGAGCTCAAGTCTTTAGCGGAGCTCGAGGATGTAAAAGATGGGGATGAGAGTGAGGAAAGTGATGAGGTGACTGTTAAGAAAAAACAGAAAAAACGGAGAAGAGGTTTTGAGTGGCGAATCAGACTACGTGGGTTTCATTAATTCATGTCGGCAGCAATTGGAATGTTTTTTCAAGCACCTGTCAAATACACAAGACATGCTTTAAAATAAGCCATAAAGGATGAGGAACGAAAGACCCCTCATTGATTTTCTGCCGCATTCACACAAGAGCTGTTACCGTTCTAATCCACCTCTCTCCAGAGCGCTCAAGGTTGGCTGAAAATGAACTGTGTGCAAATGAAGTGTGAACGAAATCTTAATGTATTTAAACGAGCACTTTTGTTTCACAACACACCGGCATAATTGAGTGTCTAACACACTCACAATTGCCTTTCTAACACACTCTTCATATACATTAAAAGAATGTGACATCCTTTCATTAATTTGAAAGAAAAGTATTTTGACTAGTGCCTCAGTGTGTAGAAACTTGAGCAAGGCATTTCAGAGGGTTTAAAAGCAGAAAAGCACATTTTTGTCAAAGTACATAAATAAAATCCTCTGCAAAAAAACATTAAAGGTGGACGAATCTTTGGAAAAATAGTACCTGTCTGATATCCTTGTGCATACTGTGTGAAAGTTATTGGGTTTATCGGATTACAAGTTCTTAAATGACTTGTTTGCACAGACAAAGTTTGTAAGTGATTTTATCACACTACTCTCACACATGTATAATGTTAAGAATTGTGACTTTACTTTCTAAACAGTGTGCATTTTTCCACATAGACATCTATTGGGATTGCATTACAAACCAAAAGACAAGTCGAAATTACACTCTCCGATATTACAAATTGCATTAATCTATATAAATTATATACTGTTATTTATGTAGAAACAGTATTATTGTGGAAATACAACTGTGAAATGCTGATTTGGTGCTCAAGAAACATTCCCTATTGTTATCAATATTGAGGACAATTATGATAATCAATACTTTTGTGAGATTATTATATTTTTTTCAGGATTCTTTGATGAATAGAAATGCCAAAAGTACAGCGTTTATTTAAAATAGACATTTGTTTGTAACAATGTAACAGTCTTTACTGTCACTTTTGATCAATTTAATGCATTCTTGCTGAATTAAAGCATTAATTGTCACATTATATATATATTTTTTATTTTTTTATTTTATTTTTATTTATACTTATACATAACTTCCTTTGAACCTGGAACATTCGGTGGAGCAACAGTGAAAGGGTGCGACTGTACTCACATTCCTCACGGCTCTCCACTTCCACCTCCACGTCCGAGTCTCGCTCCTCCTGAGAGGGTGGCATGGGCTTGCTGGCAGTGGCCGAGGGGCAGGGTTGTGGGCTGGGGTGTGTCTCACCCGTCAGCCTCCTCTTCCTCCCACGGCTGGCGCCTTCGCTTTCTGCCCCATGTGGGTGTGAGCTGCTGGGGGCAGAAGGAGAGGCCTGTCCTCCTTTCTGGAGGGGCGTCAGAGCAACATTAGGGGCCACAGCGCTCTCCAGGCTCTTGTAATTGTAGAAGCTGTGGAAGAGGATTTGGAGTGAGTAAGTAGACTACGTATGCAGAGATGCTCATTTTTAGGAACAGGTCACAGACAGCAGTGCAGACTGCTGCTTGTGCAATGGTGTTACCTAACATCATCTTAAAGAGTATGGGTAGAATTGAATAATCTAAACCAAATGGCAGGTTGACGGGGGGGAAAAAAAGCATATCTGCAACCCACAAAAGAAGGGTGGGGAGAGAACAACGACTGTTTTGAATGGTTTCAGAGAAACTGATCTGGGCTCGACATGGTGACTCACCCAAACCCTCTCTAGTTATGATGGTAAAGTTAAAACCACATATATCTAAGCAATCAACAGCCAACAAGCTTGCATCATTCTCCTCTGTGCAGAAGATACAAATCTTCTGCTGAATTGCTTTAGAAAAACCACAGCCAAGCATGACTAACATGCTGGTTTTATGTTGGTTCCCCACAAGTCAACATATATACACACCCTTTCTTAAGGTTACTGTTACAATCTTCTGTGCACTATATCATCTTTAATAAAATGATGGTTGCACAATCATTGAAATTATAATGATGCAGATTTCACTTCTAACCACAAGTGATTTATGATCACAAAATATCTATCTATCTATCTATCTATCTGAGCAGATTTTTTTTTGCATTGCAGCAAAAAAATATTGTATAAACTGAAATGATTTTGTTTAACTGGTTCATTTACATGAACCATCTGAACAAACCAATCCAAAACAACTGAACTGATATGATTCTACTCTGCAATGAGTATTGATCAATCAGAATCAAGTAGTTTAGAGTGCCGTGTAATATTTGTTGTCATTGTTTACCTGTCACGTAACATGTTAGCAGGTCTGCCGGCTCCCTCCTTATCGCCAACAGAGATGTTTGGAGACCATGGCCTGAAGGCAGACGGTCTCTGTCTGGGCTGGATACAGTTGAGCCCCTGCAGCATGACAGAGAGAAGATAATAGATGTCAGTTGTGTTACATACAAGTGTTCACAGTAGAGAACACAATCAAAATGCATTCCGACATGAAAGCAGAGAATAGAGACCACCTGCAATTTTAGCATGGAAAACATTATTTAAGAAATGCTTGCAGAAAATCTCACAAATTTAACTGAGAAGAGACAGATAAAACAAGCTTGAAGAATGACCAGCAGCACAAGTACACCGAGGTCACTGTGTCTGCTTGAAATCGGAGAGCTGTGCAAGCCTATTTGCAGGCTCTCTTCATTTTAGGAGAATTGATTTTTTACAAAAGAACATCAGTTATTTTGGGTTGAGATCTTGTTTCAGAAGAATCTGATTCTCTGTGGCAAGAAAACAGTTTCTTGGCTCCAAAAATCTTCTCAGGAATGGCCAAGCTTCGTAAACAGGCTGGTATATTATCAACATATATTCATAGATAAATATATAATTATCTGAAATCTGTACTCTCATACAACTAAACACATGTATCCACTGACAGAAAAAAAAAAAGCCTTGTAACCTTATTGGCTGATGCAGAGAGAGATCGTAGCCAATCGGGTTGCTTGTCTTTGTCTCCTGAGGGCGACTGTGCTGGAAAGTCATCGTGTTTGGACTTCTTGGCAGGAATGGGATCAGACGCCTAGAGAGGGAGGAAAAAGAAAGCCAAAGAGAGAGAAACGATGAGTGTTGCTCAATAAAGAAAAATGAACTCATCATCAGTCTGATTTGATACGTTTCATGTTTCTTCATTCGGTTCAGTGCGCATTTACCGCCTAGTCAGGCTTTCTGATGCCCTACAGCCCTCGAAATACTACAGTACAGTATAGGATCGATGAAAGCAGTCGGCCACATTAAACGAGACCGCACTAGAGGGTGTCTATCACCTCAGACAGAACTGTGAATTGCAAGAGACAGGTGCAATGGGAAAGTATCAAAGGACTAAAATGGCGAACATTAAATTTAGTATGAGTGTTCGCACTATGTGAGACTGTGTGTGTGTGTGTGTCGGAAGGAAAAAGGTTTTTTGTATTGCTCAGATGCTTAATAGACTGACAGAACCATCTTCTTTTATGTTGCCACGTGAACACGCGAGTGCAAATACACGTCAGAGCAGTAGGCTATTTGTTTAGTTTTGTCACCAATGTTAGTGCGATGACCTCACTCCCGCTGGATTCCTCACTGACTGCAGTATAATCCCTAAAATACACTGACCTTCCTTTTCTACACTCTCATTTACTCCAGAAAACCTGCGGTGTGCACCACCCACACATTTCCCGCTTATTAACACGAGCCACAGACATTTAAATGCTAAAATAATGCAGAGCGAATGGACAAGCGGTATCAGCCTCCGGCTATAAATCTGCGCCAACTTTGTCTGGTGGACTTCGAGAGCCTGTGAGAGCTATTTTCGAGCAGGGCCTCCGAGTGGGAATGCGAGAGAATCTTAACTGACAATCTGCAGCATCCCGGCCTAGTGCCCTAACTGGCCCAGAAGCAGCAGGGGCTTCTGGGTAAGATGCTTCCAACTGGGTTGCACGGTGTCTTGCAGGATTTACACAGTTAGCCAATCATACGCTGAGAGAGCGCCATGTTTAAGTCTCCTTTCATGCAGTCAGAAATGCAAAATATTGTGTTTTTGAATAAATGCAGTGGAGG